>NC_056459.1:15464262-15800512 GCF_018296145.1 Oncorhynchus tshawytscha
TTTGTGTACTGATTTTAAGAAATGCATTGATGTTTATGGTTAGGTACATTCGTGCAACGATTGTAATTTTATCGCAAATGCGCTTTTGTTAAATCATCCCCTGTTTGGCGAAGTTGGCTGTCTTTGTTAGGAAGAAATGGTCTTCACACAGTTTGCAATGAGCCAGGCAGCCCAAACTGCTGCATATAGCGTTACCCGGACTCTGTTGCACAGAACGCAAGAGAAGTGACACACTTTCCCTAGATAAAATAAATTAATGTTAGCAGGCAATATTAACTAAATATGTAGGTTTAAAAATATATACTTGTGTATTGATTTTAAGAAAGGCGTTGATGTTATGGTTAGGTACACATTGGTGCAACGACAGTGCTTTTGTCACGAAAGCGCTTGTTAAATCACCCGTTTGGCGAAGTAGGCTGTGATTCAATGATAAATTAACAGGCACCGCATCTATTATATGCAACGCAGGACAAGCTATATAAATTAGTAATATCATCAACCATGTGTAGTTAACAAGTAATTATGTTAAAATTGATAGTTTTTTTATGAGAAAAGTTTAATGCTAGCTTGCACCTAACCGTGGCTCCTTGCTGCACTCGCATAACAGGTAGTCAGCCTGCCACGCAGTCTCCTCGTGGAGTGCAATGTAATCGGCCATAATCGGTGTCCAAAAATGCAGATTACCGATTGTTATGAAAACATTAAATCAGCCCTAATTAATCGGCCATTCCGATTAATCGGTCGACCTCTACTAGTGACTATTCATTTTGCTTCGTTTTGCTTTCAATAGTAATTAAATGTGTGAGTGTGTGAGTGTGTGAGTTGGTTAGGACAGTGGGCAGGAATTTCAAGATACTGTATAATGGAAACAAACAGTTGTTCTAATCAGGTGGCTACTAGAGTAATGAGTGCTGGACACAATGTAGCCTACTGGACCATACAGATCAATGGTGGACTGAACTGACTGCTATTTCCTGTAGATTATTATCAGCATTATGCCATATGCATGGCTATAATCAGTCATCTGGTTCACTGGGTCTCTAGAAGGATGTCTGTTCGTGTACTATTATGTCTAGGACCAAGGATTAGGAGTTTCCAGAGAATGTTTCCTCTTATTCACCTGCTCCCAAGGTCAGCATTATGACTGACACCACACACACCCCCACTAGTGACGGACACCTGAGGGATGAGGAAACTGACAGGGCATCCAGAAGCAAGTGTAGGATGAATATCAATGTTGTCCTCACCAGGCTGAACTAATCTTGGCTGAACAGAGACACCTTTGACACACACACACACGTGCAAAACACACACACACACACATACATACATACGTACATACATACACACATATACACACACACACTTTCAGGACCGCACTTTGGAGCCTCTTCGTTCCTTCTTAAATGTTTACCATACCACCACTATATGTGTTTTGGCTCAAGCTGGAATGACTCGTGAGACTGTGTTGCTTCTCAAAGTGTGCTCATGTTCAGTATCAAGAACAAACTGCATTCCATTTTGGTCCTAATGGCAAACATGGTAAGTGCCTTTTGGGCTCTGTGCCAATCAGTGTCACAGTCACAGCATTATGCTCTTGCTTTGGCTAAATACTATAGTGGAAAGTAGGAAGTGGAAAGTGAAACTGTGGTTATTCAAGTTTTATATAAAAGGTATTTTACCTGTGCAAATGTTCATATTGTTATTGTTCTGCATTGATCCCTTAGGTTTTTAGGTTATTCTGTACAGGTGTTATTCCTCAATTGCATCTAACGTAAACTCGTACATCGCCTTAGTCCGTATAATTGCCCTTATTTTAGCGCCCCCCAAAAATAATACTTCCAGATCAACTGTAATGTCAATACCATTGTAAAGCACAATTTCTCCCCTTTCCAACATAATCAATTACATGGCCTAAACGCTGCCCGTTGCTGCATGATTCTAGAAGGCAATGAGCCCCGTCTTATCTTTTTAAAAATGGCAGTGGGGAAGCTAATGCGTGATAGTGAGGAGAGATGTTGTGTGGGAAAATTGCTTTTTTTCACTCGATCTGTCCAACTTATCACCTCTAAAATGTCAATAAAACACTATAAAGAGTTTATATAATGTGTCATTACATACCTATTTGAAGGTTTGTGTCGAATTTGAATCGGGTATTTAGGGCGGTGCTAAAGTGATCTTAGAAGTAAACAGCGGCTTTGAGAATGATGATCGCATGCAGTGAAGATGCAAAAAATTACTCGGTATCCCCCCCTTACCCCCGTCACTGTCCATTTCTTGTTTTTAAAGGATGATAGAAGTGCTACACCTGGTGGAGAGATATTGTAAGACAGAAATAGTTGCTTTATGTGTGCTGTACGTTACAACATGACATGTCAAGATGTAACGGAGGGTCAGTTTTTTCAACTTTTCTCCAGTACTATACAGCCATTACCATGACGATCAACGCTTGAATAGAAACCTAGTTCACACCCCTGATTTTGATGTCAACACAGTCACTACAGTCCCATTAGTTTTCTTTGTAGCCTCGTTTGAATGTTGCGGTTGCGCACATTTGTACGGAATGGGGTGAGTTTACGTTAGTGTGATTGTCCTGATGTCCTTGGTCTCTCCTCTCCCCAGTCACCGGCACAGCTGAGAGAGGGGCATTTCTATTCTACCACACAAATAGAATCTGGGACAAATGTCTACTAGTGTTGTTAGAGGCTAGTTGAATACGAGGTCACAAAATATGAATCAGTCACAGCCTCCCTCAGTAGCAGCTTAGTGATCATCATCATCATCAATAACTGGGTTGGAGTGGAGGTCTATGCAACAGCATACAATCAACACTTACCATTAGAATCTCACATGATCTCTCTCACACACACACACACACACACACACACACACACACACACACACACACACACACACACACACACACACACACACACACACACACACCTATTCCTGCTGTTATATGTCTAAGAGTAAGGAAGAGGGACGCCTTGGAGAAAATAAATCATAATGTTGCCACTGGGCTCTCCATGAAGCCACAGGGGAAATTCCCTCTATGAAGTCACACACACACACACACAGTCAGAAGAATGCCAAACATCCCACCTTTCCACAGCAAGGGAGTGAGACTGTGTGCCCTCTCTCTCCTCCCTCCGCATGCCAAACTGACACCCAATAACCCTGCACAGCATTAGGTGCCATGGGATGTCAGGACTGATCAGTTTGGGGGCACCAGATTCCTGGCCCTAAATCGTCTACTTTAAATACTGTAGCAGTTAAATACCAGCAACAGCTAAACCAACTAAATAAAATCAAGCTTTATTTATACAGCACATTTTAGACATAGAATGCAACACAATGTACTTTGCATGAAAACATTTACTACACAACATAAGAGGATAAAAAAAACTATAAAAACTGAACAAGTAAAAACTGGTCAAAAAGCTTCAATGCTCTGCTACATGTCGAAAATGCCAAAACAAAAAAAGCTTTGATGAAGAAAACAAGGTTTTGGTGTTGAGTTTGAATCCTTGGGAACCATTTATTGTCCAAGGCCTATTATTTTGGAAATCATATCTGCATCAATAAAATACACTATGATATGGAACACATATGTATTGTTCTCTCTTTAAATTCAAAGCAGCAAAAAACATTTCTGAAGTGTCTAAAATCGACATTTCAACAGTTTGGCCTGAAATGCCCTCTGTCTTTACGACAGTCCATCGTCTTGATTACACGCAAGATGATAGTTAATACTATAGGGGCGCGTGGTATTGGAAATCGAAGCACTCTTGAGTTGTTGATGGACTCCAACTGTCACATGGGTAATACTTCTTATAATGCACAGATACATCGCGGGCCAATATGTATCCGTATTTCACCAAGAAAGGGGTGCTTGCAACAAACAGAAGGCTATGTGCGTGCTAGAGAATGGAGAAAGCGTCACCGGGGCGCATGGATGGACGCAGCAGTGTCGTCCACAACAGTGCCACTGACTGCGGTGCGGCAGCGTTACGCCATCGTTCATTCCAAGAAACCTACGCGGCTGGAGTCTAATATAGGCGATCTAATTCTTACCATTGTCATTTTCTGACAATTGACTTGGCCAATAGAGTAAAATTTGATGAATAGGGTCCGGATCTGTGCAGACAGACAGGCACAATGGATAGATATTGACTACTGACATTGCATGCTTCAGAATATCCGCAGTGAGATAATATTAAACCCAAACGAGCCGCAATCTGAGCCGAGCAATTGTGATTATGTATACTAATATTTATTGTTAACGATATGATTTCTTGTGCGGCTGACATTCCCGCGGACTGTACGGGATGTTCTCTCTGCCGTCGTCAGTCACATTGAATTCTAGCAGGTTAGAATTCCATGCACAGAATAAGTCAATTCATAGGGCATGCTCTGCAGAATGACCACTACATTTCTGGCTATTCTAAAATGGTTATGAAATAGGCCTACGTTATTTGACCTCCATTTTATGTTGTAAATTCATTTCCCTATTCTCGCTTTCGGAGATTGGAGGAGAAAATGAAGCATGGCATCCCTGTCCTGTGGATGCTGGTGTGGGATTGAGGGCTCTTGCATTCCTGAGAGAGCGACTCACATTAGTGAGATGCACATTGGCAACATCATGACATAATCGAATGACAAATTATTCGAAAAAGCAAATGGCATAATATTTGACCAAGATGTCTTTGTAAGACAAACACAACTAGAGGATATTCTTATTCATACATAATTATTTCCGTTATTTTATTGATGAGTCAATAGCCTAGGCTACTGTAAAATAATGGCTGATAAAAAGATAAAAACACATGGTCGTTCCGTTTCCTATCTGCATAATGTTGCCTGGCGACTGTGTGGTTGGCAAGCTGAAACACTGGTTTCGCTCTTCTTTTACTCTATTACACTATTACCTATTACACTTGAACAATGACAAACCAATCATTGGAATGGACCCAATACTGTACCAAACAGAGGCAGTAGGTATAAACTAGTAGCTACACATGCACACAACACGCAATCCACGAGCATCACAAGGCATTCTGCTTCATACACAAAAACATAACACATTTCTCATAGTTCGCTGTTTTGTTGGATAGAAGGTGTTATGCACGCGACCTGCAACGCGCGAGAACGCACAATAACCTATCATCATCTCCTGTGAAAAACAGTTACCGTAGCTAGCGAGCTCTTGAAGGTTTCAAACAATGATACAATGTATCCAGCATTACTGTACCTGCAGAGCCGCTGGTGGTGAACTTCACTTCGTTGCAGTGCAGTTGCCGTGTCTCCTCCACAGATCACCTCCTTGCTTATCAGCCAGGGGCATACCGGCATGCAAAATTATGGTAATAAAGCCAGATGCTAAAATGTAAATTTGCTACCTGTCAATATAGCTGCACCGTTTGAGCCATGTAGGCTATTCGGAAACAGAGCAGACTTTCTCAGAATCTAGCCTACCCTGTAAACGGACTGCCCCAGGTTGAGAAGTGTTATGTTTCTTGACGCTGGCGGGATAGGGATGGATGGTCCCCTCTTCTCTCCTCATTGTCCCTTTTCAAACTGATGCTGCGATTTCACACAGCAGCGTGCGCCAATGTCCCACACACACAGCTGGTCCTCGCGAAAAACGTGCTGCTTCGATCCACGCAGTTCCAGCGCACCGCACTAGCACTCACGAGACCAGAGACATACTCCGCCCACTTTAACAACTTGCAGTGCTGGCAGTGGCATACTGTAGTCACTACAGTGGAGAAACAGGCCTATCTATGCCTTTTGTTTCTCAGTAAAGGCTCTCTGGTATGGTATTAGCCTTCAATGTAGTTTTAAGTAGGCCTATGATATTATATATTTCATATAATCTCAGTTTGAACAAATCCTGGTGAGGGACTGAGACAATGGATAATAGCAGGCCTACACTGTAGTGGTTGCCATGAATTTGACAGGCAGCTTAGTGGCAAGTACAATTCTGTATTTCATATTACAGTATTGCTACTATAATATACATACAGTCTCAACGCAAGTACTGTGTAATGACAGTACAATATTGTAAAATGGACTATTATTCTATTAAAATACATACATTTTCCCACAATGCACCATCATTTACAGTATTATGTAGTTAAATGTTTGAGTTTACTGTTGAAAGCCAAAATTACTGTATAAATGAGTTATGTTACAGTGTAACACAATAGACAATGTAAATAAATGTTGAATTACTTTTCTGTACCCTAGTTCAATAATTACTATGTAATATTAATAATGACTGCCAACAAATACAATAGGGTTTCTCGCCGCTTGAACCCTTAATTACTTGATGATCATAGATCAGAATGTTTATTTATTTATTTATTTATTTTACCTCTAGTCAAGTCAGTTAAGAACAAATTCTTATTTTCAATGACGGCCTAGGAACAGTGGGTTAACTGCCTGTTCAATGGCAGAACAACAGATTTGTACCTTGTCAGCTCGGGGGTTTGAACTTGCAACCTTCCGGTTACTAGTCCAACACTCTAACCACTGAAAGTCGCCAGGTCTACAATTTTGTTTCTGGTGACCTTTGACAGCTCTTTGGTCTTGGCCAATTTGCAAATAAATTCATTAAAATCCTACAATGTGATTTTTTTTTTAGAAAAAAAATCTCATTTTGTCTGTCATAGTTGAAGTGTACCTATGATGAAAATTACAGGCCTCTCTCATCTTTTTAAGTGAGAGAACTTGCACAATTGGTGGCTGACTAAATACTTTTTTGCCCCACTGTATATATCTTGATTGCAATTATTCCCGAATGAGTGAGTGTTCATGTGGAAAGGATTAGCATTTAAATTAATATAATTATAATAGTACTGTGTGTAGTGATCCCTCTGGTCTTTCCCGCTCTCGCTCAGTCCACACACACTTCCCTTTTCCCACCAAGCCACCATATCGGCTTAGCCCACTAGGGAATCTTCCCTATCATTTGTTAGTAACATACAGTTGAAGTTGGAAGTTTACATACACTTAGGTTGGAGTCATTAAAACTCGTTTTTCAACCACTCCACAAATTTCTTGTTAACAAACTATAGTTTTGGCAAGTCAGTTAGGGCGTCTACTTTGTGCATGACACAAGTAATTTTTCTAACAATTGTTGACAGATTATTTCACTTATAATTCACTGTATCACAATTCCAGTGGGTCAGACGTTTACATAAACTAAGTTGACTGTGCCTTTAAACAGCTTGGAAAATTCCAGAAAATGATGTCATGGCTTTAGAAGCTTCTGATAGGCTAATTGATATAATTTGAGTCAATTAGAGATGTACCTGTGGATGTATTTCAAGACCTACCTTCAAATTCAGTGCCTCTGTACTTGATATCATGGGAAAATCAAAAGAAATCAGCCAAGACCTCAGAAAAAAAAATGTAGACCTCCACAAGTCTGACTCAACCTTGGGAGCATTTTCCAAATGCCTGAAGGTGCCATGTTCATCTGTACAAACAATAGTACGCAAGTATAAACACCATGGGACTACGCAGCCGTCATACCACTCAGGTAGGAGACGCGTTCTGTCTCCTAGAGATGAACATATTTTGGTGCGAAAAGTGCAAATCAATCCCAGAACAACATCAAAGGCCCTTGTGAAGATGCTGGAGGAAACAGATAAAAAAAATTATCTATTTCCACAGTAAAAACGAGTCCTATATCGACATAACCTGAAAGGCCGCTCAGTAAGGAAGAAGCCACTGCTCCAAAACTACCATAAAAAAGCCAGACTAAGTTTTGCAACTGCACATGGAGACAAATATCGTACTTTTTGGAGAAATGTCCTCTGGTCTGATGAAACAAAAATAGAACTGTTTGGCCATAATGACCATCGTTATGTCTGGAGGAAAAAGGGGGAGGCTTGCAAGCCGAAGAACCCCATCCCAACTGTGAAGCACAGGGGTGGCAGCATCATGTTATGGGTATGCTTGTAATGGTTAAGGATGGGGGAGTTTTTCGGGATTAAAAATCAATGGAATGGAGCTAAGCACAGGCAAAATTCTAGAGGAAAACCTGGTAGTCTGCTTTCCACCAGAAACTGGGAGATTAATTCACCTTTCAGATGGATAATAACCTAAAACACAAGACCAAATCTACGCTGCAGTTGAACTGTTTGGCCATAATAGAACTGTTTGGCCATAATGACCATCGTTATGGCTGGAGGAAAAAGGGGGAGGCTTGCAAGCCGAAGAACACCATCCCAACTGTGAAGCACAGGGGTGGCAGCATCACAAGCATTTCGCTACACTCGCATTAACATCTGCTAACCATGTGTATGTGACAAATAAAATTTGATTTGATTTGATCATGTTGTGGGGGTGCTTTGCTGCAGGAGGGACTGGTGCACTTCACAAAATAGATGGCATCATGAGGGAGGAAAATTCTGTGGATATATTGAAGCAAAATCTCAATACATCAGTCAGGAAGTTAAAGCTTGGTCGCAAATGGGTCTTCCAAATGGACAATAACCCCAAGCAAACCTCCAAAGTTGTGGCAAAATGGCTTTAGGACAACAATGTCAAGATATTGGAGTGACCATCACAAAGCCCTGAACTCAATCCCATAGAACATTTGTGGGCAGAACTGAATAGGTGTGTACGAGCAAGGAGGCTTACAAACCTGACTCAGTTACACCAGCTCTGTCGGGGGGAATGGGCCAAAATTCACCCAATTTATTGTGGGAAGCTTGTGAAAGGCTCCCCAAAACGTTTGACCCATGTTAAACTATTTGAAGGCAATGCTACCAAATACTAATTGAGTGCATGTAAACTTCTGACCCACTGGGAATGTGATGAAAGAATTAAAAGCTGAAATAAATAATTATCTCTACTATTATTCTGACATTTCACATTCTTAAAATAATGTGGTGATCCTAACTGACCTAAAACAGGGAATTTTTATCTGGGATTAAATATCAGGAATTGTGAGTTTAAATGTATTTGGCTAAGGTGTATGTAAACTTCTGAATTCAACTGTATATATTCTCTACCAGAGAGGTGCCAGGTTGTATTCTATACCAGGGAGGTGTCAGGTTGTATTCTATACCAGGGAGGTGTCAGGTTGTATTCTATACCAGGGAGGTGTCAGGTTGTATTCTATACCAGAGAGGTGCCAGGTTGTATTCTATACCAGGGAGGGGTCAGGTTGTATTCTATACCAGGGAGGTGCCAGGTTGTATTCTATACCAGAGAGGTACCAGGTTATATACTATACCAGAGAATTGCCAGGTTATATACTATACCAGAGATTTGGCAGGTTGGATACTATACAAGAGAGTTGCCAGGTGATATTCTTCACCAGAGTTGTCAGGTTATATACTACTCTATACCAGAGAGTTGCCAGGTTATATTCTATACCTGAGAGTTGCCAGTTTATATCCTATAGTGCATTCGGGAAGTATTCAGAACATTTGGACTTTTTCCACATTTTGTTACATTACAGCCTTTCCAAAAATGGATAAAATAGTTTTTTCCCCTCTTATCAAATCTACACCCAATACCCAATCAAGACAAAACAAAAACAGGTTTTTAGTAAGTTGTGCTAATGTATTTTTTTTTAAACAACAGAAATTTCACATAAGTATTCACACCCTTTACTCAGTACTTTGTTGAAGCACCTTTGGCAGCGATTACAGCCTCGAGTCTTCTTGGGTATGACCATACAAGCTTGGCACACCTGTATTTGGTGAGTTTCTCCCATTCTTCTCTGCAAATCCTCTCAAGCTCTGTCAGGTTGGGTGGGGAGCATTGCATTGTCTTGACTGTGTGCTTAGGGTCATTGTCCTGTTGGAAGGTGAACCTTTGCACCAGTCTGAGATCGAGTGCTCTGGAGCAGGTTTCATCAAGGATCTCTCTGTACTTTGCTCTGTTAATCTTTCCCTCGATCCTGACTAGTCTCCCAGTCCCAGCCACTGAAAAACATCCTCAAAGCATGATGCTGCCACCACCGTGCTTCACCGTATTTCCTCCAGACTTGGCATTCACGACAGATAATAAAATCTTGGTTTCATCAGACCAGAGAATCTTGTTTCTCAGGGTCTGAGAGTCCTTTATTTGCCTTTTGGCAAACTCCAAGCAGGCTGTGATGTGCCTTTTACTTAGGAGTGGCTTCTGTCTGGCCACTACCTTAAAAGGCCCAATTGGTGTAGTTCTGCAGAGATGATTTTCCTTCTGGAAAGTTTTCCCATCTCCACAGAGGAACTCTGGAGCTCTGTCAGAGTAGCCATCGGGATCTTGGTCACCTCTCTGACCAAGTCTCATAGCGAAGGGTCTGAATACGTTAAAAAAATAAAAATACGTATGTAAATAAGGTATTTCTGATTATATTTAGAATAATGCTGTAACAAAATGTGGAAAAAGTCAAGGGGTCTGAATAATTTCTGAAAGCACTGTGTACCAGAGAGTTGCCAGGTTATATACTATGCCAGAGTTGCTAGGTTACATACTTAGAGCTGCCAGGTTAACCTGCCAACCCACTGGTATAGATTATAACCTGACAGTAGCTCTCTATACTGAGAGTTGCCGGGTTATATTCTATACCAGAGAGTTGCCAAGCAATCCTCCTGGGATGCTAGTAGCCATCCTCCCTCCTGCATGAATCTGGTCTGACCCTACTACACAGTTGATTCTAATCTACAGTAATAGATCGATGACCTTGAGTAACTGAATCTGGAGTGTCAGAGCAGGGCTGAAGAAAAAGCTTGCACAGCCAGTAGCTCACTGGAACAGTGTACCTAACCTGGTTCAGCTCATCAAGCAGCAACATTTTTTGAATCAGGGGTGCTAGATTAGGGTTCTGGTGAAAACCTACAAAACGGTAGCTCTCCAAGAACAGGATTGTACAGCCCTGCTCGAGAATATACATTTTCCCTCTACCTGTGTTCATCTGAACCTACAGGAGGTATCCAAATGCAGTGGGAGTGCTCATCCCCAGTGAGAGCATGATCCTAACTGGTTTATGCAACAGACCTTTCTCTCCTCTTCCGCACCACAGTGGAGGCCCCAGACAGAGTCATGTTCCCCCAGCCAGGCAGTTATATAGCAGCATTATGTAGGCTTGGTCTGCCTGCCTGCTGTAAGGGGAACTCCACCGCTATCGAACAGTTTGTCACAGAGACCCAGGATCACCACACTAACACAGGTCACCCACTCAAGATCATATAAATATAATTACTAGTCCACAGGACCGAAAAACACTCAGATATTTCCTGTAAAAGAGCGAAAGGAAGGATCTCAAAGTGATTAAATGAAAGCATTTGCACATAAGCCCAAACTAACATAGACCACCATAAAGCAGTCAGCTGAAATTAATATGGCATGGCACTATTTTCCACTGTGTGTAGTACTTCAGTGTGTGTCAGTGTTTAATTTGGCTATGCGTAAACTCACACTCAAATCGGTCTGCCGGCAGTGATTTGATTCAAGGACTGGCTACAGACCCATCTCTCTGTGCTCCTCCTCCCCAGCAGAACCCATTTGGTCCTCAATAAATACACCGTTGGACTTGTGTAAAACCCCCTCCTCATGCCGATCTAGTGATGGGGAACTCTCTCTCCTTCGAGAGAGAAATCCTGCGTCACAAGGAAATAAGAATAATCCTGTTGGAGCGTGATTGTGGTCAGGTGATGAATGAAGCCAGAGGCTATGGGAGGATCTGGAATCCCTGTTGGCTTAGACTGATGACATCATGTGATGACATGTCTTTGGTCTGTTTCCTTTACTTCTCCTGTGCTGGAATGTCCCGCGGACAGAATGAAGTAGGAGTAGTGTTGAACGGAGTAAATCACTTGATTAAAGTTGCTGCAGACATTACATGGGAAATGCCATTTAATTCGTAGACGGCATTATGCATTGGTTGTCCTGGTGAATTGAGCTAACATTTTTCACTTTTGAAGGAGAATGGCAGAGACACAATTCTTAAATATGTCCCAAAAGAAGTACTAAGGGCACTTTCTACTTATATGAAAGAGGTGCATAGAACAATCTAAAAGAGAATCTCACAGAAATACAGTAATTTGATTGGCAACAGTCCCACCTACAGGATACCATGAATGCTTAAAATAACAATAGAACACGACATTTCAGAGATGATCAGATTTATTACATTTGAACATAAGGAGAGACAGAGATACAAATCTGTTAAGGTATGACAAAACATATACACATTTGAATATAAAGCTTGTTTATTGTGTAGCAAATCTGTAGGTTTAAAAAGGCACTTTTACGTTTTAGTAGAGTCGCTGACCAGATATGTTAAGAATTATTATTAAAAGCATCAAACCAAGCTCATTTCTTTCGTATGCATGTATATTAAAAAAACAGAATGATAAAACCAACCTCATGGCTAACAACAACAACATGGACTCATAGGTAGACTTAAAATAGTAAATGGAAAACAGAAATTAGTATGATGTTTGGTATGGTAGGTATTCATTTGTGTATGTGAAATATTCAATTTCGTATGATATGAATGTGTATGTTTCCAATTGTAATTTGTACAATATGCAATGTTAAAAATTCAAATTTATTGCGACTAACGTTAGCTAGGCGGCTAACGTTGGCTAGGCTAGTAGTTACCCCCTAGAGTCGACATCCGCACCCCCGCAGAAATGTAGTTAGCATAATAATCTCAACAAAAAACACCATCAAAGATGTCTGTTAAAGATACGTTTTTTTGCGTGGGCTGAGTCTCAATCCACCACACTCACCAATGGCAGCCTTCCGCATTTGTGGTGGAAGGTGTCCAAGCTAGAGGTGTTTGCCAGACCATGAGACATCCTTGGGGAAAATAAAATAAATAAAATAAATCGTTCCTCACGAAAACGTCGGTAGCGTCTGAACGGTTTGGCCTAGAAACTAATATGACCACTACAGAGAGATGACTCATTAACACAATCCCCACGGGACTCGTCTGAAGTCGGTACTGACGATCTGCCAACTTCAGTCTGTAGCGTCCGAACAGTTTGGGCTACACACTAATATGACCCCTCGATGAAGTGACTCTCCCGAACACGTCGGTTGTTTTGCTCTAGGATTCCCACAAGCCTTGTCTGAAGGTAGCCCGATACTAGTAAAAACATTTATGGAAGTATGCAATGTGTAACTTTTTGGGCTACCGGGCCAAATTCAGATAGAAAAGTGACAGATCTATACCACACTTCTGTTTCCCATTCTGAAGTTTCATTTGTGTGTGTTACTTTCGGTTTTGTACACAATCTTCAACCAGCTGAAAATACAATATTTTTGGTTATGAAAAAAAAAGAAGGTATATTTCACAAGGGTTTAGATGCTACAATGATTCTCTACACCAGAGTTTCCCAAACTCGGTCCTCGGGATCCCAAGGGGTGCACGTTTTGGTTTTTGCCCAAGCACTACACACCTGATTCAAATAATTATAGCTTGATATCATTATTTTATGTATACCGAAAGGGGTCCTAAATTTCTAAATCAAGTTGCTAAATGATCCTTGGTATGACTATCTAGACGCTTAAGGATTAAGGTTAAAAAGGTAGCTAGCATGCTAAGTACTTGCAAAGTAGCTAAAAAGAATTAAGTCATCACAAAGTTGCCAATGATCTAAAATGGTCCGTGATGATTCACCCACCCAGCCAACCACCCTCCTTTCGTTTTTTTGCCTTAAGTAACCGGTTTTATGTAATCATACCTAACGCTGCATATCATACTCATTTGAGTGTCCCAGATTCTTGTTTAATATGTTATGTCCAGTCAATGAGACAAGCCTGGGCATTAAAAAAAATGACAGTGGTCCCCTTCTTCAAGCAGCACAATGAAAATGTTTTTACCCAGTAGTGTGACTCATAACATGCCAAACAGTAAAGCAAATCTGAAAAGACACCTACCCTATTCCTACTTAGGAATAGAGGTACCATTTGGGACAGCTCTGGATGGAAGGTGTATGCCTTTAGTTGAAGTCTCGGTTAGAGAGGATGACAGGAGCTACCAAGGTCCAGAGGTAGAGAGCCAAGCCTATCCAGCTAGAGCTAATCTTCACCCACACTGCTGGCATACTGCTCTGCATGGCCTGGTAGTCTGCGTCAGGTCTGGGGAGAAATCAGGATCAATCACATTTTATTTACCATCTCAAAACCACATAGTAGACTGTGTTGGTTTGAAAATCAGGTTGTCTGAGTACCACAAGACTGTTAGCCTGCTGACCTAAAGCCCTGGCATTAAATTGGGGAGCTGACGCATGTATCCAGGTCTTAAACAATGTGAATCACCGCAGTTATACTGGTACACATTCCTATTCCTCTCCCATCACATATAACCAAAGAAAACCAGAGCTACTTACTGGTACCAGTTGGTGAGTGTCATCATGATGTATAGGGAGGCCAGGCACAGGCTGAAGTGGAAGAAGGAGTAAGAGTAGGTGACCGCATCTTCCTCATTGTCCACAGCCCGTCTGACCCCGTCCTCCCCCATGGCCGCCTCGTGGTCGTCTGCAGCCAGACCCTGGTTCTCCTCTGTCTGCATCAGCCTGTTTACCTGGGTGTTGTTGGACGAACGGATGCTGCAGGCGAGAAGAGGGAAAGAGCAGGAAACCCGTCAGGAAAAAAAGGTAAGTGATGTGGACAGGCTCAAAGGGTCTGGATTTCATTTGAAAGTGCTCTGAACAAGTGTTTCTCAAATCCAGTCCTGAGGATCCACAGGCTTAATCTAGCACGGTACTTTGATCAGGTGTGTCTGGTCTGGGCTGCAACGAAGAGTACCCGGTCGAGTCCTGTGGGTAGTTGTGTAAAGTAGCAAAGTATTTCTACTTTGTTACTGTACTTAAGTAGTTTAGAGTATATCTGTACTGTACAATTTATATTAGTTGACTTTTACTTCACTACATTTTCAAAAGAAAATGTATACTTTCACACCGATACATTTCCCGACACCTTCATTACTCACTACAAATTCAAATCAACCTGAAGCTGAAAAAAAAAAAAAAAAAAGAATGTTGGAAAAAAAAAAGACAAGCAACATCGGTGAGTCGGCGCACTGATGGGTGAACTCGTTTAGCTAGGCAGCAGGCGACGACAAACAAGCAGAGTTGAGCCAATCCTCATATGTTTGGGCAAACCCAAGGGCCCTTAAGTATAAACCCCACCCACTGGGAGGCTGTCACTCGCAAAACAGTAATCTACTCAATCATGTCCGACATCGCTCTACCACCTGACTACTCCGCTCACGTCGCAAAATATATTTAGGAATCTATATTATTCAATTACTGCACGCACCAACGAGCGTCTGCGTTGCCAAGGGCTAAAATAGAAGTCAGTTCTATTTCTGACTCAGATCGTGCTGCAAGTCCTGCCTCTCCAATCTCCTCATTGGTTTATTGAAGCAGGTACCCCAGTAGAGGACCTTGTTATTTCACCTGAAATGCACAACTCAATGTTTATAGCCCAGGACAAATTAGCTAGCAACAGCAAGCTAGCGAAATAGGACAAATTAGCTAGCATGTGCAAGCTAGCTAGCTAAATTGCCATATATGTTTAATGCTTTTCGACATGTCCCCAAATTAATATAATTGGTTTAGTTTGTTTTGATATTTTAACCTGCGTTTCGTGATCGCGTTTGGTGTGGGGGGGGACAAAATATATTTATGCACGTGAGCAGCCGGTTTCGGTTCCAGAGGACAAACACCCTTGGCTGTATCTAAAATAAATGTTTTAATTTCTCAGGATGAATCCTTCATTCCATCAGATGAAATGTCTGTTAGGTTTACCAGAAGTTCAGGAAATACTAGCGTCAAAGAAATCGCCGCCGTTAGCTTGCTAAACTAACTAGCCCATGTTTGCTAATGCAACAAGCAGTGTTAGTTGATGCTAGCTAATCCTAAATAGTTTAACTACCTACTTTAGCTGGCTAAAAATATGCCCAGATTCGGGAAGCTTTGTTGACTGACGTTAACACAAATCGAACTGACATAGCCAATTCCCCCCAAATAACGCACAGCCCCCAACTTTGGACACACTAGCGGTTGGAGGACTAAGTAAACTTGAGCGCAACATTTAAGTGGACTGGAAAATAACAGTAAGTTTTGCGACTAAAAGACACCCGTCTAGCTAGCTGACCACCGATTTTTATTGCAATTTATGTAATTTGAGTTTTCAAAAAGGTAATATGTATACACATTTTTGTAGGACACGCTGTATATCGTAAAATTCGACATACCACACATTTAATATCGAACCTTTTACCGCTGAAATATAGCCAACAGATTTGCTGATGTTGCTATCAAAATGCTGATAGTTGTAGTATTTCCACTAAAATGTCAAACATGCTAATTGCTAACCCATTTGCTAACATTTTTACAACACCAATAAATCACAAAATATTGATGGCTTGATCACAAGATCACTATTGGTAATGTTTCTTAAACAATGTTGAAAATACGGTGTGCTACGCTAGTCCGAATCTGGTCACATTGCCATCAGCTAACACCGAACCCAAACCGGCTGCGAGCATGCGCACATAAATTTTGTCGCCCCACACCAAACACGACATGCAGGTTTAATGATCAAAACAAACTCTGAACTTGGGAACAGTTCGAAAAGCATAAAATATTTATGGCAATTTCGCTATTTAGCTTGCACTTGCTAGCTCATTTGTCCTGGGATACAAACATTGAGTTGTTATTTCACCTGAAATGCAAAGTCCTCTACTCTGCCAATTAATCCACATAAAACCGGCAACCAAATAATTTCTAGTCATCCCTCTTCCTTCCAGGCCTTTCTTCTCTTTATATTGCGAACTTTCATAAATTAAGTGCATTACCGCCACCGACCTCGTTCGTCTTTCAGTCACCCATGTGGGTATAACCAATGAGGAGATGGCAACGCAGACGCTCTTTAGCGCAATAATTGAATAACAGATTTTTACATTTATTTTGCAACGGTCGAGCACGCGACGTGAGCGTTGTGGTCAGCATTTAACGTTAGTCAAGCTAAATACCCTTTTCTCTAAAACACTCCTGGTCAAGCTAGCTAACATTGGAAACCTAACACCCACTAGTTTAGCTAGAAATGTTATTCCTTGTGTTAGTTGATAAAGTTGTTCTTCTCACGTAGGTAATTACTGTAGACTTACGTTAGCTAGATCAATGAACATTGTAATATTCATTGGTCAAACTCACTTAACTAATGTTATTTATAGCGTTACAATTAGGATCCTATACCTTAAGTATTTGGTGATGGTAGTTACCTAGTTAACTGTCTTTTCCTATTATTATTATTATTATTATTATTATTATTATTTCAGAGAAAGCACGTACACCATTTTAAGATTTTTAGAGAACTGACAGCAAACACATTGAAGAGAACATGCCTCACACTCCCGCCACCATCAAGCTGAGCACATTATTGAAGGCAGCGTCTCAACTCCATCGACAAAGCTGTGGTGAAGTATATGGTCCTTGGGCTCCAACTATTCGCTGTAGTAGAACGAGAACCATTAAAGGCCCACACTGCACTCCAGGATTAATGAAGCATCCAAGGAAATGAAGGTGACTGAGGGCATGAGAGGAGTTGACCACAACGCCGCCACCACCGACTGCTGGTCTGCAAGAAGACGGAGCTTCATTGGTGTTACAGAGGATTGCACACCTTTGAAGTATTGGCAGGCGCCCTAAATGACATCCATTCTGAGTTTGAAACTCGGAGGAAGATTGTCTGTTCTAACAATGACTACCTTATTCAAAGCTTTACAAGTCTTTGGAGAAGGTGAAAACAACAAGGCAGTTGAAGCAGTGGGTTTGGGTGGTGAGGCAGCTAGCCAGGACGATGGTGAAGAGGAACAAGAGGAGATTGAAGTGAAGTTTGATGTGGCAACGATCCTGAATGTAGATGGTTGAAAGTACCAGCTGCCGAAGCACCAGTGTTGTGCTTGCCACCTACTCCACTAAGGCTCTACAGGCAATGCTCTGAAAGCAACATCCAGTGAGGCATACAAAATAAAGTGTTCTGTTCAACATTTGGCAAGTGCCTAGCACTTTGGAACAAATGCAGGAGATCTCCACTTGCAGCCGAAACCAATGAAGATACTTGCGACCTCCAACTGCTACGCCCGAATGCTACAAGGTGGAACTCCTGGTTGTAGAAAGACTGAGGATCGTCAAAGGAGAGGCGGCCGTCAGTTCTCTGCACAGACTTCAAGGTTCCAATGTAAGTAAGGATTGTATTTGATAATGTAAGGTCTTGAATATCATAAATAGGTTGCAGTATTTCCTGACCCTTTGCTTGGGGAATAACCGTTTCACATATTGTTGCCATACACTATCATTTAGTCAACTACTCATCCAGCCATTGATTAGTTGTTAAATCAGGTGAAATTGTTAGTGGTCCCCTTTGTAGGTTAGGAAACAGTAGTATTTTTTTTCTTCCACAGGTTCAATCCAGCTGAAGTCGCCTTCCTCACAGAGTATGCTTCTACCATGAGCCCAGGGTAAAAGGCCATCAACATCCTGCAGGCTGAAAGCAATGTCCAGGTGGGGTGGCTACTTCCAGCTATCAACTTGCTGATCACAAAACTTGACCGAATCAAGTTGTCCCTGAAGTACTGTAAGCCTCTAGTGGAAGCGCTTTAACTGGGACTGACGAAGCACGTCAGCCACGTTTCAAGAACCTGAGCTCATCGCAGCTGCAATCCTTTTCCCCAAATTCACAACAACTTGGACGAAGGATGACGCCACCATCAGAATGGTTTAGACAAAATGTGGTTCATTAACAATATTTTATTCATAAACAACTTTTGTATAGTGTACATTTTGACACATCATAGATTTGAGAAGCAGCCATTTAAACTACAATCCTGACTTTGAAGTTCAGTCCAATGGGCAGCCTACTTCGCCTTGTTGCTCGATTTATATAGATGGGGGATGGATTAATGTAGGCTCACAAAAAACATGACTGCATGATTTCTATTGTCATCTTCCTTGTATTTCAGGAATGTACTACATCAAGGACCACATGGAAAAACCCTGCAGCTAGGTGATGGCAGAAGTCCTTCTGGTGAACTGGTGGCATGAAGACATCTCAAGCACAATTAAGCTCCAAACAGCTGGACAGATACCTAGCCTGTTAAGCTGATCATAGGGAGTTGCTCAAGTCCTTCCCAGCAGTCTGAAGTTGAACACACCCTTGCCTGCCTCAACTGCATGTGAAAGGCGGTTCAGCATTGCAGGATTTGTTTTCAGCCCAATGAGAGCAGGGCTGGATTCCAGAAACTTTGAAAAACATATTTTACTGAAGATGAAGTGCAAATTCAACTTCAAGTAATGACACCTTAATGCTAGCAAGCCCAAGGAAAGGGATGCCTTATGCGTTTTGTCACATTTAAAATTCACAAGTCATAGGTGTCCATGTTAAAGGTGTGACCTGAAACACTGATTTCGAATCCAGTTCCATCAGAGGTGACGTCCTCATATTCCTACAGTGAGGTTGTGTGCAGATCTGTACATGTACTTTGAGTTACCTAAAAAAAATGTTTTTTAAAGAAACGAACTATAGGGTTCTATACAAAACAAATTATCAAGCAAAGTGACTGATTGTAACTGCTTATGTTTAGTGGCTATATTTTGTCTGTAAGAGATGTATTTTTAAGTGTTATCTGAGCACTTTTTGCATCCGTAAGACTTACCTTCCAGAAAAGCTCAAACCAAATAAAAGATCTGTCTGTTTTGCTTTTCAGATTTACAGCTCTAACATTTCATACTTAAAGTAGCTGATATTAAATGTACTTTAAGACTTTTACTCAAGTAATAGTCTAATGAGTGACTATCTTCTAAATGAGTCATTTTCCAGTAAGGTATCTTTACTTTTACTCAAGTATGGCTTTTGGGTACCTTTTCCACCACTGCCTGTGGGTCCCCAGGATTGGAGAGAACCTTACTCTAGGTTGTGATGTCATACCTGGCATACAGTGTGCAGAAGAAGAAGATGACCAGTCCTATGATGCCCTGTGCATCCCACCACTGGACCTCTTGTCCTGGGGCAGGTGTAGGGCTGGGGTTGTTGTTGACCAGACTCAGCAGGCTGGGGTTACACTTACGGTCTGTAGGAAGAAAGATAATACTGCCATACCGATGAAGGCCAAAATGTTATGCTTTTAAAACCAGAGTCACATCTATTTTTCTCTCGTGATTTTTGGCTGCAACTCATTTCATGTTGGATGAAGTGATCACTGACCCAAGTTGACCTTTCAGGTAAAATATGCTTATTCACAGTCTTTGTTGCAGACTTCTCATTACATGAATTCCATGAGTCAGTATGTGAACCATGATTCTGAACAGGGTCATCAGTAGGGTCATGATGAAACTTACTGGGGTTGTTGGTCATGGCAGACCATGTGACATACATAGTGTAGAGGGAAATGAGGGAGGCCTGGAGCAGGCCTGAGCTAGGCTGGGCCTCCTGGGGGAAAATAAATAAGTAAATAAACAAGACAGACACATGACACATTAGTCTCTGTTCAACAACATTCACATGAACAAATTGTTCACAGGTGCAATATGCAGAAATTGCACCGCCATTTCCTGGTTGCTAAAGTTCAAACAGTTCGCCTAATTTCTGTATGACAATACAAGCAGTCATTGTGTAGAAAATCCTTGTATCACTACAGCTGTGAAATATAATTTCCATTACCAAAAATATTGTATTTTCAGCTGTTTGAAACGGGTGTACAAAATCAAAAGACAAAAACTAAACTTAAGCATAGAAAAAGCGCAGATAGAACAGATCCTTCACTTAAACGTGCTTTCAATGAGAATAACAGATCTATAGCTCAGTTACATATTGTAGTTAACATTTTGATGATATTTGATAATTGCAAACATTGCTAAAATTTACACTCCAGAATGAACTTCAGTATGTGTATGTATTTCAAGGAGTGCAGGCTGTTTCAGTCTTGTTCCTCAAATAAACATTGTACTCTATAAAACTGTGGGAACTTTCGGTGTGCATGTTTCGATCTTTCGAGACTGAAACCTCACCTGAACTTTGGGCAGGATGGCAACAATGGAGATGATGATGCAAAAGATTAAGTTAAGGCTAATGAAGATCTTGTGTTCAGTGCAGTCATCTCCCGTGGTGTAATAGACATAGAACAAGACCACAGCAGAGAAGGCCAGGGCATAGTGTAGCACCGTGAACGACAGGAGAGCTGTGGGAGGGGAAACATAAGAATATATCACATTATTAAATTATTTTTCATTTGCACTAGAAAACCGGGGTCAATTTCTCTTCAATTCAGGAATTAAACTGAAATAGCAATATTTCTCAGGGAAATGTCAGTTTACTTCCTGAACTGACTGAATAAAAATAGAACTGACCCCAAACCTGGAGAAAACATTGACAAAAAGTACATTTAAATGGAGGTAGACAACACTAATTTAAAATCAGCAGAATGTATTAACAATCAGTACCTGCAAACCAGCACTTGCTGTTTCCCTCCTCAGCATTCTCCAGCCAGGACTGGTTCCAGGTGTGAGAAAAATCCACCAGCAGGATCAGTTGGATGATGATGAAGATGAAGGAACCCACTACGCCAAAGTAGAACCACACTGGAACACAGGGTGAGTTGTTAAGACTAAATGTGCAATGGGTGATTAATTGACCATAATTGACTACACGTCATTGGCGATGCGTCACTTGGGCCGGGCCCACCAATATCCAGGAGATTTGCATGCAATTCTGTTATTTCATGTCACAATAATATATCATATCAGTTAGCAAACAATTTAAATATATTTTTTAAAGAAGCTTGATCTAATAAAGTATGTGGTCGCTTTCCCATTGTATTGGTACATTTTCGTCGAATCAGGCAGCCCCAAAATGCAACTGTTCCAGCCTTGCTCAGTGCTTTCTGTGGTGGAGGGTCAGACAAAGAAAGTACAGAGCGCAGGCGTTGTTGAACTTCTCTGGTTGCGCGTGTTTGGCTGAGGGCATGTCCACTCACGGGGACACTACCTGACCGCAGCATCTACTGGGAGAGCGAGCCATCAGAAGTCCTTATTCAGTGCTCCATTGGTTTACAGTAGAAGTGCCCACCCATGAAGGCTCAATGCTATTGGCCACAGATAAAGCAGGGTTTTATGCTGTGTAATTTTGATTGGACTGGTGTCAACGTCATAGCTAGCTAGTTGTTTACCATGTCTTCAAGCTAGGTGAAATATGTCAACTAGAGGTCGACCGATTAATCGGAATGGGCGATTAATTAGGGCTGATTTCAAGTTATCACATTCGGAAATCGGTATTTTTGGACACCGATTTGGAAGATTTTTTTTTTTTACACCTTTATTTAATCTTTATTGAACTAGGCAAGTCAGTTAAGAACACATTCTTATTTTCAATGGCGGCCTAGGAACACAGGGTTAACTGCCTTGTTCAGGGGCAGAACGACAGAGTACCTTGTCAGCTCGGGGATTCAATCTTGCAACCTTACAGTGAACTAGTCGAACGCTCTAACCACCCGATTGCATTGCACTCCACGAGGAGCCTGCCTGTTAAGCGAATGCAGTAAGCCAAGGTAAGTTGCTAGCCAGCATTAAACTTATCTTGTAAAAAACAAATCAATCATAATCACTAGTTAACTACACATGGTTGA
Organism: Oncorhynchus tshawytscha; assembly: GCF_018296145.1. Lineage (NCBI taxonomy): Eukaryota > Metazoa > Chordata > Actinopteri > Salmoniformes > Salmonidae > Oncorhynchus > Oncorhynchus tshawytscha. Next base: position 15,486,911 of record NC_056459.1, read on the forward strand.
TGATATTACTAGTTTATCTAGCGTGGCCTGCGTTGCATATAATCGATGAGGTGCATATTTGTGAAAAAGGACTGTCGTTGCTCCAATGTGTACCTAACCATAAACATCAATGCCTTTCTTAAAATCAATACACAGAAGTATACATTTTTAAACCGGCATATTTAGCTCAAATAAATCCAGGTTAGCAGGCAATATTAACCAGGTGAAATTGTGTCACTTGTCTTGCGTTCATTGCACGCAGAGTCTGTGTATATGCAACAGTTTGGGCCACCTAATCTGCCAGAATTTTACATAATTATAACATTAAAGGTTGTTTATTTTTTATTTTATTTCACCTTTATTTAACCAGGTAGGCTAGTTGAGAACAAGTTATCATTTGCAACTGCGACCTGGCCAAGATAAAGCATAGCAGTGTGAACAGACAACACAGAGTTACACATGGAGTAAACAATTAACAAGCCAATAACACAGTAGAAAAAAAAGGGGAGTCTATATACATTGTGTGCAAAAGGCATGAGGAGGTAGGCGAATAATTACAATTTTGCAGATTAACACTGAAGTGATAAATGATCAGATGGTCATGTACAGGTAGAGATATTGGTGTGCAAAAGAGCAGAAAAGTAAATAAAAACATTATGGGGATGAGGTAGGTAAAAATGGGTGGGTTATTTACCGATAGACTATGTACAGCTGCAGCGATCGGTTAGCTGCTCAGATAGCAGATGTTTGAAGTTGGTGAGGGAGATGAAAGTCTCCAACTTCAGCGATTTTTGCAATTCGTTCCAGTCACAGGCAGCAGAGAACTGGAACGAAAGGCGGCCAAATGAGGTGTTGGCTTTAGGGATGATCAGTGAGATACACCTGCTGGAGCACGTGCTACGGATGGGTGTTGCCATCGTGACCAGTGAACTGAGATAAGGCGGAGCTTTACCTAGCATGGACTTGTAGATGATCTGGAGCCAGTGGGTCTGGCGACGAATATGTAGCGAGGGCCAGCCGCCTAGAGCATACAAGTCGCAGTGGTATAAGGTGCTTTAGTGACAAAACGGGTGGCACTGTGATAAACTGCATCCAGTTTGCTGAGTAGAGTGTTGGAAGCAATTTTGTAGATGACATAGCCGAAGTCGAGGATCGGTAGGATAGTCAGTTTTACTAGGGTAAGTTTGGCGGCGTGAGTGAAGGAGGCTTTGTTGCGGAATAGAAAGCCGACTCTTGATTTGATTTTCGATTGGAAAGGTTTGATATGAGTCTGGAAGGAGAGTTTACAGTCTAGCCAGACACCTAGGTACTTATAGATGTCCACATATTCAAGGTCGGAACCATCCAGGGTGGTGATGCTGGTCAGGCGTGCGGGTGCAGGCAGCGAACGGTTGAAAAGCATGCATTTGGTTTTACTAGCGTTTAAGAGCAGTTGGAGGCCACGGAAGGAGTGTTGTATGGCATTGAAGCTCGTTTGGAGGTTAGATAGCACAGTGTCCAAGGACGGGCCGGAAGTATATAGAATGGTGTCGTCTGCGTAGAGGTGGATCAGGGAATCGCTGTGCAATGCAACAGGAATATTTAGACTTATGGATGCCATCCGTTAGATAAAATACGCAACAGTTTCGTATTTCACTGAAAGAATAAACGTCTTGTTTTCGAGATGATAGTTTCTGGATTCGACCATATTAATGACCCAAGGCTCGTATTTCTGTGTGTTATTATGTTATAATTAAGTCTATGATTTGATATTTAGTAGAGCAGTCTGACTGAGTGGTGGTAGGCACCAGCAGGCTCGTAAGCATTCATTCAAACAGAACTTTCGTGCGTTTTGCCAGCAGCTCGTCTCTGTGGTTTATGACTTCAAGCCTATCAACTCCCAAGATTAGGCTGGTGTAACCGATGTGAAAGGGCTAGCTAGTTAGCGCTAATAGTGTTTCAAACGTCACTCGCTCTGAGACTTGGAGTGGTTGTTCCCCTTGCTCTGCATGGGTAACGCTGCTTCAAGGATGGCTGTTGTCGATGTGTTCCTGGTGCGAGTGAGGAGAGGGACGGAAGCTATACTGTTCCACTGGTAATACTAAAGTGCCTATAAGAACATCCAATAGTCAAAGGTATATGAAATACAAATGGTAGAGAGGGAAATAGTCCTATAATTCCTGTAATAACTACAACCTAAAACTTCTTACCTGGGAATATTGAAGACATGTTAAAAGGAACCACCAGCATTCATATGTTCTCATGTTCTGAGCAAGGAACTTAAACGTTAGCTTTTTTACATGGCACATATTGCACTTTTACTTTCTCCCCAACACTTCGTTTTTGCATTATTTAAACCAAATTGACATGTTTCATTATTTATTTGAGGCTAAATTGATTTTATTGATGTATTATATTAAGTTAAAATAAGTGTTCATTCAGTAATTGTAATTGTCATTATTACAAATAAATTAAATTATTTGTAAAAATGTATTTATCGTCTGATTAAATCGGTATCGGCTTTTTTAGTCATCCAATAATCGGTGTTGAAAAATCCTAAAAATCGGTCAACCTCTAATGTCAACTAACTTTGCTATCTCCTAGCAAATCATTTTCAAACTTATCATTATGTGGTTGGTGGAGGATCATGAAGCAGTGGCTAACATCTATTTTAAGGTAGGCTAGCTATAATATCCTATAGACTATGTCTTATTGTTGATGTTTGATGGCAAACTAATACCCATGGAACCACATGTAGAAGAAGAGTTACACATCTTTGATATAACTGTACAATAGATGAAGGGAATAGCATTCCCTTATGCAAATGTTGCATATTGTTAACCAGGCCCCTTTGTAACAGGCAGACACACGCAGTGTTGCAGACCGATTACTAGCTAAGTTTAATCTATAAAAAGTATGCTCGATTACTGTGGTCTTTCGTGCAATATGAGCTAAAGATAAGGGAAGTAGCCTTAAACTGTTCTTACCCAAATGTTGTAACTCCAAACTAATTTCTGGGATTGGTTATTAGTGCATTCTATGTGTAGCCAGTGTCGTAGTTTTGATGCATGAGCTTCGTCGATTGCGTTTTCCCCACCAATATTTTCGTGAAAATTCCCACTGGTTATTAGTGTTTGGAAGAAGCTATTTAACATTGAAGTAATATAATAGAGTATACCTGTGTTGAATGTCCCATCTGGAATGAAGAAGGCTCCTACAGTTATCCCCACCAGTATAAGGAACTTGAAGAACCAGAATCTGAGAGGACAAAGCCACAGGCATTCATTCAATACATCACTTCATACAAAAAAACAAGTCCTGTGTCTGTACACCATTAATAAAATACTGGTCATATTTTATAGGGCAATATCGCAATTTTTTTCCATGGCTAAAAAAATGAATTTAGCAGGCCAACCTATTTGCTCCTGCTGTATGTAAAACATTGTGCTATAGCTTGTAAAATAAATAAATGTGACTCTGGATGACACCACAATGTTTGTTTCCAACATTAGTGTTTCTTTCCTAAAGAAGTTATATCCGCTTCGTGTTTTGTTTCCTTGCCATGATACAAACGAGAATGCAATATTTTATACTGGTATGTAAACAAATAAGGGTGTGGGGGAGATGCTTCACTGTCCTGGTCTGGCCAGCAGAGGGCAATGTATTCCCAAATATCACTATCCACTACAATAAAAGTCTGCTACATACCCATTCTGTAGTGAGGCTCGGGGGTCCTTGCTGCTGCGAACACGGATCATGATGATGGAGAACAGGAAGAAGAAGCAGGCCATGGCAAAGCACATGCGGTACACAGACTTGTAGCCCACGATGACATCACAGTTCACCTTGTTTTCAATGCCTGGTATGGTTATGGAAGTTCCACCAACACAGAACCCAGGTATCTGATAGATCAGTGAAGAAACATAGTAAGAATTGAACCAACAATCTACATAACACAGGTCAAAAAGTTGTCAACCACAGGGCCTTCTACACCAACTTGTGACACCAACTGGGTAAGAACCAGTCTCCTGCAAGCCACAAGTCTGTGTTAGCCCACTGAGCTAAGACCTTGCCACTAGTTCAGGGAGCGAACACAAATTTGTAGGTTTCAGGCAAGGCTCCTCATCAAGCAACCAAGACCAGGGTTGTGTTACGTGGTGTTACCTTCTTGAGCTGAGCCTCCATGCCAGGTAGGATCATGATGACAGAGACCAGGGACCCCAGCAGCAGCAGGAAGGAGAAGGCCAGCCGGGACACAGTGGAGTTGTAGGTGGAGGGACAGCATCCTGACAGCAGACAGGGAGCGGAGCCACACAGACATGATGCCTAGATAGATTGCACAGACAAGTCAAATTTTTGTTGTGCCAGAGAGAGATGGCATAATCTGGCATAACATGGTTTGTGTGTTTGCAACAAATATACTGTGCGCCACTGCCTGTTATTCCCTTTATACAGCTCCATTCCTGTGTATTGTATTCCTCGTGTTGGTTACTATTTAATAATATAAAACTCTGCATTGTTGGGAAAGGTTCTTAAGCAAGCATTTCACTGTTAAGTGACAATTTGATAAGCTTTAAAAAAAAATTAAAAAATTGTCATGGCAACCATTGCGTTTCACATCCAAATGAGCCCGGACAACTGTTAGTTGTATTGAAGGTAATCCTGCCAGTGACAATGACAGAGACTGCCACTCATACAATTACAGTACAGCAATGAACACTAACACAGCCGTCTGATGCATGCTCTTTCTCAAGAAAGATTTTCTCATGATAACATATTGGTGGAGATCCAAGGTCCCTTTCCAATGTGTTTTAAGAAGAAGCGTGGAGAGGAACTGGAGCAATCAGGACTGATGAATTGAGGAAGACCCCAGTGGTGTGTATGTGTTGTATGAGGTCACAGAAGGACAATGCTCCTTGGGAGGCATCTCACTGCTCTCTGATGATTCATGAAGACTGTCAAGTCAAGAGATGCTGTGTGAACTAGAGGTATAGGCTGGATCAGCCCAGAGATGTGTGAAGCATAGTTTAGTCAAGCACAGGGAAGCCTATGATGTGGTAGCTGGGAAGGATCAGCCATCCTTCATTAAATGATTGCAAGTTACAGTGCATTCAGAAATGGATTATCCCCCCCCCATTTCAACATACACATAATGACAAAGCAAAAAAGCAGGTTTTTAGAAATGTATATAATATAAAAAACTGAAATCTCACATTTACATAAATATTCAGACCCTTTACTCAGTACTTTGTTACAACACCTTTAGCAGCGATTACAGCGGAGTCTTCTTGGGGATGACGCTACAAGCTTGGCACACCTGTATTTGGGGAGTTTCTCCCATTCTTCAAGCTCCGTCAAGTTGTCGGTGCACAGTTATTTTCAGGTCTCTCCAAAGATGTTCGATTGGGTTTAAGTATGGGGTCTGGCTGGGCCACTCAAGGACAAACATTTACCCGAAGCCACTCCTGCATTGTCTTGGCTGTGTGGTTAGGGTTGTTGTCCTGTTGGAAGTTGAACCGTCACCCCCAGACTGAGGTCCTGAGCACTCTGCAGCAGGTTTTCATCAAGGCTCTCTGTACTTTGCTCCATCCATCTTTCCCCACGATCCTGACTGGTCTCCCAGTCCCTGAAAAACAGCTATAGGAAGAGTGTTGGTGGTTCCAAACTTCTTACATTTAAGAATGATGGAGGCCACTGTGTTCTTGGGGACCTTCATTGCTGAAGAAATGTTATGTTACCTTTCCCCAGATCTGTGACTCGACACAATCTTGTCTCAGAGCTGTCAACTGTGGGACCTTAAGCACGGTCAACTGTGGGACCTTATATAGATAGGTGTATGCCTTCCCAAAACACGTCAAATCAATTGAATTTATCACAGGTGGACTCCAATCAAGTTGTAGAAACATCTCAAGGATGATCAATGGGAATAGGATGCACCTGAGCTCAAGTCTCATAGCAAAGGGTCTGAATAATTATGTAAATAAGGTATGTTTTTTTAAAATATTTTGAATACATTTGCTAAAATTTCTAAAAACATGTTTTCGCTTTGTCATTATGGGATATTGTGGGTAGATTGAGATTTTTTTTTAAATCAATTTTAGAATAAGGCTGTAAAGTAACAAAATGTGGACCATGTCAAGGGTCTGAATTCTTTCCAAATGCAGGCTGTATGCACCAGGGTAGGCCATAAAGTGGAGCAGTAGTTACAAGCTTTTTCTCAAAGGGTGTAGCCATTGTAGGTAAAACAGACACAGGGCTTTATGGTGACGTAAGAATGTGCTATAAACTCTTCAATAGAAAGGGTCAATAGGCCTAACACTCTCTGCATGGTCATTTTAGTGGTGTGGGGGTCCCCAAAATTGGATGAAATTCACGTTCTATTGCTCAAGCAGGCTTAGAAAACGTTCAGTGACTAACAAATATACTAAACATTATTATTGGACAGCGTGACGCACTGAAACTGCATAGAAACCGGAAATTAGCCTAACATGAAACTGCTGACTTTTTCAGCAAATAAAACCATGTTAATTGACCGACAAAAGAAGTGTCTGTTTTCAAACGAAAGTATTTAAAACCACTTCAGATCAACATAACATATTAGAATATACTGGGAAAACAGTGTGTGTTTACATAAGGACCCAAAAACAAACGTCGTTGCACACTCTCACTCTAACAAAGTGAGCAAAATGACAAATAGGAAGTTATATAATTTATACTTACACAGCTAGCGATTGAACACAATGCCATACACGCTCCCATTTTAGTTTAGAACGAATACCCCAAAATGTCAACAAGTTACTTGAAAACGTTGTTGAACTACGCGTAGTTTCCTTCGACGCTATCCAAGCAGCAACAGGGCGTGTCTGAAGAATCAGGTACACCCTTTTGTTAGTCGGTAACTCAACACCGTCGACGGTGATATGTCCATGGGTGTCTTCAATCCAACATCTGGACTAATCAACTGCTGATGCGTTTAATAATGTATCAATATGAATAGCTCACATTCTAACTGAGGCTTAAAGTTCAGAATTACATGTTTATATTAAAAACAACCGTATACTGTAATAAGTGGAAGACACACACACACACACACACACACACATACACCTATAAATAATCATGCTTGTTGATAAATCCTGGACAGTCAAATGTGTAAATCACCTCTTTCCCTGATTATCCCACATCAGAAGGGAGAAGCATCAGCATTAAAACATGGTCCATTTACCCCAGTTGGACTTGTTTGCACTTGACACTTGATGTTATGTTGTTAGAGTAGTTAAGAAGTCATCTGTAGCAGCTACTTACAGATTCCTTAATCAACTGAAAAATCTATCTATAGTAATTGGGCTGGCAAATGAATAGACAGGGGCAATTTCTCAGATTGTTCAGGCAATTCTCAAAAATAGGAACTTCCCGTGAGTTAGGATGTTTGATATGCTTTTTACATGTATTGTAACAAAGACAATAAAATAGATCAACATGATAAAAGTGGCCATTTTAGGCCTATACGTTCCCTCTGTAAGACCAATGATCTGTGAACTTACAGTTGAAGTCAGAATTTTACGTACACTTAGGTTGGAGTCATTAAAACTAGTTTTTCAACCAATCCACACATTTCTTGTTAACAAACTATAGTTTTGTCAAGTCGATTAGGACATCTACTGTGTGCATGACACAAGTAATTTTTCCAACAATTGTTTACAGATTATTTCACTTATAATTCACTGTATCACAATTCCAGTAGGTCAGAATTTACATACATTAAGTTGACTGTGACTTTAAACAGCTTGGAAAATTCCAGAAAATGATGTCATGGTTTTAGAAGCTTCTCATAGGCTAATTGACATAATTTGAGTCAATTGGAGGTGTACCTGTGGATGTATTTCAAGGCCTACCTTCATAGTCAGTGCCTCTTTGCTTGACATCATGGGAAAATCAAAAGGAATCAGCCAAAACCTAAGAAAAAAATGTGTAGACCTCCACAAGTCTGCTTCATCCTTGGGAGCAATTTCCAAACGCCTGAAGGTACCAAGTTCATCTGTACAAACAATAGTACGCAAGTATAAACACCATGGGACCACGCAGCCGTCATACTGCTCAGGAAGGAGATGCGTTCTGTCTCCTAGAGATTAACATATTTTGGTGCAAAGAGTGAAAATCAATCCCAGAACAACAGCAAAGGACCTTGTGAAGATGCTGGAGGAAACGGGTATAAAAGTATCTATATCCACAGTAAAACAAGTCCTATATCAACATAACCTGAAAGGCTACTCCGCAAGGAAGAAGCCACTGCTCCAAAACCGCCATAAAAAAGCCAGACTACGGTTTGCAACTGCACATGGGGACAAAGATCATACTTTTTGGAGAAATCTTTAGTCTGATGAAACAGAAATGGAACTGTTTACACATAATGACCATTGTTATGTTTGGAGGAAAAAGGGAAGCTTGTAAGCCGAAGAACACCATCCCAACTGTGAAGTGAGGGGGTGGCGGCATCATGTTGTGGGGGTGCTTTGCTGCAGGAGGGACTGGTGCACTTTACAAAGTAGAAGGCATCATGAGGCAGGAAAATTATGTGGATATATCGAGGCAGCATCTCAAGACATCAGTCTGGAAGTTAAAGCTTGGTTGCAAATGGGTCTTCCAAATGGACAATGACCCCAAGCATACTTCCAAAGTTGTGGCAAAATGGCTTAAGGACCACAAAGTCAAGGTTTTGGAGTGGCCATCACAAAGCCCTGACCTCAACCCTATAGAAAATTTGTGGCCAGAACTGAAAAAGCGTGTGTGAGCAAGGAGGACTACAAACCTGACTCAGTTACACCATCTCTGTCAGGAGGAATGGGCCAAAATTCACCCAACTTATTGTGAGAAGCTTGTGGAAGTCTACCCAAAATGTTTGACCCAAGTTAAACAATTTAAAGACAATGCTACCAAATACACTCAATTAGTATGTAAACTCAATTAGTATGTAAACATTCCCACTGGGAATGTGATGAAAGAAAACAAAGCTGAAATACATCATCCTCTCTACTATTATTCTGACATTTCACATTCTGAAAATAAAGTGGTGATCCTAACTGACCTAAGACAGGGAATTGTTACTAGGATTAAATGTCAGGAATTGTGAAAAACTGAGTGTAAATGTATTTTGCTAAGGTGTATGTAAACTTCTGATTCAACTGTACATGATACAGACAACACCTTGGTGTCATTATACTCAATCGTGTGCTCTAAATATGGAGTATCACTACATTCTTAAATACAATTTTACACATTAATTTATTCAACACGAATCCCCCTGGTGATGACATTATTATCTGGAACTTGTGAGAACCACAACTTGTTTGAGTAGACCATAGAATCTGAGGGTTCCATAAAGAGAATTGAGATCATGAGGGCTTTTGAATTCTAAGAGCCATTTTGTTCTGTGACCTAAAAACGGGTGTATTCATTAGTCAGATTCCATTGCAAAACAGTCTGTTCCTCCAAACGGAAAATGTTCCATTTGTGCTGTTTGGTTCCTAGAGTAAATGGTAAACGGTTTTCCGTTGCAAAACGTTTTGCGACAGACAAAATGTTTAGCAACGGAATCCGACTACTGAATACAGCCCAGTTCATCCAGAGACACACGGCGGCCATTGTTGTTGTCTGAGTTTATCGATATGATCATAGTCGTCCTCAGTATATTCTACACAGATGGTGTAAGACCCAATTGACGGCACTCCTTGACCTTCTTCAAAATGCTTCAGTTGGGTAACTTTATATTCTCTGTCCATGCATCTATCATCGGCCCCTCTTTTCAACAAACGAATACAGCTTTCTACACTAAATGCCAATGGCAAAATTCAATGATGACAAGTTCATACATCCTCATACTGTTCTTCATGAGCAACATAAGCAAAAGAAAACAATAGAAAGTGATTAAGAATTAGACAGTGGTTTCTTCAAGGGAACCACACTCCTAATCTGAAATATAAACTCTCCAGTCAATACAAAGAACAATGAGTGTCCAATTGTATTTGATGAGGGAGAAAATATTCTGATACCCTACCACACATGAATGTTTGACGAAACCAATGCTGGTGTGGGTGAAGGATTTTTGTTCCAGCTAGCACTAACTAACACAACTGATACCAATCAAGTCGTGAATGATGACGATGGTTGACAGTGTGTTGTTGATTGGCACTCAACTGCCTACACTGTCCCTAGAGTTCAGGGCCTGTATTCACATGGCTTCTCAGATTGAAGTGACTCAAATCCTATTCTTTTGTATATCCGTTTCGAATCGGTTCATTTTCCTGCAGTCTGAACAGCCAAAAAGCACATGGAATCAGATATTTCAAGCCACATTTCGAACCACCTTCGTCTATCCTTTTGTGGACCCTGAGCGAGATTTGGTGGTGGGTCAATTTTTTTTGTGCCCCCCTATTGACGGTAGAGAGAAACAATTGTCTTTTAAAGGTTTTCCTGTAATTCTACATATTTTGCCATGGGGCATAGAGAAAACATTGCAGTTTTAAAGGAAGTCTTCTGCAGTTCTACACATTTTGCCATGGGGCGGAGAGAAAATGTTGCAGTTTTAAAGCTAATTTCCTGCAATTCTACACATTTTGCCATGACTTATGCCAGCTGTAAATGAGATCTTGTTCTCAACTAGCTTACCTGGTTAAATTACAGCGTAAAAGGGATCTTGAGGAACGAATCTTGAGGAAGGCTATCACTCCATTTTGCAATGTCATGCCATACCCTGTGGACGGCGCTCAATTGGAGCCAATTTCCTCCTACAACAGGACAAAGACCTAAAGCACAGCTCCAAACTATGCAAAAATGATTTAGGGAAGTAGCAGTCAGCTGGTATTCTGTCTATAATGGAGTGGCCAACCCTATTGAGATGTTGTGGGAGTAGATTGACCGTATGGTACGTAAGAAGTGCCCATCAAGCCAATCCAACTTGTGGGAGGTGCTTCAGGATGCATGGGGTAGAATCTCTTCAGATTACCTCAACAAATTGACAACTAGAATGCCAAAGGCCTGCAAAGATGTAATTACTGCAAATGTAGGATTCTTTGATGAAAGCAAAGTTTGAAGGACACAATTACTATTTCAATTAAAAATTATTATTTATAACCTTGTCAACATCTTGACTATATTTCCTATTCATTTTGCAACTCATTTCATGGAGGTTTTGATGGAAAACAAGGACATTTCTAAGTGAACCCAAACTTTTGAACGGTAGTGTACATATGAGTAATGCAAAATATGTAAACATTATTAAAATGACTAGTGTTACATTTATTAAAGTGGCCAGTGATTTCAAGTCTATGAATATAGGCAGCAGCCGCTAATGTACAATTGATGGCTATTTAACATTCTGATGGCCTTGAGATAGCAGCTGTTTTTCAGTCTCTCGGTTCCAGCTTTGATGCACCTGTACTGACCTCGCCTTCTGGATGATAGCATGGTGAACAGGCAGTGGCTCAGGTGGTTGTTGTCCTTGATAATCTTTTTTGCCTTCCTGTGACATCGGGTGCTGTAGGTGTCCTGGAGGGCAGGTAGTTTGCCCCCGGTGATGCCTTGGGCAGACCGTACCACCCTCTGGAGAGCCCTGAGGTTGCGGACGGTTCAGTTGCCATACCAGGTTGTGATACAGCCCGACAGGATGCTCTCGATTGTGCATCAGTAAAGGTTTGTGAGGGTTTTAAGGGCCAAGACAAATTTCTTCAGCCTCCTGAAGTTGAAGAGGTGCTGTTACGCCTACTTCACCACACTGTCTATGTGAGTGGACCATTTCAGTCCCGTTGACGTGGATAGGGGGGTGCTCCCTCAGCTGTTTCCTGAAGTCCACGATCATCTCTTTTTTTTGTTTTGTTGAGGTTATTTTCCTGGCACGACACTCCCAGAGCCCTCAACTCCTCCCGGTGGGCTGTCTCGTCATTGTTGGTAATCAAGCCTACTACTGTTGTGTCGTCTGCAACTTGATAATTGAATTGGAGGTGTGCCTGGCCACGCAGTCATGGGTGAACAGGGAGGACAGGAGGGGGCTGAGCACACTTTTGTACGGCCCCAGTGTTGAGGATCAGCGAAGTGGAAGTGTTGCTTCCTACCTTCATCACCTGGTGGCGGCCCGTAAGGAAGTTCAGGAGCCTGCTGCACAGGGTGGGGTTGAGACCCAGGGCCTCCAGCTTGACGGTGAGCTTGGAGAGTACTATGGTGTTGAATGCTGAGCTGTAGTCAACGAACAGCATTCTTATATAGGTATTCCTCTTGACCAGACGGGATAGGGCAGTGTGCAGTGTCATGGCGATTGCATCGTCTGTGGACCTGTTTGGGGGGTATGCAAATTGAAGTGGGTCTAGGGTTGCCGGAAGGTGGAAATGATATGATCCTTGACTAGTCTCTTAAAGCACTTCAGGATGACAGAAGTGAGTGCTACAGGGCGGTAGTCATTTAGTTCAGTTATCTTTGCCTTCCTGGGTAAAGGAACCATGGAGGCCATCTTGAAGCATGTGGGGACAGCAGACTGGGATAGGGAGTGATTGAATATGTCTGTAAACACACCAGCCAGCTGGTCTGTGCATGCTCTGAGGGACGCGGCTAAGTATTCCGTCTGGGCCAGCAGCCCTGCGAGTGTTGACACGTTTAAATGTTTTACTCACGTCAGACACGGAGAAGAAGAGGGGCGCCGCAGTTCTTGTTAGCGGCTTGCGGCGGTGGCACTATATTATCCTCAAAGCGGGCAAAGAAGGTGTTTAGTTTGTCTGGAAGTGTGACGTCGTTGTCCGTGACGTGGCTGGTTTTCTTTTTGCAGTTCGTGATTTCCTGTAGACCCTGCCACATACGTGTCATGTCTGAGCCGTTGAATTGGGACTCCACTTTGTCCCTGTACCGGCATTTCGCTTGTTTGATTGCCTTGCGGAGGGAATAACTACACTGTTTATATTCAGCCAAATTCCCAGACCTTTTTCCATGGTTAAATGCGATTTTTTGTGATTTCAGTTTTGCGCGAATGCCGCCATCCATCCACGGTTTCTGGTTAGGGTAGGTTTAATAGTCACAGTGGGTCCAACATCTCCAATGCACTTCCTTATAAATTCACTCACCGAGTCAACGTAAAGGTCGATGTTTTTCTCTGAGCCTGACATATCCTGACATATCCCAGTCCGCGTGATCAAAACAATCTTGAAGCATGGATTTCGATTGGTCAGACCTGCGTTGAATAGTTCTAGTCACTGGTACATCCTGTTTGAGTTTCTGCTTATAAGACGGTAGGAGCATGATGGCATCGTGGTTGGATTTGCCTGAAGGGAGGGCTTTGTATGCATCGCGGAAGTTAGAGTAGCAGTGGAGTGTATTACCCCCGCACAAAGTGCAATCAATATGCTGATAGAATTTAGGTAGCCTTGTTCTCAAATTGGCTTTGTTAAGATCCCCAGCTACAATAAATGCAGCCTCAGGATATATGGTTTCCAGTTTACATAGAGTCCAGTGAAGTTCCTTTAGGTCCATCTTGGTGTCTGCTTGAGGGGGAATGTACACAGCTGTGAAGATAACTGACAAGAATTCTCTTGGAAGGTAATTTGGCCGGCATTTGATTGTGAGGAATTCTAGGTTGGGTGAGCAGAAGGACTTGAGTTGCTGAATGTTGTTATGATTACACCATGAGTCGTTAATCATGAAGCATACACCCCCGCTCTTCCTCTTCTCAGAGAGGTGTTAATCTCTGTCGGCGCGATGCATGGAGAAGTCCGGTGGCTGAACCGATTCCGTCAACATATCCCGAGAGAGCCATGTTTCCATGAAACAGAGAATGTTACCATCTCTGATCTCTTTCTGAAAGGCAACCCTTTCTCATATTTGTCTACCTTGTTGTCAAGACACTGGACATTGGCAGGTAGTATACTCGGGAGCGGTGGGCGATGTGCACGTTTACTGAGCCTGACCAGGAGGCCGCTCCGTCTGCCCTTTCTGCGGCGCCTTTGTCTTGGGTCAGCTTCTGGGATCAGAGGATCAGTCCAAATAGAGGATCCACTTCGGGAAAGTCATATTCCTGGTCGTAATGTTGGTAAGTTGGCGTCGCTCTTACATCCAGTAGTTCTACCCGGCTGTATGTGATAAGACTTAAGACTTCCTGGGGTAAGAAATAATACATAAAAAAAAAAATACTGTCTAGTTTCCTAAGGACTCGAAACCAAATCCTTTTGTAGACTTCGGCGCTTTCACCAAATTTGGCCGAAAACGGTTAATTACTCAGAGCTTCATTGTCTGTTTACGATGCACATTAGTGACATTTGCTGGTCAGCATTAAATATTTTAGATTCTTCAAAGTAGCCACCCTTTGCCTTGATGACACCTTTGCACACTCTTGGCATTTTCTCAACCAGCTTCACCTGGATGCTTTTTCTTGAGGAAATCCTGAAGGAGTTCCCTCATATGCTGAGCACTTGTTGGCTGCTTTTCCTTCACTTTGCAGTCCAACTCATCCCAAACCATCTCAATTGGGTTGAGGTCAGGTGATTGTTGAGGCCAGATCATCTGATGCAGCACTTCATCACTGTCCTTCTTGGTCAAATAGCCATTACACAGCCTGGAGGTGTGTTGGGTCATTGCCCTTTTGAAAAACAAAGGATAGTCCCACTGCGCGCAAACCAGATGGGATGTCTTATTGCTGCAGAGTGCTGTGGTAGTCATGCTGGTTAAGTGTGCCTTGAATTTGAAATAAATCACCTACAGTGTCACCAGCAAAGCACCATCACACACCTCCTCCTCCATGCGTCACAGTGGGAACCACACTTGGAGATTTTCCATTCACCTACTCTGTGTCTGACAAAGAAGCGGCGGTTGGAACAAAAAAAATCTCAAATTTGGACTATTGCTCGTGTTTCATGGCCCAAGCAAGTCTCTTCTTCTTATTGGTATCCTTTTGTAGTGGTTTCTTTGCAGCAATTCGACCATGAAGGCCTGATTCACGCAGTCTCCTCTGAACAGTTGATGTTGAGATGTGTCTGTTACTTGAACTCTGTGAACTCTTATTTGGTTTGCAATTTCTAAGGCTGGTAAGTCTAATAAACTTATCCTCTGCAGCAAAGGTAACTCTGGGTCTTCCTTTCCTGTGATGGTCCTCATGAGAGCCAGTTTCATCATAGCGCTTTATGGTTTTTGCGACCGCACTTGAAGAAATGTTCATTTTCCAGATTGACTGACCTTCATGTCTTAAAGTAGTGAGGGACTGTCCTTTCTCTTTGCTTATTTGAGCTGTTCTTGCCATAATATGGACTTGGTCTTTCACGAATTTGGGCTATCTTCTGTATACCACCCCTACCTTGTCACAACACAACGCATTAAGGAAAGAAATTCCACAAACAAAGATTTAACAAGGTGGCAGGTAGCGTATTGGTTAGAGCGTTGGACTTGTAACCGAAAGGTTGCAAGATCGAATCCCTGAACTGACAAGGTAAAAATCTGTTGTTCTGCCCCTGAACAAAGCAGTTAACCCAGTGTTCCTAGGCCGCCATTGAAAATAAGCTGTTAATTCAAATGCATTCCAGGTGCATTCATGATGTTAAGTGAGAGAATGCCAAGAGTGCGAACGCTGTCATCAAGGCAAAGGGTGTATAAATTGGATTTGTTTAACACCTTTTTGGTAACTACATGATTCCATGTGTTATTTCATAGTTTGATGTCTTCACTATTATTGTACAATGTAGAAAAAAGTAAAAAAATAAGAAAAACCCTTGAATGAGTAGGTGTGTCTGAACTTTTGGCTGGTACTGTACATAAACCTTTTGGGTCGGGGGCCCCCTAGTGTCCGGGGACCCTAAGCGACCGCTTTTGTCTGGTGCTGGCCCTGACCTTCCAAGGTGGTTTGAAATCAGATACAAATATGATTCCTGGCCATGCGACTTGTGTCTAACGGTCAAATTTGATCTATTTGCCCTTTTAAACAGCTATTTTACATATCTTGTTGCTTGCTAGTTAGTCAGTTGACAAGAACATGTATTGCTTACAAATTATTGAATGTGCTAGAAAGCTAGCTAGTTGACTGCTGTGGCGAGCCAGAAAGGACTCGTATTGAAAATAGTTTCATTGTCCTTTGAGGCTTTAAGTGTTCTAGCACGATCATTTTTAACATTCAAAGTAACTGGGAACATCCATGGTAGGCTTTGTCACCTTAGCTTGGAGTCAGCATTCCAAAACAAAGCAGCACGCGCTCCAGCAGGTATATTTCACTGGTCACCCCCAAAGCCAATTCCTCCTTTGGTCACCTTTCCTTCCAGTTCTGATGCCTGGAACAGATTGCAAAAATCACTGAAGCTGGAGACTCATATCTCCCTCACTAACTTTAGGCACCAGCTGTCAGATCACTGCACATAGCTCAGCTGTAAATACCTCATCCCCATACTGTTATATATTTTTTGCTCCCCAGTAGCTCTACTTGCGCATGCATCTTCTGCATACCACTCGTGTTTAATTGCTAAATTGTAATTATTTTGCCACTCTGGCCTATTTATCGCCTTACCTCATTTACACACTGTATATACACTATTGTGTTGACTGTATGTTTGATTATTCCATGTGTAACCGATTGGGTCACACAGCTTTGCTTTCTTGGCCAGGTCGCAGTAGTAAATGAGAACTTCAACTAGCCTACCTGGTTGAAAAAGTGAAATACATTTTTCAGATGTGAGCATTAGGCCTTGCAGTGTGAAGGCTCTAGTGCACTGATCCAAAAGCCAAAACTGAACCCTAAGGCCATCGGCTGCGTTTAGACAGGCAGCCCAATTCTGCTAATATTTTCACTAATTGGCCTCTTAACCAATCCGATTTATCAAAATATGTTGCGATTGGTCTAGACCAATTAGTGGAGAAAGAGCACAATTGTGCTGACTGTCTAAAAGCAGCCATATAATTTGTGTTAATTGGCACCTGAATTTCTCATCTCTGGCTTTTTGAAATCAGAACAGGTGCTGTGGCAATCCCGTAGCGCCCGCCCAACTAGATGCTTAAGCATTGCAACCAGTGGTTGTGTGCCACGTCCAGGATGTGATGTCTGGCTACGCAAACACCAATACAAACCAAAGACTAAGCTAGGAAATGTCAGTTGGCAGCAACAGGCCCTCACTTTTTTAACAAATGAAGGCAATATTTCAGATTACTCTAGTATGTAGTGCATAATGACGAAGACAGAAAGTCAGTCGAAGTAGCATTAAATCATTTATTTTTCAAAGAGATTAACAGGCATCTCTTGAGATATCGTCTCAGTGTCGTGGTAGTCCCTTCACTGGTTGAGTTCACCAGGAGCAGATATGGTGGTTGTCACTTTGTTGTAGGGTCATCCTCCTTGTGTGCTGGGACATCAGGACCGGCACCAACCTCAATGAGTTAGTGTGCTGCTGCTTGGAGCAAGTCTATTATGGGCCACCACGACAACAGCGCCTTCCAATTCTAGAAATTGGATAGTGGACTGGGAACATATCCCTTCTTTATGAAACCACATCAAAAGCAGATATTTAAAAGTGATACTGGCAATTGCCATGTGCAGGTTGACATTTGAGACGGTATTGTCCTGGAGGCAGAACTGAGCGATTTCCACTAGCTGTGCCAGATGGAAAGTCAATAGGCTACATTGTAACAATGTATGCTTTTAATTTAATGTTAGGCATTAGGGTTGCCAGTGAGGTTACTGTTTAAAAATCATATTTTATTATTACTTTGTGGCTGTGCCAGCTAGTGAACATTCTGCGGAGCCATCCCAATAAGTGCTAACCTGCTTGCCATGTGCAGGTTATTTCCCTCTAAAATAGCAGTACCATCATCCCATACATACCCTTTCAATAGGTTCCAATCTCATACTGATCCTCTTTCTCTGTGGTAACCTCAAGGTCTCCAATGGGCTCAGGTGTAGGAATCAACTCAGGGTCTGGAGTGGCCTCCAGCTCTGAGAACAGACGATTTAGCACAGAGCTTACATGCAATTATACTACATTCAAAACAGTAACGTACTGTCATTACCTCGTTGGGCGATTAGTTCTTTCTGCCTGATGAAGCCATCATATGTTGCAGAGCTAACGAGACCGTGCTTGTTGTTGGGTCCGACCCTTGGGCCCAAGGGACTAACCTCATTTTGGGATTGGGCGAAATAAGGTCCTGGAATTAAATGTAACAGATTAACACAGCCAGTGTTGGCAGAATTGCTAGCCTATAGGGATAGGAAAAGACAGGTGTCCGAAGTGGTACCCGATGACCTATAGAGTGCACTACTTTTGACCAGTGCATCATGGTCTGGGCAATAGTCTGGACATCCTGGTTGCTTCCCACACATTTTAAAAACTGCCTTTACACTTCTGTACGTACTAGAAAGCGAGTTTGGCATAGATGCCTATGTCACGACCTTAAACGCTTGAATACATACAAAATAGTAGCTAGCAAGATGAGATCAGTTATTTTTAATGAGTGCATTATGCAAGTGGCTAGTTTGCCTCAACTACCTTCACTAAAACCACTGCAAAGGTATTCCCTGCAAAATTTGGTTTCAAATCATGACATTCTGCCTCGTGACTTGTTGGGAGAAGTTGCCAAACGAGTCAGTCATTGAAACCAGACCCTAGTCACTGCTGTTGCCTAGGGATGGGTTCTCAAGACTACCTGTTCAAAGGTGGTGCACTACATAAGGATTAAGATTATGCCATGTCAGAGTCAAATTACCTCTCTTGAAGTCCATGCCACGCCAACGACTGCCAGGTGATATGGGCTTCCTGTCCCCTGTTGAGGCAGGGAAGCCAGGTATATCGATACCTCCACTCGTCCGTGGAGATAGAGGTGTACTCTTCTGTTTACTTGGGAGGACAATCATGGGGCCCAAAGTAGTATCCTGGTCCCATACTAAAAGGACACATTAAACACATACATTTGCAGTCAAGACACTCAATTAGTCTTCCCTCAATTTCCATATTGGAGAAGGTCCCGCCCCTGCAATGTGTTTTGAGAAGGTGGTGATGGAATAGAGGGATTAAGATGTCAAATACACCTTTCTTGGCCTTCATCCCAATACTCCAATTGTCACCAGAGGCTGGGGGTTTGTTGCGGTAGACACGAGGTTCAAGTTGGCTACCACCTAGTCTTGGACTGAGGGGACGTTGTGCTGGAGCTTGATCAACCCCCTTCTGTCTACTCAGGCTTGGACAACGCCCACATAGAAAATCATTCTCATCAGCAGACCTCCATCTGAAATGTATGAAAGACCTACTCATGGACCAAGAACACACCACTTATTTAAAAAGCTATGGTTATTCCAGTGAATAGGTCACAGCCCAGTAACAGTAGCTAAGGAAATGTGACTTATCCCACCTGCCATCAATGAAGGAGCATGCCTTGTTGCTAGGCTCTGCATGGTCCATGACAGAGACTGCCATAAGGTGGCAGGTGATGTACAGCTGTGAAAAACAGGATAAGCAAAACAAAGATGCAGAATCACAGTAGCCTACATAATGTCTGTAAATTATGTTACTGTAGAATCATTTAACTACAGTACCCATAATGGCCTCTACAACATTGTTTTTATTAAATACCGCCCTCACCTCTGCCCTGTCCTCCTGGTAGAACCTAAAGGCATCAATGTGGAACCCGAGCTTGTTGTCCTGGGTCCTACGCATGAAACCAGAGCGAGAACCAGGCAGCTGGGAATCCGTCAAGCACCTGGAGGGAGATAATATTCAAATACATATTGGGGCATCTTCCTTAGTAACCAATTAAGAAGTCTCAAAGAAACCACAAAAATGGTGGAAGCCCTCAAATGGCATATTCTAGCGTTCTCTACGGGCCAGTCGGATAATAGTCGTTCTAAGTAATTCCCCCCCTGCTTACCCATCACTCTCAATGAAGACAAATCTGGGGACAGAGTTGCTATCGGGGTCCAGTGTGGCCACGCAGCTGCTAACAAAGACCCTGGTGTGGTGAGCAACCCTGACAGATGCCTCAATGTTGATGGGATCACCTAGGAAGTAGACTCCAGAACCCCGCTCATAGAGCCAGTCACCTGGAAAGGAAATGGCAGTAAAGAAAGAGACCTGCAAGCGATGCGTTGCAAAGTTACGACCACGAGTAGCTATTAAAACTACCACGGCCAGAACATATTGTCAATAGGCGCTCAACTAGTGAGAATCTAATAGATTAAAATGAGGGCCATGTTTAGGGGGCAAACTGTATAACGTTGCAGATAGAAGTGTCCCCAATAACAGTTGTCTGATGTGATTCCGTATTTTGCATGTCAGAGGGGCATGTGTGCTACATAGTACATTTATATCTGCCTGCGGCTATCGAATCCTGACCTGTTCACCGGACGTGCTACCTGTCCCAGACCGGCTGTTTTCAACTCTAGAGATAGCAGAAGCGGTAGAGATACTCAATGATCGGCTACGAAAAGCCAACTGACATTTACTCCTGAGGTGCTGACCTGTTGCACCCTCGATAACTACTGTGATTATTATCTGAGCCTTTCCTAGCCACCGTGCTTCTACACCTACATTGCGTGCTGTTGTAAGGGCTATATAAATAAATTTGATATCTTAACATTCAATTCACAGGTTTTACCAAGCTTCTGGGAGAGCACCATTGTATCCTTTTGATTTATTATCTGAATGGTCAACAAAATTGTACCCTGTGAAATGCAGCCCAGGATTTATATACCCACTTGTCATAAGCTTCAATGAGAACTGCAGGGTGTCTTCAGCAGACACTGTGGCGGTGAAAGGGATCCAGGTCGGCTGGAGAGAAGAGCTGTCCAAACTGTACTTCCTGAAACAGAAAGTACAGACCGGTAAATA
The DNA here is from genome assembly GCF_018296145.1 of Oncorhynchus tshawytscha. Classification (NCBI taxonomy): domain Eukaryota; kingdom Metazoa; phylum Chordata; class Actinopteri; order Salmoniformes; family Salmonidae; genus Oncorhynchus; species Oncorhynchus tshawytscha. The sequence goes on from NC_056459.1 coordinate 15,507,691, forward strand.
CACCAATAGGTCAACGCAGGATTCCTATGACCGTCATACAACAGTATAGCCTAAACTCACCTTTCATAATGACACTCAATTGGGATTACAGCACCAGCCATTCGAATAACGCCATCTGGTGTGGTTCTGGGTGTATATCTGAGGAGGTTTACGTAGATCAATGAGTCTTCGTTCAGCTGTGGAGTCACAAAGCAGCATTTAAGAGAAGGTTGTTTCAAGAAGTCAACTACTGAATTTAAAAAATATATATATTACCATGTACTTGGTTCCACAGTCCGAAAGTGCTGCGAATATTCTGTACTCATCTCCGGCTGCTGAAGCTGTAGCCCTACACGGCTCTTGGTCTTGGTACTGTTCAACTCCAAGTCGCAGGTCATCAACGTCGATTAGATTACCGAGTTTAAACAGATCAGCCTTCACTACTACCTCCATGTAGTCTGAATGGCACGTCACAGCGACAGTTTCTACTCGAACTGGCCTTGAAACTGTTTGTTGGAGTGGAGGCTGTTTAAAGCGTGGACGATTGTCAAATTGCGGTGTTCGCCTTGGAAGTTGTTGCCATGTGTCAGCGCTATAAGTATATGACAAAGCAGGAGAGATTAAGAAGTTTTCCACAAGTAAAAACCAAACCAGTTGCTTGAACAATAACCTGAGCGTGTTTGCCATCATGAGTCCCATGCCAACAACTAATGTGACTCTGTAGGTTAGAGGACAGCGTGCCTCTGCTATGCTACAATTGATGAAACTGAGGTAGCTTTTAACAACCAATCAGGCTGCACACCTGGGCTGGATTACGCCCTAATTTGGCCTTGCATCTGATTAGTCAAGATCTTTAATTGGCACGCATGTTCAAATCAAATCACATTTTATTTGTCACAAACACATGGTTAGCAGATGTTAATGCGAGTGTAGCGAAATGCTTGTGCTTCTGGTTCCTGACAGTGCAGTAATATCTAACAAGTAATCTAACAGTTCCCCAACAACCTCAACTAATACACACAAATCTAAAAGGGGTGAATGAGAAAATGTACATATAAATATAAGGATGAACAACGGCCAAGCGGCATAGGCAAGGTGCAATAGATGGTATAAAATACAGTACATAAATATGATATGAGTATTGTAAAATATCAAATCAAATCAAATCAAATTTTATTTGTCACATACACATGGTTAGCAGATGTTAATGCGAGTGTAGCAAAATGCTTGTGCTTCTAGTTCCTACAATGCAGTAATATAATCCAACAAGTAATCTAACTAACAATTCCAAAAAAACTACTGTCTTATACACAGTGTAAGGGGATAAAAAATATGTACATAAAGATATATGAATGAGTGATGGTACAGAGCAGCATAGGCAAGATACAGTAGATGGTATCGAGTACAGTATATACATATGAGATGAGTATGTAAACAAAGTGGCATAGTTAAAGTGGCTAGTGTTACATGTATTACATAAGGATGCAGTAGATGATATAGAGTACAGTATATACGTATACATATGAGATGAATAATGTAGGGTATGTAAACATTATATTAGGTAGCATTGTTTAAAGTGGCTAGTGATATATTTTACATCATTTCCCATCAATTCCCATTATTAAAGTGGCTGGAGTTGAGTCAGTGTGTTGGCAGCAGCCACTCAATGTTAGTGGTGGCTGTTTAACAGTCTGATGGCCTTGAGATAGAAGCTGTTTATCAGTCTCTCGGTCCCAGCTTTGAGGCACCTGTACTGACCTCGCCTTCTGGATGATAGCGGGGTGAACAGGCAGTGGCTCGGGTGGTTGTTGTCCTTGATGATCTTTATGGCCTTCCTGTAACATCGGGTGGTGTAGGTGTCCTGGAGGGCAGGTAGTTTGCCCCCGGTGATGCGTTGTGCAGACCTCGCTACCCTCTGGAGAGCCTTACGGTTGTGGGCGGAGCAGTTGCCGTACCAGGCGGTGATACAGCCCGCCAGGATGCTCTCGATTGTGCATCTGTAGAAGTTTGTGAGTGCTTTTGGTGACAAGCCGAATTTCTTCAGCCTCCTGAGGTTGAAGAGGCGCGGCTGCGCCTTCTTCATGATGCTGTCTGTGTGAGTGGACCAATTCAGTTTGTCTGTGATGTGTATGCCGAGGAACTTAAAACTTACTACCCTCTCCACTACTGTTCCATCGATGTGGATAGGGGGTGTTCCCTCTGCTGTTTCCTGAAGTCCACAATCATCTCCTTAGTTTTGTTGACGTTGAGTGTGAGGTTATTTTCCTGACACCACACTCCGAGGGCCCTCACCTCCTCCCTGTAGGCCGTCTCATCGTTGTTGGTAATCAAGCCTACCACTGTTGTGTCGTCCGCAAACTTGATGATTGAGTTGGAGGCGTGCGTGGCCACGCAGTCGTGGGTGAACAGGGAGTACAGGAGAGGGCTCAGAATGCACCCTTGTGGGGCCCCAGTGTTGAGGATCAGCGGGGTGGAGATGTTGTTGCCTACCCTCACCACCTGGGGGCGGCCCGTCAGGAAGTCCAGTACCCAGTTGCACAGGGCGGGGTCGAGACCCAGGGTCTCGAGCTTGATGACGAGCTTGGAGGGTACTATGGTGTTGAATGCCGAGCTGTAGTCGATGAACAGCATTCTCACATAGGTATTCCTCTTGTCCAGATGGGTTAGGGCAGTGTGCAGTGTGGTTGAGATTGCATCGTCTGTGGACCTATTTGGGCGGTAAGCAAATTGGAGTGGGTCTAGGGTGTCAGGTAGGGTGGAGGTGATATGGTCTTTGACTAGTCTCTCAAAGCACTTCATGATGACGGAAGTGAGTGCTACGGGGCGGTAGTCGTTTAGCTCAGTTACCTTAGCTTTCTTGGGAACAGGAACAATGGTGGCCCTCTTGAAGCATGTGGGAACAGCAGACTGGTATAGGGATTGATTGAATATGTCCATGAACACACCGGCCAGCTGGTCTGCGCATGCTCTGAGGGCGCGGCTGGGGATGCCGTCTGGGCCTGCAGCCTTGCGAGGGTTAACACGTTTAAATGTTTTACTCACCTCGGCTGCAGTGAAGGAGAGTCCGCATGTTTTCGTTGCAGGCCGTGTCAGTGGCACTGTATTGTCCTAAAGGGGGCAAAAAAGTTATTTCGTCTGCCTGGGAGCAAGACATCCTGGTCCGTGACTGGGCTGGTTTTCTTCTTGTAGTCCGTGATTGACTGTAGACCCTGCCACATACCTCTTGTGTCTGAGCCGTTGAATTGAGATTCTACTTTGTCTCTATACTGACGCTTAGCTTGTTTGATAGCCTTGCGGAGGGAATAGCTGCACTGTTTGTATTCGGTCATGTTACCAGTCACTTTGCCCTGATTAAAAGCAGTGGTTCGCGCTTTCAGTTTCATGCGAATGCTGCTATCAATCCACGGTTTCTGGTTAGGGAATGTTTTAATCGTTGCTATGGGAACGACATCTTCAACGCACGTTCTAATGAACTCGCACACCGAATCAGCGTATTCGTCAATGTTGTTATCTGACGCAATACGAAACATATCCCAGTCCACGTGATGGAAGCAGTCTTGGAGTGTGGAATCAGCTTGGTCGGACCAGCGTTGGACAGACCTCAGCGTGGGAGCTTCTTGTTTTAGTTTCTGTCTGTAGGCAGGGATCAGCAAAATGGAGTCGTGGTCAGCTTTTCCGAAAGGAGGGCGGGGCAGGGCCTTATATGCGTCACGGAAGTTAGAGTAACAATGATCCAAGGTTTTTTCAGCCCTTAGTTGCGCAATCGATATGCTGATACAATTTAGGGAGTCTTGTTTTCAGATTAGCCTTGTTAAAATCCCCAGCTACAATGAATGCAGCCTCAGGATGTATGGATTCCAGTTTGCAAAGAGTCAAATAAAGTTCGTTCAGAGCCATCGATGTGTCTGCTTGGGGGGGAATATATACGGCTGTGATTATAATCGAAGAGAATTCTCTTGGTAGATAATGCGGTCGACATTTGATTGTGAGGAATTCTAAATCAGGTGAACAGAAGGATTTGACTTCCTGTATATTTCTGTGATCACACCACATCTCGTTAGCCATAAGGCATACGCCCCCACCCCTCTTCTTACCAGAAAGATGTTTGTTTGTTCTGTCGGCGCGATGCGTGGAGAAATCCGCTGGCTGCACCGCCTCCGATAGCGTATCTCCAGTGAGCCATGTTTCCGTGAACTAAAGAACGTTACAGTCTCTGATGTCCCTCTGGAATGCTACCCTTGCTCGGATTTCATCAACCTTGTTGTCAAGAGACTGGACATTGGCGAGAAGAATGCTAGGGAGTGGTGCACGATGTGCCCGTCTCCGGAGTCTGACCAGAAGACCGCCTCGTTTCCCTCTTTTACGGAGTCGTTTTTTTGGGTCGCCGGCTGGGATCCATTCCGTTGTCCTGGTTGAAAGGCAGAACACAGGATCTGCTTCGTGAAAATCATATTCTTGGTCGTACTGATGGTGAGTTGACGCTGATCTTATATTCAGTAGTTCTTCTCGACTGTATGTAATGAAACCTAAGATGACCTGGGGTACTAATGTAAGAAATAACACGTAAAAAAAAAAAAACTGCATAGTTTCCTAGGAACGCGAAGCGAGGCGGCTATCTCTGTCGGCGCCGGAAGTGTAGAGTGTAGATATGTAAACATTATTAAGTGGCATTGTTTAAAGTGACTAGTAATCCATTTGTTAAAGTGGCCAGTGATTGGGTCTCCATGTAGGCAGCAGCCTCTCTGAGTTAGTGACTGCTGTTTAGCAGTCTGATGGCCTTGAGATAGAATCTGTTCTTCAGTCTCTCGGTCCCAGCTTCGATGCACCTGTACTGACCTCCCCTTCTGGATGGTAGCGGTGTGAACAGGCAGTGGCTCGGGTTGCTGTTGTCTTGGATGATCTTTTTTTGCCTACCTGTGACATCGGGTGCTATAGATGTCATGGTGGGCAGGTAGTTTGCCCCGGGTGATGCGTTGTGCAGACCGCAGCACCCTCTGGAGAGCCTTGCGGTTGAGGGCAAGCAGTTGCCGTACCAGGCTGTGATACATCCTGACAGGATGCTCTTGATTGTGGATCTGTAAAAGTTAGTCAGGGTTTTGGGTGACAAGCCACTTTTCTTCAGCCTCCTGAGGTTGAAGAGGCGCTGTTGCGCCTTCTTCACCACACTGTCTGTGTGGGTGGACCATTTCAGTTTGTCGTTGATGTGTATGCCGATGAACTTTCCACTTTCTCCACTGGTGTCCCTTCAATGTAGGTGTTGGGGTGGGGGGGCTCCTTCAGCTATTTCCTGAAGTCCACGATCATCTCTTTTTTTTGTTGACGTTGAGTGAGAAGTTGTTTTCCTGACACCACACTCGTAGTGCCCTCACCTCCTCCCTGTAGGCTGTCTCGTCGTTGTTGGTAATCAAGCCCACTACTGTTGTGTCGTCTGCAAACTTGATGGTTGAGTTGGAGGCGTGCTATAGCCACACAGTCTTGGGTGAACAGGGAGTACAGGTGGGGGCTGTGCACGCACCCGTGTGGGGCCCCAGTGTTCAGGGTCAGTGAGGTAGAGGTGTTGTTTCTTACGTTCACCACCTGGGGGAGGCCCGTCAGAGAAATCCAGTACTCAATTGCACAGGGCGGGGTTGAGGCCCAGGTCCCCAAGCTTGACGATGAGCTTGGAGGGTACTATGGTGTTGAATACTGAGCTGTAGTCAATGAACAGCATTCTTAAATAGGTATCCCTCTTGTCCAGATGGGATAGGGCAGTGTGCAGTGTGATGGCGATTGCATCGTCTGTGAACCTGTTTGGCGGTATGCAAACTGAAGTGGGTCTATGGTGGCCGGAAGGTGGAAATGATATGAACCTTGACTAGTCTCTTAAGTTAAAGCACTTCAGGATGACAGAAGTGAGTGCTACGGGGCGGTAGTCATTTAGTTCAGTTATCTTTGCCTTCCTGGGTACAGGAACCATGGAGGCCATCTTGAAGCATGTGGGGACAGCAGACTGGGATAGGGAATGATTGAACATGTCTGTAAACACACCAGCCAGCTGGTCTGCGCATGCTCTGAGGACGCGGCTAGGTACTCCGTCTGGGCCAACAGCCCTGCGAGGGTGAACACGTTTAAATGTTTTACTCAAGTCGGCCACGGAGAAGAAGAGGGGCGCCTCAGTTCTTGTTGCAGCTCGCGGCGGTGGCACTATATTTTCCTCAAAGCGGGCAAAGAAGGTGTTTAGTTTGTCTGGAAGCGTGACGTCGTTGTCCGTGACGTGGCTGGTTTTCTTTTTGTAGTTCGTGATTTCCTGTAGACCCTGCCACATACGTGTCATGTCTGAGCCGTTGAATTGGGCCTCCACTTTGTCCCTGTACCGGCATTTCGCTTGTTTGATTGCCTTGCGGAGGGAATAACTACACTGTTTATATTCAGCAAATTCCCAGACCTTTTTCCATGGATAAATGCGATGGTTTGTGCTTTCAGTTTTGCGCGAATGCCGCCATCCATCCACGGTTTCTCTTTAGGGTAGGTTTTAATAGTCACAGTGGGTCCAACATCTCCAATGCACTTCCTTATAAATTCACTCACAGAGTCAACGTATAGGTCGATGCTATTCTCTGAGTCTGACCGGAACATATCCCAGTCCGCGTGATCAAAACAATCTTGAAGCGTGGATTTCGATTGGTTAGACCAGAGTTGAAAAGTTCTCATCACTGGTACATCCTGTTTGAGTTTCTGCCTATATGACGGTAGGAGCAAGATGGCATCGTGGTTGGATTTGCCTGAAGGGAGGGCTTTGTATGCATCGCGGAAGTTAGAGTAGCAGTGGTCGAGTGTATTACCCCCGCGCAAAGTGCAATCAATGTGCTGATAGAATTTAGGGAGCCTTGTTCTCAAATTTGCTTTGTTAAAATCCCCAGCTACAATAAATGCAGCCTCAGGATATATGGTTTCCAGTTTACATAGAGTCCAGTGAAGTTCCTTTAGGGACATCTTGGTGTCTGCTTGAGGGGGAATGTACACAGCTGTGAAGATAACTGATGAGAATTCTCTTGTAAGGTAATATGGCTGGCATTTGATTGTGAGGAATTCTATGTTGGGTGAGCAGAAGGACTTGAGTTGCTGTATGTTGTTATGATTATACCATGATTCGTTAATTATGAAGCATACACCCCCACCCTTCCTCTTCCCAGAGAGGTGTTTATCTCTTTCGGCGCGATTCATGGAGAGGCCCTTTGGCTGAACCAATTCCGACAACATATCCTGAGAGAGCCATGTTTCCGTGAAACAGAGAATGTTAGAATCTCTGATCTCTCTCTGGAAGGCAACACTTGCTCGAATTTTGTCTACATTGTTGTCAAGACACTGGACATTGGCAGGTAGTATACTCGGGAGCGGTGGGCGATGTGCACGTTTACGTAGCCTGACCAGGAGGCCGCTCCGTCTGCCCCTTCTGCGGCGCCGTTGTCTTGGTTCAGCTTCTGGGATAAGATCCGTTGTTCTGGATGGTGGTCCAAACAGAGAATACGCTTTGGGAAAGTTGTATTCCTGGTCGTAATGTTGGTAAGGTGGTGTCGCTCTTATATCCAATAGTTCTTCCTGGCTGTATGTAATAAGACTTAAGATTTCCTGGGGTAAGAAATAATACATAAAAAAAACTAAATACGGCATAGTTTCCCAAGGACTCGAAGCGAGGCAACCATCTCTGTCGTCACCATCAGAGGAACAAGGCTATCATGTTGGTCGCGTTCCTCTGCCCAGGCGTCACTGATACGTTTCAGATCTTAAAATGCCTGGATAGGTATTTTACATATCAGCTAACACATCATATGTTATAGCAATCTGTATTGAAGGGAAACCAAATATTTTTGTAGGCTTCTGCGCTTTCACCAATTTGGGCCTAAAACGGTTAATTACTAGGAGCGCCAAGTCTAGGTCCAAGAGGCTTCTAAATAGCTTCCACCCTTAAGCCATAAGACTCCTGAACATCTAATCAAAATGGCTACCCAGACTATTTGCATTGCACCCCCCCCCCTTCTCCGCTGCTGCTACTCCTCTCCATTATTATCTATGCATATCTCATTTTCAAATCATTTCTGGGTAACAATTACTGTAAGTACCCTACTGTGATTGTTTTCAATAAAAATGGTCAAAAGGAAACAAATAGATTCTCAGCAAAGAGCATTTTCTCAATCAATACTTTTGCTAGGACTATCTGGTAGTGGTCTGAGTAGTTAGGGGAAAACTGAAACCTAGCTGTTATTGTCAGAGGTTTATTAACTCATTTACCACAGGCTATTACTCCAACCCACCAAAACAGGCATTTTGAGGCAGTCTTTTCAAATATCTCTTATACTAAAAGGCCATTATCATGATTTTCATAATTTCACCGATTTATTCCAACCTCATAGTTTGAAAATATATATTAAACACGTTAAAATATTTTTTTGTTTGCACTGGGCCTCTAAAGAAGGTGCTAATTAGGCCTAATTCATCCTTTAATTGTGATTATGATTATTAGCCCATTCATTACCCCCGTACATCTTGCAGGTCACAAATGCATTTTTATCAACAAATCTTGAAGACCTGTGTAAATGCACTCAGCGATTTGGAAACCGGATAAATCCCGAAACACAATCCACATTCTATCAATTCCGCTATTGGACAAAACTGCGCCTGTTCCATTTTGGAGGGCTGGTTGTTATTTGCTCATCATTATAGCTTTTATTGGTCAGGACTTCATATAATCTTAATAAAACATTATTTTCAACTGAATATATTTTATGTAATGCAAAAAAAGGTTAAAGATATCACATTTGTTAACGTTTAGAAAAACTGTACGAATTGCGCGCCCCTTCTTTAAAAAATATTGGTACGTTCTTTTCAATTGCGCTGCGAGCGTACATTGAGGCACTAGAAGAACGGGAAACCTGATCCGTATAACATGAAGTGGACCAATTTCGGTGGTAATTGATCGGATTATTCTACTTTAAGAAAAGGAAACACCACACTACGGCATAATTTCATTTTTTTTCCCCTTCGAAGAGGAGGATGGTGGCCGGGTAGTCACAACTTCGGACACGCTGCTGTTCCTTGGCACGCGCACTGATCCAGTTGGTGAGGTGAGTGCTACTAGTAGCCCACTGGAGATGGAGAATGATAGGCTACATTGTTGTTATATTGTTGCACATCATAACCACCTGTATGGGATGTGAGAGGGATAGTTGTAGTCTGCAATGTCACAAGTTTTTGGTAAAATTTAAATCCAATAAAGGCTATGGAATAGTGCGTCAACAGCAAGCTTTATGCTTTTTACCTAGGAATCTGACGTAAGCCATTTCAGAGCTACAATATATTCAAAATGTATTCTTTAATTCCTTGTCAAGTGTATGCGCAATAATATGACCGTTGGACACCTATAAGCAAGCCAGCTGTGGTATCTAACGTGGGCTTTCTATAGCAATACAAACATTTAGAATGGAATGAATGAGAATGTGAAGGTAGGGTTAGGCCTTTCTTTAATGCTTCTTTATTACTTAACGACAGTGGCCTACTGATCTGTCACTTCTAGATGAGCACGCCTAGTGTTGCCTTTAGGGCTGATGAAGCAAAGCTTTCAGCTCTGTTCCAATGTGTAATTGCCCCAACACGTGGGCGGCCAAAGGGTACTACGGTACTGAAGGGTACTACGGTACTGTGCCTAACTGATCATCATAATGCTCTATAATAACGGCAATTGTTGATATTCTCCAACAGAATTAGACATATTTAGACCAAGTTGGTAGTTTTCATAAATGCTTGCTCCCTCAGCCCTCTAAACTGGTTTTCATCTGCTTCTCCAAGGTTCTCTGAAAAAAACAGAATGTATAACATTTTGACATCTGTCTCCATGGGGGCGATGAGCAGTTATTTGTGCACTGGGGACCCATAATTATTACAATCTAGCCTGCCTCAGACCTGTCTTGTTTGTCTATCGTGTCAACCTTGGAGGCACAAATGTCAAGATCGAAAATGCAGGAAAAGTTAGCCTGGGGCACCATGATGGCTTATTTGAGCAGCTCAGCTGAATCTGACAAGGCAAGCCAGATCAAAACTGTGATCTTATGAGGCCTGTATACAAGCCTGCTCTGTCTGAAGCCATTGTCTTGAAATGAGATCAGATAGCAGTTTATTTAACTCTTCCTCTGCTGTGTGTGTCACTGGGGGCTGCTGAGGGGAGGATGACTTTTAATGATGACTGGAATGGAATGGTCAATACCATTCCATTTATTCCCTTCCAGCCTTCACAAAGAGCCCGTCCTCTCCAATGAAGGTACCACCAGCCGTGTGTGTGCTTCTCTGTCTATTTACATATCTGGTGTGCTTTCATCATCTCTTTTGTGATGGATAGAAGAAAGAACAGATCTAGGACTAGAAGGGACAATGACCCAGGAGACCAATATCACAGTGCCTGTGTAGTCTGTTGTCAGTTTGGTGTGTGGGTTAGTCGGACAATGACAGAGCTCCCATCTCCCCATGGTGCCACTGCTTTTCAGACACATCTTCTCTCTTGTAGTACAGGAAGTGAAATAACTAACAGTGACACTCCTTTTAGTTTTTTTAGGCATAGTCCTTTCAACAACTACTATTTCACACCTGGCAAACAGTTTGACTGCATCCAGCTGGTCACCTGGAATAATATACATAGAATGAAAGATATGGACAGTAGGCTACATACTTTGTGAAATGACAGACTGGCTCTGGCTGGTTCTTTATCAGTGAAGTGGCTTATTGACCTCTGACCAGTTACAACACCACTCACTCACTCTTCTCAGGACTCACTCCAAGCTCAAGTGACATTTCCGATGCAAGAAAAAAGCATATTCTGTGTATCCCAGGGAATGGAATGGAACAGAGGCTGTTATTGTAATCAGCGAAACCACTTAACCTCATCCTTCCTCTTTCTCTCTCCCTCTTCTTCCTCCTCCTCTGTATCATCAGCCTTCTGGCCCTCTTAAGACGTTTGGAGGTCTTCTTCCATTAAAGTCCCAATGCAGCCATTTCTGGGTAACAATTTAGTACCTTACTGTAATAGATTTTCATTTAAAATGGGCAAAAATAGCTTTTTGGAACTTTCTCAAGGATTAATAATTTTGCTAGGAAGGTCTGGGGGTGGTCTGAATGGGGAGGGGAAAACTGAAATTGGTCTATTAACCAGTTTACCGCATGGTGATGTCACCATGGAAATCCAAAACTCCTGCTAATGCAAACCTCCTGATTTTAAAATACAATCAGGAAATAACACTGATCAAATGTTTTGACACTTTTACAGTGTTAGTTTCATCAGCTGTTGTACAATATGACACAAAACAAAGGAGAAAAAGCTGAAATTTGACTGTACTAGATCTTTAACAGAGAGTGGTGAGTGTCCCTTATAAAAGAGACTGACTATGGGTTACTGCTGCTCCCTCTCACTCTGCCTAGGCCCTGGGTGTGTGGTCCTGTAGCGAGAGATAGAGAGAACCTTAGCTAACACTACCATTCTATACTCCATATTCTAACTGATCTCATTGCGGTGGTGGTCGGCTGGTTTTATAAAAACAAGCTTATGTTTCCATCACTACGTGAGCTCCTGTGTGATGTGATGGAGGCCACATACACCACCACTAAGTGAGCTGCTGTGTAATGTGATGGTGGCCAGCCGGGAAGGTGCTTCATTGCCTTTTACTCGTGTGTGTGTGTGTGTGTGTGTGTGTGTGTGTGTGGAACGAGACAAAGAAAGCTGTAGCTCTCAGTACCATTCCATCAACATGATCCCATTACCTCATACTCCTCCTGTTGTCTGACATGAGGTGGTTATGAAGACCAATATGTTTATTTATTTAACCAGGTAGGCCAGTTGACAAGGTCTCATTTACAACTGCAACCTGGCCAAGATAAAGCAAAGCAGTGCGACATAAACAACAACACAGAGTTACACATAGACAAACGTACAGTGAATAACATAAAATAAATATAATAATCGATGTACAGTGTGTGCAAATGTGCAAGAGTAGGGAGGTAGGCAATAAATAGGCCCTAGTGGTGAAAATAATTACAATTTAGCATTACTACTGGAGTGATAGATGATGATGTGCAAGTAGAGATACTGAGGTGCAAGACGGTAAGTAATAATATGGGGATGAGGTAGTCGAGTGTTCTATTTACAGATTGGCTGTGTACAGGTACAGTGATCGGTAAGCTGCTCTGACAGCTGATGCTTAAAGTTAGAGAGGGAGATAAGACTCCAGCTTCAGAGATTTTTGCAATTCGTTCCAGTCATTGGCAGCAGAGTGAATTCACTGCACTGTGGTGACCAGTTGCTGTAAGGAAGATGATCTGTAGGCCTATGGAGGGGATAGACAGGCTTTGGGGTGTCCTTGTAACAAGATAACATGTTGTTTGTCAGTTGTCACTATGTAGTTCAAAACAGTGCAGTGAATTCACTTCACATTGATGTGAGGCTTCAGCCTTTGGTTTGGTTGCTAGACCACTGTGTGTGTGTGTGTGTGTGTGTGTGTGTGAGAGAGAGCAGTGAAATAAATGCTAGTATTTTATTACTCCTCTGTATTGTATTGAGCAGGCCAGTGACCTAAGAATGGCAACCCAGTCAGTGATTGACTGAAGCTGAAGGTTGTTGACCTTTGCTGTGACCTATGGCAGGGTGGCGTTTCAGAAGGGATGTTTTCATTTTATCCATTGGTAAATGTCAGTCAAGGTTCTCCAGGGGATCTGTGATTTCAATGAGAGTATAACACACACAAATATATATATTACTCACACACACACACACACCAGCACAAGCACAGCAGACAAATAATTATCCTCTATTTGATAGGTACACTGTGGAGGACAGAGTGATTATAGTAAGGGAGGAGTCCTCTGCCTCTCTGGAGAGAAGGATGAGTTGGCTGCTTTGCTCTTTGGGTTAGGCTGACCTTCACCCTCCAGTCCGTCCATCAGTCATCCGTTCGCTCCCCAGCACAAGCATGAGTGTGTGTGTTTTCATGCGTGTGTGTGGCACTCCCCAACAGCCTCTGATGGGCACAGACAGCGGCTGCACAGACAGCGGCTGCACAGACAGCGGCTGCACAGACAGCGGCTGCACAGACAGCGGCTGCACAGACAGCGGCTGCACAGACAGCGGTAACTCAATAGGCTTCCACTGACAGCAGGCAGCACAAACACACACACATTACTCCCGACGTGGAATTCCAAATGAAGGGCCTCCAGTCTGACCTGTCTCTCTGAGGTTGCTCAATGTCAATCCCCCTGCTGCAGCCGTCTCGTGTGTGTGTGTGTGTGTGTGTGTGCGTTTACAGTGTAGTTATCATATCAAACTTTATTTGCCACATGCGCCGAATACAGCAAGGGTAGACTTTACTGTCAAATGCTTACTTACAAGCCCTTAACCAACAGTGCAGTTCAAGAAGAAGAAAATATTTACCAAGTAGGCTAAAATAAAAAGTAACACAATAACGAGGCTATATACAGGGGGCACTGGTACCGAGGTCAGTGTGCAGCGGTACAGGCTAGTTGAGGTAATCTGTACATGTAGGTGGGGGTGAAGTGACTATGCATAGGTAACAAACCACGAGTAGCAGTAGTGTACAAGACGGGGGGGGTGTCAATGTAAATTGTCCGGTGGCGATTTTTTTTTAAATGAATTGTTCAGCAGTCTAATGGCTTGTGGGTAGAAGCTGTTGAGGAGCCTTTCAGTCATAGACTTGGTGCTCCGGTACCACTTGCCGTGTGGTAGCAGAGAAAACAGTCTATAACTTGGGTGACAGGAGTCTCTGACAATATTATGGGCTTTCCTTTGACACCGCCTATTATATAGGTCCTGGATGGCAGGAAGCTTGGCCCCAGTGATGTACTGGGCCGTTCACACTACCCTCTGTAGCGTCTTATGGTCAGATGCTGAGCAGTTGCCATACCAGGCAGTGATGCAACCGGTCAGGATGCTCTCGATGGTGCAGCTGTAGAACCATTTGAGGATCTGGGGCCCCGTGCCAAATCTTTTCAGTCTCCTGAGGGGAAAAAGGTGTTGTCGTGCCCTCTTCACGACTGTCTTGGTATGTTTGGACCATTGTTGGGGATATGGACACCAAGGAACTTGAAGCTCTCGACCCGCTCCACTACAGCCCCGTCGGTGTTAATGGGGGCCTGTTCCGCCCATCTTTTCCTGTAGTCCACGAGCAGCTCCTTTGTCTTGCTCACTTTGAGGGAGAGGTTGTTGTCCTGGCACCACACTGCCAGTTCTCTGACCTCCTTCCTATAGGCCGTCTCATCATTGTTGGTGATCAGGCCTACCACTGTTGTGTCATCAGCAAACTTAATGATGGTTTTGGAGTTGTGTTTGGCCACACAGTTGTGGGTGAGCACGGAATACAGGAGGGGTTTAAGTACACACCCGTGAGGGGCCCCAGTGTTAAGGATCAGCGTGGCAGATGTGTTGTTGCCAACTCTTACCACTTGGGGGTGGCCTGTCAGGAAGTCCAGGATCCAGTTGCAGAGGGAAGTGTTTAGTCCCAGAGTTCTTAGCTTAGTGATGATCTTCGTGGGCACTATGGTGTTGAACGCTGCTGTTTATCGACTACAGCTCAATCTCACAAAGGTGTTCCTCTTGTCCAGGTTTAGAAAGGGCAGTGTGGAGTGCGATTGAGATTGCGTCATCTGTGGATCTGTTGGGGCAGTATGTGAATTGGAGTGGGTCTGGGAGGATGATGTTGATGTGAGCCCTGACCTGCCTTTCAATGAACTTCATGGCTACCGACGTTAGTGCCACGGGGCGTTAATCATTTAGGCAGGTTACCTTCGCTTTATTTGGCACAGGGGACTATGGTGGTCTGCTTGAAGCATGTAGGTATTACAGACTCGGTCAGGGAGAGGTTGAAAATGTCAGTGATGACACTTGACAGTTGGTCCACTCATGCTTTGAGTACACGTACTGGTAATCCGCCTGGACCAGCGGCTTTGTGAATGTTGACCTGTTTAAAGGTTTTGTTCACATCGGCTACCGAGAGCGTTATCACACAGTCATCCAGAACAGCTGGTGCTCTCGTGCATGCTTTTATTTAGATTTTTTATCTCACCTTTATTTAACCAGGTAGGCTAGTTGAGAACAAGTTCTCATTTACAACTGCGACCTGGCCAAGACGAAGCAAATCAGTGCGACAAAAAACAACACAGTTACACATGGGATAAACAAACGTACAGTCAATAACACAAAAGAGAAATCTGTATACAGTGTGTGCAAATGAAGTAAGGAGGTAAGGCAATAAAAAGGCCAATAGTGGCAAAGTAATTACAATTTAGAAAATTAAACTGGAGTGATATGTGCAGATGAGGATGTGCACATAGAAATACTAGTGTGCAAAAGAGCAGAAAAACATATGGGGGTGAGGTAGGTAGTTGGTTGGATGGGCTATTTACAGATGGGCTGTGTACAGCTGCAGCAATCGGTAAGCTGCTCTGACAGCTGATGCTTAAACTTAGTGAGGGAGATATAAGTCTCCAACTTCATTAATTTTTGCAATTCGTTCCAGTCATTGGCAGCAGAGAACTGGAAGGAAGGCTGCCAAAATAGGTGTTGGCTTTGGGGATGAACAGTAAAGTATACCTGCTGGAGCGAGTGCTACGGGTGTTGCTATGGTGACCAGTGAGCTGAGATAAGGCAGAGCTTTACCTAGCGAAGACTTAGATGACCTGGAGCCAGTGGGTTTGGCAACGAATATGTAGCGAGGACCGGCCAACGAGAGCATACAGGTTGCAGTGGTGGGTGGTATATGGGGCTTTGGTGACCAAACGGTTGGCACTGTGATAGACTGCATCCAATTTGCTGAGTAGAGTGTTTGAGGCTATTTTGTCAAGGATCGGTAGGATAGTCAGTTTTTACGAGGGTATGTTTGGTAGCATGAGTGAAGGAGGATTTGTTGCGAAATAGGAAGCCGATTCTAGATTTAATTTTGGATGGGAGATGCTTAATGTGAGGAAGGAGAGTTTCCGGTCATGCTTCAGTGTTGCTTGCCTCGAAGCGAGCATAAAAGGCATTTAGCTCATCTGGTAGGCACTGGGCAGCTCGCGTCTGGGTTTCCCTTTGTAGTCTAATAGTTTTCTAGCCATGCCACATCCGACGAGCGTCAGAGCCAGTGTAGTAGGATTCAATCTTAATCCTGTATTGACACTTTGCTTGTTTGATGGTTCATTTGAGTGCATAGCGGGATTTCTTATAAGCGTCCAGATTAGTCTCCCGCTCCTTGAAAGTGGCAGCTCTAGCCTTTGGCTCAATGCGGATGTTGCTTGTAATCCATGGCTTCTGGTTGGGATATGTACTAGAGGTCGACCGATTAATCGGAATGGCCGATTTAATTATGGCCGATTTCAAGTTTTCATAACAATCTGAAATCTGTATTTTTGGGTGCCGATTTCTGAAAATAAAAAGTTTTTTTATATATAACTAGGCAAGTCAGTTAAGAACACATTCTTATTTTCAATGACTGCCTAGGAACTGTGGGTTAACTGCCTTGTTCAGGGGCAGAACGACAGATTTTCACATTGTCAGCTCAGGGGTTCCAATCTTGCAACCGCACAGTTAACTAGTCCAACGCTCTAACCATTGCACTCCATGAGTAGCCGCCTGTTACGCGAATGCAGTAGAAGCCAAGGTAAATTGCTAGCTAGCATTAAACTTATCTTGTAAAAAACAATCAATCATAATCACTAGTTATAACTACTAATCCAGTTTAGCAGGCAATATTAACCAGGTGAAATTGTGTCATTTCTCTTGCGTTCATTGCACGCAGAGTCAGGGTATATGCAACAGTTTGGGCTGCCTGGCTCATTGCGAACTAATTTGCCAGAATTTTACGTAATTATGACATACATTGAAGGTTGTGCAATGTAACAAGAATATTTAGACTTAGGGATGCCACCTGTTAGATAAAATACCGAATGGTTCCATATTTCACTGAAATAATAAACGTTTTGTTTTCGAAATTATAGTTTCCGGATTCGATCATATTAATGACCAAAGGCTCGTATTTCTTTGTGTTATTATGTTATAATTAAGTCTAATTTGATAGAGCAGTCTGACTGAGCAGCAGCAGGCCCATAATCATTAATTCAAACAGCACTTTCGTGCGTTTTGCCAGCAGCTCTTCGCAAGCACAGCGCTGTTTATGACTTCAAGCCTATCAGCCTAATGGCTGGTGTAACCAATGTGAAATGGTTAGATGGGTGTGCGCTAATACTGTTTCAAACGTCACTCACTTTTAGATTTGGAATAGTTATTCCCCTTGCGCTGCAAGAGCCACAGCTTTTGTGAAGCGATGGGTAACGATGCTTCGAGTGTGGCTGTTTGTGTTCCTGGTTCGAGCCCAGGTAGGGGCGAGGAGGGGGACGGAAGCTATACTGTTACACTGGCAATACTATAGTGCCTATAAGAACATCCAATAGTCAAAGGTATATGAAATACAAATGGTATAGAGAGAAATAGTCCAATAAATACTATGTTAACTACAACCTAAAACCTCTTCCCTTGGAATATTGAAGTCTCATGTTAAAAGGAACCACCAACTTTCATATGTTCTCATGTTCTGAGCAAGGAACTCAAACGTTAGCTTTTTTACATGCCACATATTACTTTCTTCTCCAACACTTTGTTTTTGCATTATTTAAACCAAATTGAACATGTTTCATTATTTATTTGAGGCTAAATTGATTTTATTGATGTTTTATATTAAGTTAAAATAAGTGTTGTCATTATTACAAATTGTTAAAAAATATAAAAAAATGGCCGATTTAATCGGTATCGGCTTTTTTGGTCCCCCAATAATCGGTATCAGCGTTGAAAAATCATAATCGGTCGACCTCTAATACGTACGTACAGTCCCTGTGGGGATGACGTCAACGATGCACTTATTGATGAAGCCGATGACTGAGGTGGTGTATTCCTCAATGCCATTGGATGAATCCCGGAACATATTCCAGTCTGTGTTAGCAAAACAGTCCTGTAGTGTAGCATTCCTGCTTTAGTTTTTGCTTGTAAGCAGGAATCGGGAGGATAGAATTATGGTCAGATTTGCCAAATGGAGGGCGAGGGAGAGCTTTGTACGCATCTCTGTGTGTGGAGTAAAGGTGATCTAGGTTTTTTTTTTTTTACCTGGTTGCACATGTGACATGCTGGTAAAAATTGCTAAAACTGATTTAAATTTGCCTGCATTAAAGTCCCCGGCCACTAGGAGCGCCGCTTCTGGGTGAGCATTTTCTTCTTTGCTTATGGCCTTTATAGAGTTGATTGAGAGCGGTCTTAGTGCCAGCTTCGCTTTGTGGTGGTAAATAGACGGCTATGAAATTCTCTTGGTAGATAGCCTGGTCGACAGCTTTTCATAAGGTACTCTACCTCAGGCGCGCAATACCTCGAGACTTCTTTAATATTAAACATTGTGCACCAGCTGTTATTGACAAATAGACACACACCCCCACCCCTCGTCTTACCAGAGGTAGCATCTCTGTTCTACCGGTGCATGGAAAATCCTGCCAGCTCTATATTGTCTGTTTCTTCGTTCAGCCACATCTCAGTGAAACATAAACTGTTTCAGTTTTTAATGTCCCGGTGGTAGGATAATCTTAATAGTTGGTCATTTCTTTTCTTTTCTAATGATTGCATGTTAGCAAGGAGAAGGGAAGGCATTGGGAGTTTACTGGCTCGCCTCCGGATAACTGGTTCGCCTCCGGATTACTCGCTCGCCTCCGGATTACTCGCTCGCCTCCCCGATCTGCATCCCTTTTCCGCCATCTTTTCTTCACGCAAAACGTGTGGATCTGGGCCTGTTCCAGTGAAAGCAGGATATCCTTCTCGTCGAACTCATTAAAGGTAAACGTTTCTTCCAGTCCACGGTGAGTTATCGCTTTTCTGATGTCCAGAAGTTATTTTCGGTCATGAGACGGTAGCAGCAACATTATGTTCCACAATAAGTAAATAAATAAGTTACACAACACAAAAAAAAATGAAAATTGCACAATTCTTTGGGAGAATGTAAAACATCAGCCATGTTCTTCAGCGCCATCTTGATTTCTGTTAGGATGTCTTTTTTTTTCAGTAAGTACTAAGCCATCAGCCAAAGATCAATAGGACTAGTCCTTTTATAATTCTGAATCTTCAGACAAGACCATGCATATCAAATGGCACGCTATTCCTAATGTAGTCCACTACTTTTGACTAGGGCCCATATGGCTCTGATCAAAAGTGGTGCACTATAAAGGGAGTAATGTGCCATTTGGGACCTGGGATAATGTATAATGATGGAGAATCGAGTGTCGATCTCATTAGATCATTTGTAACCAGTTCTCTAACTCTCCTAAACAGTTTGTCCGACAGACATGGTTTATGTTTACTAGGCAGCAATAATATATTCTGAAGAGCTCATTTCATAGATTGCCTAAGGTAGAGTCTGTTATGTTGGTCTCAGGCACAATGGTGGGTTCAATTTGATTTCAATTGGTACTATTAATTAGGCTTTTATTAATTCGGGCTCGCATTGAGTGACCTGAAGATCCCTTTTGAATCTCTGACAAAAACAGAACAACAATATAGTCAATGTAATAGTCTGTAAGAGGGTGAGTGGGGTGATATTGGTGTGTGTGTGTGTGTCTACAGTCTAGTTGTACCATCAGGATGAGAGAATGTGTGTGTGTCAGTGTAGTTATACCATCAGGATGAGAGAAGAGGTGTGTGTGTGTGTTCTGCTCTTTTGTCTCTGTGCCACTGTCCCTCTTCCAGCCAAGCGCTGTTGTCAGACACTGCCTGCGGGCTATGTCTCTTTCTGTGCGTGTGTGTGTGGCCCTGTCCAGCAAGAGAGAGAAGCACGTGCAGGCCAGATAGAGAGAAGAGATGTGACCCACGGCACAGCGCTGTTTACATGTCTGTTTAGACGAGGGACGGGGGAATGTGGCGAGAGGGGACAGCCTTGTCTTGTACAC
This sequence comes from Oncorhynchus tshawytscha, assembly GCF_018296145.1. Taxonomy (NCBI): domain Eukaryota; kingdom Metazoa; phylum Chordata; class Actinopteri; order Salmoniformes; family Salmonidae; genus Oncorhynchus; species Oncorhynchus tshawytscha. The sequence continues at coordinate 15,527,650 of NC_056459.1, forward strand.
ACTCTTGCAAGAGGCTGTGGGCTAAAATATTGATGTGTAATGGTTGGTTGTTGCTATTGGCACAGGCTGTTGTCACATGTTGGGGACTCCGACTCTCCAAGTCTCTTCTCTCTGTCATCTCTTCTCAAGTCTCAGATTCAGCTCATTGTCGTTGTTGACCCCCTTTTTACTCCATAATGTTCTCAGGGTGGCATTTTCCTCTCCCAATCATACACGCTATGAGTAAATGCACCAGACTGTTTTCAATAAACGGCGAGTTGATACTGCAGCTCGCAATTGCATTAAGTGTAATATGAGTTTTGTCTCTGTCATCTCCACTAACCGTTAGTGCAATAGTTTAACTATCTCATTAGGCTTGAGCCATGTCAACCTTTGCCACATCGTTGATCAAATCGGTCAACGAAACGCAGCGAAAGTATTTGAAAGAAAACAAATAGTATAAGCCCCATGTTATGGAGCGGGGCCAGACTGGCTCATAACCCTCTGGAAATATGCTAATGAGTCTGAATGACCATGGATGCAGCGCTGTGATTGACCCTCTGGAAAGGAGCACAATGGATTGCTTGTTTGGTGATCACGAGGGCACTCTGCTCCCACACGCACACTCTTTCTGCTTCATTTGTCATGTTTTTGACCGTTTTGTTTTTATGGGTTAGAACACACTTTGAGCCCCAGAGTTAATCATTGTTAATCATTGTTAACTTCTGACGTCTCTAAGAAGAAAGACTTTATGGTTTCATGATAAGGGCCTCTTGAACCTGATCACCAGTGTTCACAAGGAAGGAAATATAATGCTACATGGGATGATTGACCTATAATAACCAAGATATGGCATCTGGTCTGTCCCAGGCGAAAAAAATCCGTCTTTATCTAGTTATCTGATGTCTTTTCAACCAGGACTAGGTTACAACCTGACAATTAACTAGTTATGACATTTTATTACCAATTTTGCCTTCTGGATATTGATGGGATAAAGAACAGGAGTAGCAGATTGATTCTCACTCCAAACAACTTGTTCTTAAAGTGGACACTTCAGTGTAGCACCTTTTTCTGAGGGCACACTTGTTGAACGTGTAGCTAGAGGTGGCTCATCTAGGTGGGTGGTAGCCTGAGGCACAACCAGGTAGCTAGAATTACAGTCACATTCAGCCTTTAAGATTTCCTGTGAGAGAGAGCCACCAAATGCAAGTCTCCTCTGATTAGTCTTTGTCTGAGAACTTAGCTTGTGAAACATGAGAGAGGCGAGATGCTGTGTAAACGTTCTGGGGATCAGTGGCGAGCGAGAGGTCTACTGGGACGTGTGAGGCTGGGGGCGTGTGATCGAGCTGTCTCACTGGATCGGTCTACCTCTCTTTTGCCATCTTCTCTTCCTCTACTCTCCTCCTCATGGCTTTCTCTCTCTTCCTTTCCTCTCTTTCTCTCTGTGAAGGCACTGAAAGATGCCATATTGATTGGGCTTCACCCAACCGACTGTAAAAAATAATGACCCATGAATCCCCTGAAACAGGACAACCAGTCAGTGTAAACAGAATGTCAAGAATATCTCTATCCTTCTCGCTCTCATTATCACTCTTTCATTGTCTCTCCCTCCTTTTGCGCTCCTTCACTTGCTCGCTCTCACCCCCCCATCCTATGGAGAGGCTGATTGCAATGCTGCTGTTACCATGGCAGCCAGTGGAACACATTAAGCTTTATAATAACACACAGAGTGGCGAAAGGGAAGAAAATAATCAAGAGCATGAGGAGGAAACTATAAATAGAGAGAGCAGTAATCCCTAGCATCATTTATTAAACTGTAACTTCAGATGGCTGTGTTGGCTTTGTAACACATCATTTCCCTTGCAGCTAGTACAGTATACACACTGTCCCTTCCCAGAGTCCCCTATCAAGTCAGTCAGTTTTAACGAGGGCTGATTCCAGTAATGTAGGATAGCTGCTATGGTGTTAGTGACCTCATTCAGATATCCTGAGCTCCACTCTCATATTTAAGGATGAATAATGACACACGCCCAGTCATCTAGGGACAGTCAGACTGAGATGTGGCCCACGGGTGACTTTGTATTTTTTTGTTGTTTATTACTGGATCAGAAATGTATGAAATCCAAAGCTCTGACAACGCCGTTCATTTCAGATTCTATTTTGTGTCTCAAAATGACTTATGGCAGTGTTTCAATGAATGGTGTCAAGCTCAGGAGATCCAATGATTAATCATAAAAGATCGATCTCGGGGATATTAACCAGATATTTTTTTTTAAAGTATACTGAACAAAAATATAAATGGAACATGCAACAATTTCAAAAATGTTATGCGTTACAGTTCATATAAGGAAATCAGTCATTTGAAATAAATTAGGCCCGACTCTATGGATTTCACATGACTGGGCAGGGGTGCAGCCATGGGTGGGTTTTGTTTGTTCATATGTTCCTCTTTCTGTTGCAGTTGTAAAGGAGAACTTGTTCTCAACTGGCCTACCTGGTTAAATAAATTGCGTTGTTTGTAACTTATTTTTGTACTTATTTTGTACATAATGTTGCCGCTACCGTCTCCTCTTATGCCCGAAAATAACTTCTAGACATCAGGACTCCGATTACTCACCAAAGACTAGCAGAATCCTTTTTTTCCTTTCACGACTCTGACGAGCCCGACGCGAAGGATATACTGCTTCTTCGGGAACAAGCCCCTATCCCCGTGTTCTGCGCAGAGAAAGAGGAGCCGAAGGGCGGGCTGCCTTCTGAGAATTAGTGAGCGAGTGATGGAATAAACAGACTTCCCTCCATTCTGCTAGCAAACGTGCAATCTTTGGAGAATAAAATTGGAGAGTTAAGCGGAAGATTAAACTACCAACGGGCCATTAAAAACTGGAACATCTTATGCTTCACAAAGTCGTGGCTGAACGACGACAATATCAACATACATACAGGTGGCTGGTTATACGATCTACCGGCAGGATAGAACAGCGGCGTCTGGTAAGATAAGGGGCGGCAGACGATGTATTTTTGTAAACAAGAGCTAGTGCACAATATCTCAGGAAGTCTCTAGCTATTACTCGCCTGAGGTAGAGTATCATGATAAGCTGTAGACCACACTAGCTGTTTACGTACCACCACAGTCAGAGACTGGAATTAAGACAGCATTTGAATGAGCTGTATTCCCCCAAAAGAAAACGCCCACCCAGAGGCGGCGCTCCTAGTAGCTGGGGACTTTAATACAGGGAAACTTACATCTGTTTTACTAAATTTCTCTCAGTATGTCAAATGTGCAACCAGAGGGAAAACCACTCTGGACCACCTAGACTCCACACACAGAGATGCATACAAAGCTCTCCATCGCCCTCCATTTAGCAAATCTGACCATAATTCCTGATTTCTGCTTACAAGCAAAAATTAAAGCAGGAAGCACCAGTGACTAGATCAATAAAGTGGTCAGATGAGGTAGATGATAAGCTCCAGGACTGTTTTGCTAGCACAGACTGGAATATGTTCCAGGATTCCTCCGATGACATTGAGGAGTACACCCCATCAGTCATAGGCTTCATCAATAAATGCATCGATGACGTCGTCCCCACAGTGACGTACATATATACCCCAACCAGAAGCCATGGATTACAGGCAGCATCCGCAATGAGCTAAAGGGTAGAGCTGCCGCTTTCAAGGAGCGGGACTAACCCAGAAGCTTAAGAAATCCTGCTATGCCCTCCGACGAACCACCAAACAGGCAAAGCGTCAATACAGGACTAAGATCGGATTGTACTACACCGGCTCTGGCATTCGTCGGATGTGGCAGGGCTTGCAAACTATTACAGACTACAAAGCGAAGCACAGCCAAGAGCTGCCCAGTGACACAAGCCTAACAGACGAGCTAAACTACTTCTATGCTCGTTTCGAGGCAAATAACACTGAAAAATGCATGAGAGCACCAGCTGGTCCAAAAGACTGATCATGCTCTCCGCAGCCGGCGTGAGTAAGTCCTTTTAAACGGGTCAACATTTACAGGGCAAGACGGATTACAAGGACATGAACTGCAAGCATGCACTGACCAACTGGCAAGTGTCTTCACTGACATTTTCAGCATCTCCCTATCTGAGTCTGTAATACCAACATGTTTTAAGCAGACCACCGTAGTGCCTGTGCCCAAGAACACTAAGGTAACCTGCCTAAATGACAATTGACCCGTAGCACTCACGTCTATAGCCATGAAGTGCTTTGAAAGGCTGGTCATGGCTCACATCAACACCATCATACCAGACCCACCCTAGACCCACTCCAATTTGCATATTTCACCAACATATCCACAGATGATGCAATCTCTATTGCACTCCACACTGCCTTTTTCTACCTGGACAAAAGGAACACCTATGTGAGAATGCTATTTTTTTTATTTGATTTGATTTATTCATTGACTACAGCTCAGCATTCAACAACATAGCTTATTGATGAGCTTTGAGGACACTAAGGACCCTGGGACTAAACACCTCCCTCTACAACTGGATCCTGGACTTCCTGACGGGCCACCCCCAGGTGGTAAGGGTAGGTGACAACACTTTTGCCATGCTGATCCTCAACACAGGGGCCCCTCAGAGGTGCGTGCTCAGTCCCCTCCTGTACTCCTTGTTCACTCATGAATGCACGGCCAGGCACAACACCATCATTACATTTGCCGATGACACAACAGTGGTAGGCCTGATCACCGACAACGACGAGACCGCCTATAGGGAGAAGGTCAGAGACCTGGCCGTGTGGTGCCAGGATGACAACCTCCCCCTCAATGTGATCAAGACAAAGGAGATGATTGTGGACTACAGGAAAAAGAGGATGAGCACACCCCCATTCTCATCGATGGGGCTGTAGTGGAGCAGGTTGAGAGCTTCAAGTTCCTTGGTGTCCACATCACCAACAAACTAACATGGTCCAAGCACACCAAGACCGTTGTGAAGCGGGAACGACAAAACCTATTCCCCCTCAGGAGACTGAAAAGATTTGGCATGGGTCCTCATCCTCAAACGGTTCTACAGCTGCACCATCGGGAGCATCCTGCCTGGTATGGCAAATGCTCAGCCTCCGACCGAAAGGTACTACAGAAGGTAGTGCGTACAGCCCAATACATCACTGGGGCCAAGCTTTCTTCCATCCAGGACCTCTATACCAGGCGGTGTAAGAGGAAGGCTCTAAAAATGGTCAGACTCAAGCCACCCTAGTCATAGACAGTTCTCTCTGCTACCGCACGACAAGCAGTACCGGAGTGCCAAGTCTAGGTCCAAGAGGCTTCTAAACAGCTTCTACCCCCAAGCTATAAGACTCCTGAACATCTAGTCAAATGGCTACCCAGACTATTTGCATTGCCCCCCCCTCCCCCTATTTACACCACTGCTAGTCTCTATTGTCATATATGCATAGTCACTTTAACACTACCTGCATGTACAGTTGAAGTCGGAAGTTTACCTACACCTTAGCCAACTACATTTAAACTCAGTTTTGAACAATTCCTGACGTTTAATCCTAGTAAAATGCCCTGTTTTAGGTCAGCTAGGATCACCACTTTATTTTAAGAATGTGAAATGTCAGAATAATAGTAGTGATTTATTTCAGCTTGTATTTCTTTCATCACATTCCCAGTGGGTCAGAAGTTTACATACACTCACTTAGTATTTGGTAGCATTGCCTTTTAAATTGTTTAACTTGGGTTAAATGTTTCGGGTAGCCTTCCACAAGCTTCCCACAATAAGTTGGGTGAATTTTGGCCCATTACTCCTGACAGAGCTTGTGTACCTGAGTCAAGTTTGTAGGCCTCCTTGCTCGCACACGCTTTTTCAGTTCTGCCCACAAATTCTCTATGTGATTGAGGTCAGGGCCACTCCAATACCTTGACTTTGTTGTCGTTAAGCCATTTTTCCACAACTTTGGAAGTATGCTTGGGGTCATTGTCCATTTGGAAGACCCATTTGCGACCAAGCTTTAACTTCCTGACTGATGTCTTGATGTTGCTTCAATATATCCACATAATTTTCTTTCCTCTTGATGCCATCTATTTTGTGAAGTGCACCAGTCCCTCCTGCAGCAAAGCACCCCCACAGCATTATGCTGTGCTTCAACCGTGCTTCACGGTTGTTATTGTGTTCTTTGGCTTGCAAGCCTCCCCCTTTTTCCTCCAAACATAACCATGGTCATTATGGCCAAACAGTTCTATTTTTGTTTCATCAGACCAGAGGACATTTCTCCACGAGAGTACTATCTTTGTCCCCATGTGCAGTTGCAAACCGTAGTCTGGCTTTTTTTATGCCGGTTTTGGGGGCAGTGGCTTCTTCCTTTCTGAGTAGCCTTTCAGGTTATGTTGATATAGGACTCTTTTTACTGTGGATGTAGATACTTTTGTACATGTTTCTTCCAGCATCTTCACAAGATCATTTGCTGTTGTTCTGGGATTGACTTGCACTTTTCGCACCAAAGTACGTTCATCTCTAGGAGACGGAACGCATCTCATTCCTGAGCGGTATGACGCCTTTGTGGTCCCATGGTGTTTATACTTGCGTAGTATTGTTTGTACTGATTAATGTGGTACCTTCAGGCATTTGTAAATTGCTCCCAAGGATGAGCCAGACTTGTGGAGGTCTACAATAATTTTTCTGAGGTCTTGGCTGATTTCTTTTGATTTTCCCATGATGTCAAGCAAAGAGGCACTGAGTTTAAAGGTAGGCCTTGAAATACATCCACAGGTACACCTCCAATAGGCTAATTGACATCATTTTCTGGAATTTCCCAAGCTGTTTAAAGGCACAGTCAACTTAGTGTATGTAAACTTCTGACCCACTGGAATTGTGATGCAGCGAAATAATCTGTCTGGAAACAATTGTTGGAAAGATTACTTGTGTCATGCACAAAGTCGATGTCCTAATCGACTTGCCAAAACTATAGTTTGTTAACAAGAAATTTGTGGAGTGGTTGAAAAACAAGGTTTAATGACACCATCCTAAGTGTATGTAAACTTCTGACTTCAACTGTACTTACTACCTCAACTAACCGGTGCCTGGTTAGACATGCAGTTAGTTAAAGGCCCTGTGAGTAATTGGCACCATTTATTATCACTTACTTTTAAATGTAGTGTATCCAGGTTTTTGGATCTACATTAAGGAAGGGAAGTGAGCCCTACTAACTCTATGTCAGAAGCCTATTGAGCTCTCTATGCTTAGCAGTGTTGTAACAACCCTTGCCCTCTGACGATTTGAATGAAGAGTTCTTTTACCAAATCTAATTTTATTGGTCACATACACATTTAGCAGTTGTTATTGCAGGTTTAGCAAAATGCTTGTATATTACCTGGCTTTAGTATTGTCTTCTACACAGTACACACCACAGATATTGTCTGACGAAACAATCCTATTTATTATATAGGTCACCATTTCTATACAAAATGATCCCTCCCAAACAAGACCTAGTGGGGTCATTATTCTAAGCCTCCACTGCAGATGCTGTGCATTCAGAAGTGTTCCATTTGCTAGACAAGAAATGTGATGTTATTTTTATTTTTTATACAGCGACGTATAGATCAAAACATAATATATTCCTTTTCAACTGTCGTTGATTGCTGTGGATTGTGGTATTACACATATCTGAAGCAGCCAGCACTGGATAACACAAACATCTCCTGGATAACAGTAGACCTGTTTCCTGTCTGTCTCAGCCAGCCAACCCTGGATAACACATTCTGTACTTTTCTGGAGACCATCAGACTTGTTTGGAGTGTGTCTGTTTGTCAGCCTTCCCCATTGCATGATGGTCCTGCTTGGCCCTGATTAGTCCTGTTGTCTCCTGCCTGCTTGTAATGCGTCTTATGATTTCAGCAGGCTGACCGTGTCAGGCCACTCCTGTAAAGTATATAGCCATGAAGGCAGCTGTAGACCTGCCCATGCTAATTACAGCTTGTCTTCTCTGCTTCTGGAGGCTGGAAGGGCCACACAAAGAGAAGCTCTGACATGTGAAGGCCTGAGAGGGGAAGAGGAAGAAACTGTCCTCCTGCCTTACTAGACGCCTACACACACACTTAACGGTCTGGAGACAGAGGGCAGAGCTTAGCACACACACAGCCACACAGCCACACATTCATATCCACTCCCTAAGGTCTCTGTAGGGGGTGCCAATTGAAAAGCCTGGGAATGTGATGTGTTATCGTACCCTACAGAAGGGCCTGGGGTGAGATGTCTAGTATCCTATTGAATGTAAAGCAATTTCAGTTGGAGAAAAATGCTAATTAGAAATTTATTATCGTTTTTCTGGCCTATTTTCACTATGAAATAGGACAGGGTCGAAACAGAGAAATGGAGACTGGAGGGAGAGATTCTATATGAGATTGTGGAGAGAGACAAGGACAGGATGAGTGGGAGTGATTTACAAGTGGATGAGCAGAGAGAGAGAAAGGGTGAGGGTAAGCAGTGTGAATTGAGCGATAACAACTGTTACAAAGGGCCATCGTGTGCATGCACACATCTCCTTACCCATGTCAGAACACTCATTATGTTGACATGGTATGAGGACTTACCCGACACCAGTCAACATGTGACCAGCGAGGAGGTGTGTTTGTGTGGGTGATTGCATGAAAGGGTTTTGTGACACCAGGACACAGCGACTATGATGACGTCATATTGAAACTAGGCCACGACAAACCAGTGATGGATAGGAGAAGGAACCATTAGGCTCACGCTAGTGCTCAGAGCTAACAGATGGCCAACCTGTGGCCCCTGTCCTTCAATGTGTGTGTGTGTGTGTGTGGCACCTCTATGGTTGTGGAGACAGGGATTGTACTGAAGAAGACTGGGTTATTTCAAGAGAGCTGAATACTGGGAAAGAGAAGAGGGAATGGTTCATTTGCTTGCCAGAGGTGGTTTTTCACCCGTTGCCATAGAAACAGCAGCTCAATGTGTGTGAGTGTATTTGTGTATAAATGCATGTGCACATTGTGCAGTTTTTTTTCTTCCTATCGCTGTGTGTGTCAGGGTTGGGCTCAATTCAGAATTGAATTCTTGACTTTTTTCTAATTTCATTTTGAAGTAGTAAACAGGATACAGAATTGCAATTCTAATTGAAAGGAAATTGAATTCAGTGAAATTCAATTAAAATTATTTCTATATTAGGTGTTGTCTATACAAACAGTTTATTAGGTACACCCATCTAGTACCAGGTCTGAACCCCCCCTCCCCCCTTTGCCTCCAGGGCAGCTTGAATTCTTCGGAGTATGGAAAGGTTGCTCAATTGGTATCAAGGGACCTAATGTGTTCCAGGAAAACATCCCCACACCATTACGCCACCAACCTGTACTATTGACACTATTTAGAATTAGGCCATGGGCTCATGCTGCTTACGCCAAATTCTGACTCTGCCATCAGCATGACGCAACAGGAACTGGAATTCATCGGACCAGGATGTCTTTCCACTGTCCAGTGTTGCTGATTGCATGCCCACTGGGAGCCGCTTCTTCTTGTTTTTAGCTGAATGGAACCAGGTGTGGTCGTCTGCTGCAATAGCCTATCCGTGTCAAGGACCGACGAGTTGTGCGTTCCGAGATGCCGTTCTGCACCCCACTGTTGTACTGCGTCGTTGTTTGCCTGTTAGCTTGCATGATTTTTGCCATTCTCCTTCGACCTCTCATCAACGAGCTGTTTTCACCCACAGGACTGAGGCTGACTGGATGTTGTGTTTGTTGCACCATTCTTAGTAACCCCTAGACACTGTCATGCATAAAAAGTCCAGGACGTTTCTGACATACTGGAACCGGCGCGCCTGGCACAGATGATCATACCATCCTCAAATTCGCTTAGGTCGCTAGTATTGCCCATTCTAACGTTCAATAGAACAGCAAGCCAAGTCCACGTGACTCACGTGCCTGTAGGAGCTAACCATTTTTGTGAACGGGTGGTGTACCTAATAAAAAGTGTACATCTTGAACATAAAATATATATATATATATATATATATAACTAGGAAAGTCAGTTAAAAACAACCTCTTATTTTCAATCACAGCCTAGTTCAGGGGCAGAACAACAGATTTTTAACTTGCAGCTCAGGGATTTCGATCTTGCAACCCCAACACTCTAACCACTAGGCTACCTGCCGACCCGTATATATTGTGTGTATATAAACGGGGCGTGTATATTTTACATGTATATGTATAAGCAATAGATTTTCAGGACAAACTCTCTTAAAATTTAATGATCATGGAAAACAAAACCTGTATGCAAATATTCAAAGTTATTATATTTAATTAATTACCTAGATTTTGTTCAATGGGGGGAATACTACAGTTCCCAGAATACATTAGTTCAACTCAAGTTGACCCTGAGGCCTTCAGAAATAGGCTAAACAAATGAAATGGTTGAAAATATAATGGTATATTCTAAGCACTAAAGTTAAGAGTATATTAACATAGTTTCCAGAGAAAAGGGATATATTCTTTGGTATCTGGAAGTGTCACCTGTCAGATTCAATTAAACGTATGTTCTATGACTGAGTGTAACTTGTTTGAATTGCACAGAATTAAATTCTTCCTGACACTTGAATTCAAATTCTACGTCCTGTGGTGTGGCCAATTTAGAATTTCGACTCATGAGTTGAGTGGAAGTCAATTCTGAATTGAGCCCAACCCTGGTGTTTAGCTGTGTCCACCCCCGCAATAGCATGAGACCGGGGATGTAATTCTGCCTGTCACTTATGTAGCTTAGAGAATGCAAAACAGACTCCCCAACTACAGTGGTCACCATGAGAGCAGGCAGGCAGCCAGCCAGCCAGTATGTACAAAGAGGAGAAAGCTATTGTTTCCAGCCATGTCCCAGATGAAACTGACAAACGGATGACGTCCATCTGAGCTGCATGTCTGATGAAAACAGCCCTGTGCTAGCTGAGGTGGAACATTAGAAGATAAATGTCCTATTAGATGTGGTACCTGTTTTTTGGGGGGGAGGGACAAAAATTGAAATGCTTTAACGGTGCAAAAAAACAAGTGAGAAATCTGAGGTCTTTGCAATATTACAAGGACTCCCTCCTGTGGACAAAAACGGCACTAGAAAATAGTGCATCCTGAAGAGTAGATATTTTTGGTGTGACTATTTCTTTACCCTCTTTATGTCTCTCTCTCCCTTCATTCCCCCTCTCCCAGGCAGCAGTAGCAGGGTTCTGATCCTGAGGAGATGACGGAGGTGGTAGAGCCCAAGCTGGACTTTGCATCCTCGGGTCGCTCGGGGAGAAGGAATGCCCTACCTGACATCCTGGGTTCACCGGCTGGGGTCAACCCCACTGACCTGCAACTCAAATTGTCCGAGCTCCACCTCACAGGTGGGTTAGCTTAACCTGTTTTTTTTGTGTTCTGTGTTTCTCTCGGTCTCTGTGTCTAATTTAGTAGATAGTAGGCCTAAAACAAAATTATTTGCCCAGGGTTCCAGGTTTTGTTCACAAAATAGGATTTTAACCCCATGGGTCTTTCCTGGTGAAATTAGGTGGAAAATGCTAACTAACTGCAGTCCTGTTGGTTTGTCTCTCTGTCTAGATGGTCTGGGAGAAGCCCAGTCTCCCACGGCAGAGGAGGCCCCACTCCCTACAGAGAGCTCTGAGAGGAATGAGGGATCATAAGGCTGTCTGGGGGGAGGCCCCTAACTAGCCCCGATGTTTACCTCCGGTGAAGCTGATGAGAACTGGAGAAGAGGGATGGATGGATGGGTAGAACAATACAGAAGGACTGATGAAGGAGAGTGATGGGCCTGTTTTGAACAGCAGCTGAGCTGCAGAGAGAAGGATGATGATTGAGACCATTCCCTGTCCATCTTATCACCCAATCTGAAAAGACTCTTAAGAAAAGTGTTGGTGTGTGTGGGTGGAAAGATCACCTCTACTCTAACACACTGCCATGAGAAACAATGGATGTATGCTGATTATATACTGTTGTACACTACACATTTTTATGATTCGATCAAGACTCAAAACATTCAGCAACGGAGAAGTCACAAGTGAAAAAATAAAAAATGTACAATATCCTACTGGTGTCTGTTAATTGGCCACTGATTCAACACAGCCAATCATGTGGGACGATGGGCGGATCCTAGTGGCCAATAGTGGTTCAGAGCTTTCTGATTGATCTGGAAGAGAAAGTAATGATGTATTATAATGTACTGGATGTGTATGAAAAATGAGGTGAGAGTGAGTTAACGGTTTAACAAGAGGCAGCTGGCTTCCTCTTTCGGTGTCACACGGACATAGATGTAATCATGAATTCACATCTGAGACTTTAATACAGAGGGCAGTGTGGTATGTACTGCATGTATGGGTTTTTAAACGTTGTTCAAATGGTTTTCATGACAACCAATGGGGCTAAAGCTAATGGATCGAGATGATTGCTGTGATTGTGACCAGAAGTGTTGATGTGTTTATTTGCAAAGGTTAGCTAGATGCTAAAGCTAACATTATGAATAGCCTGACAATCCAATCCCTATCTTTTAGAACATTCCTGAAATGAACCTAAAATGGCTTCTCACTGCCAACCATGTACTGTTGAAGCAGTCCGACGCTGTTGGCGCATTTCCATACAGGATTTACCTCCAATGTAGGCTCAGACTTTTCTGTTTCCATCTACGCGGGCACCCGTGTCTCACTGGGCCCTGGTTCCGGCGGACCAGGTCTCACTTGTTGCCAACCCAGGCCGCTGGTACTTTTCAGCTGGCAATTACATAACAAACTGAACTTTTAACACCTCACAAAGCAACTGTTTTGATTATGCAGAGGCTGTAGATTCTGCTCTTCACTGTCAGCCCTAGCTATGGAAACCATTTCCCCTACTATAACATAAGGGTGTGTACACTAGTGTAAAGCTGGTGTAACAGTTTCACAATGGCATGTGAAAACTGCTGTTGTGTTCCTCTCAGCTCAAGGCTGTCTTTCATTAAAAGGATTTATATTTTTCCAGACTTCTCAGAAAATGTGCCTGGTAGCAGTTTACACAAGAAACCTGCTTTGTTGTGTTCTATGGGTGCGTTCGTAAATTCACTATCTACTCCGATTTCAGAGCACTTTCGTCTGAGGGTGCCAGAGCGCAGAATAACTCATTTATGAACGCTCAACACCCGTTGAATATGGCCGGTGTCAGTAAATGTCGACAAAAAAAGCGTTGCCAGCAGCACAGTTACAGTCACCAACACTCTGGATGACATGAAAACAGCCTAACCAGCTCTGACTATTTTACTCACCCTAGCAGAGTGAGGTGTTCTCTCATTTTAGTCTGGAAGTAGCTAGTCAACGTTAGCCAGTTAGCTTGGGTGCTTGACTGCCATTGTAAGGTCAGAATGCTCTGATCAACCCTACTCCTTTCAATTTAGGAACGGACAATCTGACAACATTGAATTTAGGAACGCCCAGAGCACACTAGATTGAATTTACCAACACCCCCTATATCTCTGAAGTACTTTTAAACAGTATTTGGGCTATTGACCCGTAGAAGACATGTCTACCAGGTCTTTGAAGAGAAATGTGACATTTTTCTATATGGTTTATCACAACAGTACATATGTTAATGATGTACCAAAGAGGCTCAAAGAGGAATACCACCCACACTCACAGCAAGGCCTTGGAGATGGAAGGCTTGTGCACTTGCAGTGTGGTCAGCATATGCCTGTTGTCTGGGCATGGGAGCAAGCACCAAGCAACACCACCACCAATGTGTTGCATCATGTATGGAGATGGCAACATGCCTTCTGCCTCCTGCTGCTCCACTCAGCCACAGACGGACAGCCCGGGAATTCACACAGGCCCCCTCCCCCCCCGGAGGCCAGCACACCGGCCCACTTTTTTTCTTGAAGCCCCTAGTATTATCTAAGTAATGGTATTTCTGCACAAAAAAAAAAATTTAGACTGGCCCATCTGGCATTTGCCCGAACTGCCCTGTGGCCAGTCCGTGCCTGCACCTAGCAGCCTGTCTGAGAGAACTTGTATCTGTTCTATTTCACTCATCAACACATTAATAGAGCTGTGAGAAGGGAGATATGCATGATCACGATAGACTAATGATATGAACACTCAGGACCAGATGCATGGTGAACAGAAGGACAGCCATATACAGTACTTAGTAATTAATGCCAATATATACTGTTTAACATTACAGGATGCCAGTTATTACACTGTTGTAAATATTGGGATATTACATGAGGAAGAGTCTATTCACTATACATACATATGTTCATATAGTGAATATACATTCACGATACAACACAGGAGAATGAACATTCTGTATTATCAATCGTCTTTTTATGAAATGTTTGGGCTGTGTGTATCTTTGTATGGTTTTGTCTGAAGTGCAGGCAACTGATGCTCTTATTTGTGATGTACTTATTACTGGAGTCGTTCATGTAATAACTCAAGGTAAATGCTCATTCTATGGGGAGGAAAAATCAGAGGTGTGTCTCGTAGTGTACCCTGTTCTCAGTTGTGGTATGTGCAGTATATTGTATTTAGCATAATTCCACATGTCGATTCTTTCAGGTGGGTAGGCAACATGCTATAATAAATCCACAAAGATTCACATAGGTAATTGGTGTTGGCTGTTTTTCTTCTAAGTTAGATGGTGGTTCTTCAACTTCTGTCTTGGAATACCTCAGTCCTGCTGCGCACCCAGGAGTAACATGTTTTGCATATTGTAAAGTACACTACATGACCAAAAGTATGTGGACACCTGCTCTTCGAAAAACGAATTCCAAAATCATGGGGATTAATATGGAGTTGGTCCCCTAGTATGATGTAGGGTTAATATTTCCCTTCACTGGAACTAAGGAGCCTAGCCCAAACCATGAAAAAGAGCACCAGACCATTATTCTTCCTCCTCCAAACCCAGATTCGTCCATTGGACTGCCAGATGGTGAAGCGTGATCCATAACTCCAGAGAACGCGTTTCCACTGTTCGGGAGTCCAATGGCAGTGAGATTTACATATCTTTGGCTTGTGTGCGGCTACTTGGCCATGGAATCCCATTTCATGAAGCTCCAGGCAAACAGTTATTGTGCTGACGTTGCTTCCAGAGCTTGGAACTCTGTAGTGAATGTTGCAACCGAGGGCAGACGATTTTTACGTGGTATGCGCTTCAGTACACGGCGCTCCTGAGTGCGGCTGAGCCGTTGTTGCACAGCACTTACAGTTGACCGGGGAAGCTCTAGCAGGACAGAAATTTGACGAACTGACTTTTTGGAAAGGTGGCATCCTATGACGGTGCCACATTGAAGTCACTGATTTATTAGAGCATGTAAGACCATTGTACTGCCAATGTTTGTCTATGGAGATTGCATGGCTGTGTGCTCGATTTTATTCAACTGTCCGCAACTGGTGTGGCTGAAATAGCCAAATCCACTCATTTGAAGCGGTGTCCACATACTTGTGTGTATATTGGATCACCTAGGTACCAAGTTGGAGAATGTAATTATTTTTGTAAAACACCCAGTGGACAAAACTGGTTCCAGTGACATTACAAGCAGCTTTGCCCACTGCATGGGCGAGGACAAGGGCTAAGGCTAGCAGGGCAAGTAGTAGTAGTTTTTTGGGGTATCTTTAATATTTTATATTTTTGACTACTTTTACTTCACTACATTCCTAAAGGAAATAATTTACTTCTTACTCCAATTCACACACTTCTCAAGAGAACATCCCTGGTCACCCCTACTGTCTCTGATGTCTGAGTGTTGGAGTATGCTCCTCCGTAAAAAAAGAAGAAGAAAATGATTCCGTCTGGTTTGTTGAATGTGAAATGATTTATACTTTTACTTTTGACACTTAAGTATATTTGGGCTCCGAGTGGCTCAGCTGTCTAATGCATTGCATTTCAGTGCTATAGGTGTCACTACAGACACTCTGGGTCGAATCCATAGGGCGATGCACAATTGGCCCAGCGTCGTGCGGGTTTGGCCAGTGTAGTCCGTCATTGTAAATAATAATTTGCTCTTAACTGACTTGCCTAGTTAAATAATACATAAATATTCAAAACCAATTTGACTTTTACTGAAGTAGTATTTTACTGGGTGACTTACACTTTTACTTGAATTTGTACTTTTACGCAAGTATTTCAATTGGGTACTTTGTCCATCACTGATGGCTAGACATTAGGGATGGACTTGTCAGTGATGCTGTGTGTTAATGTCTAATGTGGTACTCTATGTCCACCAGGGGGAGCCATTCCCTTACTAACCACCCAGACTTCAGCATGTCGGCTTGTTGTGACAGTCTCTGTTATGTCTGGGGCACAAAGAGACACTGTCTGGAATAAGAGCTGTAACCAGATCGAATAGATAAATGTATCGGTCTTAACTAATTGAATGCCAAAGACCTAGAGAATGTTAGACTACTGCACATTCATTGTTCACCCCCAATCCAACAAATAGAATGTTCATCACAACCAATGAAAATCATCAGGTGCTGAGTGTTGAGTTGCTGACACACCCTGTGTTGTCCTGATGCTCGCTCTAGTCTAGAAAGTGAATATGTTTCTGTTTGTCTGCTTGATGGTTTGTGTCTGTCTGTCTGTCTGTCTGTCTCGATTGCATCAGCCAACACAGACACAGCAATGAACACACATAGATAACCATACAAAATATAGACAACAATAAAAACATCTATATTCTATAATAACAGCTAGTCCCAAGCTAGGTCCTACTCCTTCCCTCTCTGCCACACTATCAACTGCCCCAGTGTCTTGTATTGAACTGTAATCCTCCCAAGCCAAAGGGACACATTCATATGTGCCTGTGTCTTTCTACAGCAATGAGTGGAGCAGAGCTTTGTCCCATTTTTAACTCGAGGGATAACAATGTTCTGTGTGCTGGCAAGATAAGCAGCCTGAGATGGAGACTGTATCAGTACCAAGGGAGGGAGGGAAGGAGGGGGCACGATAGACACATTGTGTAGAGAAGAGATGTAATGATAATGGAAGTGTACTACTGGCACTCCTCCAAATAAGAGTTGATCAGATATGTCGTCCAAGATTCTATGACTGCACCAGGGTTAACAGGAAATGCAACTAATACATGTGGTTAAAACCATAAACCAATACAGACAGATTGAGGAAATGTACTATAATAGATTGGCTGAAATGTACTGTGGTTCTATTACGATCAGATTAATGTCATGTAACTAACAGATTTTAGTCAAACTTTCCAATACATTTGACATCAACTCAATGGCTTACCCCTCCCTCCGTCCCATCCCTAATGCTCCAGAACTAGGATTGCTGCATCACCCTGCATGACCAGGGCATGTCTGATAAGACTGTATCACAGGATGATCTAGTAACTACACAGACAGACGGAGAGACAGACCGAGAGAGAGACAGAAAGACAGACCAACAGACAGAGAGAGAGACCGACCGATAGAGAGAAACAGAGAGAGTTGGGGTTCGAGAGATGGAGAAATTGAGGGAGAAACAAAGAAAGCGAGCGATCTAGAGCTGTTGATCAGGCTGGTACTGGTGCCATGGAGATGAGGGTCAGAGAGAGAGTGTGTGTATGCCAGCCTTCTCAGAGCAGAGTGGAGCAGCCTTTTTATCACGTGTAGCTCAACGTGCCATCCATCCCAAGCACAGCCTCGGCAGGAACAGGGAGGAAAGAGAGAGACGAGACATAGGGAGGATAGAGAATGGGTAAAAGGGCAGGCAGTGGGAGACAAAGAGCGAGAACGACAGAAAGACAGAGAGAGTGAGAGTGAGGGAGGTTTCTTTGTGGTAACATTTTGTACATTTGATTTCTACTTTTATATCCAGTAAGACTATTCACAGTGGATACTAGAGATGCAGTCCATTGATCATTTCAGCAACCAGAGCAGTAGTGGATGGGATGTCCTCCCATAGAGTCCACCTTTTAACTGACAGCCATATCTATTGGCCAGTCTTGTGTTCAGTGCCCTTTTCAAAACAAATTAGACTGTTGCACAATCCTGTGTTTGGGTAAGTGTGACCAAAACATTATTATGAATGATGGTCAGCCAGCCTAAGTGTCTGGAAGATTCCAACTGGGAACATAACGGGGGTACAAGATAAGTCCAAAACATGACTCTACCACTAAAAACAAGGTTGTTGTTAGGCATGTGTTTTCTTTTATCCTGTGAAGCAGGCTCAGCAGGTGAAGGTATTCTTTTCAAAAAGGCATTTATGAAATATCTGCAGGTTTGATGATTTTGGCTCCCCTCCTCATCTTCCTTCTTCTCCCTGTCCGCCACCACCCCTTCTCCTCCTCTCCACCAGAGCCATGCTTGGCAGTGACTTCAGCCTTTGTCCATAGACAAAACACAAGGCTGTGAACACGGCCCACATCCACATAGACACACACAACTGAGGCGGCAGACAAATCAAAGTTTATTTGTCACGTGCACCGAATACAACAGATGTAGACCTGACAGGGAAATGCTTACTTATAGACCCTAACCAACAGTGCAATTTAAGTAAATTACATCATCCCTCCTCGCATGGGGCGGAGGCTGGCAGCGTCAGCTTGGCATCACACTGGGGTGGTGTGTGTGTGCGTGTGTCGCACTCATCACATAAACTGTGTCAGACAACCTCAGCTTAGCATCGCTCTCATACAGCAATGCAAAATGCAGATTATCTTGCCCTATTCACATCCGACATCTTGGATATCCCCAACCTTGGAGAAACGGAAGCCTATGAAGCGTTCAAAGATTGTGGAAGAAAGCCGTCTGGCTCAAGAGACTATTTTCATATGGTATCAAATCATCATCGCTAAAATAACATGCCTTTATGCGTAAAATGCCAAAGATCAGTGTCTTGCACAAATCTTAGAAAAACATTGGAAATTGTCTCCGACATGATTGAGTTTAAGGGTCTGTCAATAACAACATTTTGATCCAAGTTACATCGATAAATGAAACTATTATCTTAGATTCCGGAGTCCTGATAGCAACTGTCAATACCACTTAGCCTGCTCTAGAGGGGACAACACCTGCTGCCATGGTGATCATTCCCATCCATTGTGACTGTCCTGCTGGTCTACATGGTGACCGGTTGTAGCACTAGAATATTGATTGACTCCATTCACACTGTGTTCAACAGCAACAGCTGTCCCCCATTGGGAATTGGAATGAATCAAGGTACAATCCCTATGCAAACACAGTTCCTCCCTGCTGCCACCAGACCTTAATTCACTCATGTGAATGAGAAGGGGAGGGGGAGAAGGGGAGTTCCTGACTGTTTTTCAGGTTGAGAGAGACTAAGAGGCTGCTAGGTCCAATAAAGACCACGAGCAAGCCAACCATATGGGGCTGGTGGGGTACAAAATGTGTGCCCAAAGCTGTGCAATCACTTTGTTTGTCTCTCCCTTTGGGTTGTAACAGTTCAGAGACATTCCTTTCGGAGAATGTACCTGTTATTAAATACGCTTGCTATTCCGGGCCCCTAAAGAGATCTGTCATGTTGTGATGGAGCTGAATTTAGTGCCACCCAAAAGCCCTGGTGATGTGGTCACATTATACTTTGAAATGGCAGACTAGAGTCCCCCATGCCAGGAGTTAACATGGCATCTGGACCTCACCACACCAGAAGTTCTCACTGGCAGCTGTATCTCTTACTGTAATATTAAAGTCTGTTGGTATAATAATGTCAGGATCAGAGTAATACATCCAGATTGGATTACAATTTGAACCACTCAGTGTTGGTAGCAAAACAAAATGATATTGATTGTATTTTTAATCTCTACAACCCGGTGTAAAACGGATTAAACTGATACCACCAAACTCTGGCTGCATTGATTCTGGCTTAAAGGGCTTAGAGTAATATCCAAAGATAAGTGATATCATAGGATAAGAGTGATATCACTCCTAAATTGCTCTCTGCCATATGTCTCCATTCACCCCTAAAGACTTTAGTGGTTGATAGGTTGTAGCATTACAGCCATCTGTACTTTATATCACCCCTGTACTCTCTTCTGTCAATACCCTTGTGGTTACCACCTCCTCATTTGCTCCTCCCTTTTCATCTTCCTTCTCCTCTCTTCGCTGCCTACCTCCTCCTTCCTCCCAATAGCTTTGCCTCCCTTTGCTTTCCTCTTCCCTCCACATCCCCCCATTCTGCCCTGACATCATGGTCCCAGAGGAACGCTGTGATGGTAACGAGCCCTGATTCAGCAACGCGACTCCAAACCCACCCCTCCTGCACACTATCATATAGTCAGCCTCTCTCTCCCTCAAGGTCTCTGTCTTTATCTCCCTCTCTTTCTCTTTATCTCCCTCTCTTTCTCTTTATCTCCCTCTCTTTCTCTTTATCTCCCTCTCTTTCTCTCTATCTCCCTCTCTTTCTCTCTATCTCCCCCTCTCTCTGTACTCCTGCATACCCATCCATTGAGCCAGCCTTTCTCTCTCGCTCTCTCTCCATAGGCCCTCACCCTCCCTCCCTCTACCTCTCTTTCACTCCCCCCCCTCCCTCTCTCTCTGCTGTGAGCTCCCCTGCCTCCAGCAGGCTCCAGGGTTCAGACAACTCCTAACATGAAGCAATAACCGTTTCCCAAGTGGGTCAGGCTCTCACTTCACTGCTGTATGTTTGGTACCAACACTGCAGGGTTCTTCCCTGTTTCTGGGGCATAGAGGAAGCCAGCCAGGGAAGCACTACAATTAATATGTATCCATGTTATGTGTATCAGTATAACTTTTGGTCAAGGATGTAATTTGAGCACTTTCCACATAGTTGGTGCTTTTTTTAATAGTTTTGACTATATAAGGTAAATAGGCATTTCTCAAGTTGCATTTTCTACTTTATTGCAAAAGGCCAAACATCATCAAAGCGCAGGATGCACAACATAGCTGAACATCCTGATACGTCTACAATAACAGAGATGTAGGTCAAACTGTAATATGGTTATACTGTGTTTTTAAAACAAGTAGGCCTTATGCATATCTAGAAATGCTGATGGAGAACAGTTTCAGTGTTAATGTCCAATGCAATTATCATTAATGCTTTGCTTAGTGAATTATTCATGAACTCATTTAAGCTATCAACCTCTGATCAATAGATGTGTTTGCTTGTTTACTTCTACTTCAAGGTCTAATCTCCTAGAACGAAGACACGGACGTCATGCAGCAACACAGTGTGGTCTAGAAATAGCCCTGTCAATGGAAAAATACTGCAGTGTGTTATCACCATCCCACTCCACACAGAGACAATCAGCTATGCTATGCCTTGAGAGAGAGAGTGGGGGAGAGACAGAGAGAGACTGGGAGAGAGAGACTGGGAGAGAGACTGTGAGAGAGAGAGAGAGAGAGTCTGTCCCATCTGTTGGTCCTCATTAGGCAACAGGCCCAAGACGTGACCATTATCTGTGAGCTGCAGCGATCGGGGGGTCGAGGACATGGCGTATGTGTGTTGTGTGTATGTGTCAGATCAGGGAGAATAATATAGAGCTGATCAGCTAATGGGACAGAGACACCAGGATGATGCCCCTGTCTGACGCCTGCCCGAGTCATCAAGAGGTCATATCACTAATCTGGGGCTGTGATAGGGCAGCTTTGGCCTCATCCTCAACAACCTGAGGGCATAGGAGGACCTCAGTCACTCCTCCAAATAATGCCACTGTATTTATGTTCAAGTCTTGACATTGAGGTGTTTGAGCATGACATGAGGTTATAGTATTTACTACAAGGGCAAAGGGTATACAAAAAAGGCCTGAAAAAGTATTGAGCACATTCATTTTTTGTCAACAGTCTTCACAGGTATTCTAAGTATCAGTCTTTAAACATGCAACCTACATTCTACCATAAAATGCATTAGCTTATTCAGATTTCCTTAGTCTTTTATCCAAATACTTTTAGTAAAGGTGTGATGACCTAATTATTATTCTACATTGTATCAAAAATCAAAAGAAATCTCACCAAGATTTCCCCTCCAGATTTCATTGTAAACCATTTTGGGCTGTTCAGTGGAATATTAGAATCACGTAAATAAAACAGCAGAATTGTAGCCCTTGCTATCACATTTGCATATTCAGTCTAATTTAATACCAAGCGGTTTGTGCTCCTCTACTTTGACCCAAATGGACAGCACGGGATGTATTTCTGTGTGTTTTCATGTGCCGTGCAGTACAGTGGAGTGCACTGTGGGCACACTGACATAAACACTGAAATACACACACACACGGGTGCCTGGAGAGTGAATGGTATAGCTAGGGAGGTGGGAGCTGGGATGCAGCTCGCAGGCTCCCAAGTAGAGAAAGGAGAAGCTGAGAAGGATATTATGTAACACTCCTTATATAAGTTATGGTTGTATCAAAACACCATTTAGATGTTCCGTGCCTCTTATATACAATATTTGCAAAAATGACATTGTTATGCTGGGTAAATCCATACAGCATAGCTGCAGTCGCAGAAATCCAAGATCCTGTAACTGAGTTCATAGATGCTTCAAGCTACCTGCACATGTTATAGCCACCTCTCTTCCTCTGAGGACTTAGCCAAACATCACATCAGCCTTGTTTCCTTAAACAGACCTTTACAACATGAGGCCATGTTTGTCCAGACTGGGAACTGGGACTACTTCATCCCCACTTCTTAGAAGCAGTGGGTCATCTCCAGCCACAGCACGTAGAGCCAGGCCTTAGTGCTCCTGAAATGGGATTTTTTTTCTCCTTTGTCTCGCAGGGATATGCTTCCTGAAGATCAGCTGCTGCTGCTGCTGCTGCTGTGTGTGTGTTATTGTCTGTGTAGTGATACTAGAAAAAACTGCTTCACAGTGGTAGCCCTCCAGGAGAACCACAGACCAATAACCACCCATTGTGTTCTCCCTCATGCTATCAGTTGACTTTTGTTTATCATTGTACACTTTTTAAAAAATGGTTCCAAAATGATTATTTGGTCATCCCCAGAGAAGAACCCGTTTTGGTTCCAGTTAGAAGCATTTTGGGTTCCATGTAGTCGTGGCCAAAGGTTTTGAGAATGACACATATATTAATTTCCACAAAGTTTGCTGCTTCATTGTCTTTAGATATTTTGTCAGATGTTACTATGGAATACTGAAGTATAATTACAAGTGTTTCATAAGTGTCAAAGGCTTTTATTGACAATTACATGAAGTTGATGCAAAGAGTCAATATTTGCAGTGTTGACCCTTCTTTTTCAAGACCTCTGCAATCTGCCCTAGCCTGCTGTCAATTAACTTCTGGGCCACATCCTGATTGATGGCAGCCCATTCTTGCATAATCAATGCTTGGAGTTTGTCAGAATTTGTGGGTTTTTGTTTGTCCACCTGCCTCTTGAGGATTGACCACAAGTTCTCAATGCAATTAAGGTCTGGAGAATTTCCTCGCCATGGACCCAAAATATTGATGTTTTGTTCCCCGAGCCACTTAGTTATCCCTTTTGCCTTATGGCAAGGTGCTCCATCATGCTGGAAAATGCATTGTTCATCACCAAACTGTTCCTGGATGGTTTGGAGAAGTTGCTCTCAGAGGATGTGTTGGTACCATTCCATATTCATGGCTGTGTTCTTAGGCAAAATTGTGAGTGAGCCCACTCCCTTGGCTGAGAATCAACCCCACACATGAATGGTCTCAGGATGCTTTACTGTTGGCATGATACAGGGCTGATGGTAGCGCTCACCTTGTCTTCTCCGGACAAGCTTTTTTCTTTGCTGCCCTTCTTGATACCAGGCCATCCTCCAAAGTCTCCGCCTCACTGTGCGTGCAGATGCACTCACACCTGCCTGCTGCCATTCCTGAGCAAGCTCTGTGCTGGTCGTGCTCCGATCCCACAGCTGAATCAACTTTAGGAGATTGTCCAGGCACTTGCTGGACTTTCTTGGGCGGCCTGAAGCCTTCTTCACAACAATTGAACCGATCTCCTTGAAGTTCTTGATAATCCGATAAATGGTTGATTTAGGTGCAATCTTCCTGGCAGCAATATCCTTGCCTGTGAAGACCTTTTTGTGCAATGCAATGATGATGGCACATGTTTCCTTGCAGGTAACCATGGTTGACAGAAGAAGAACAATGATTCCAAGCACCACCCTCCTTTTGAAGCTTCCAGTCTGTTATTCAAACTCAATCAGCATGACAGAGTGATTTCCAGCCTTGTCCTCGTCAACACTCACACCTGTGTTAATGAGAGAATCACTGACATGATGTCAGCTGGTCCTTTTGTGGCAGGGCTGAAATGCAGTGGAAATGTTTTTGGGGGATTCAGTTCATTTGCATGGCAAAGAAGGAATTTGCAATTATTTGCAATTCATCTGATCACTCTTCGTAACATTCTGGAGTATATGCAAATTGCCAACATACAAACTGAGGCAGCAGACTTTGTGAAAATTAATATGTGTGTCATTCTCAAATTTTTTGGCCACTACTGTAGAACCCTCTGTGCAAAGGGAACAGCTGAAGAACTCTTTTAGGTTCTAGATAGCACCATTCTTTCTAAGAGTGTAGGCTAGAGAGCCACCATGCAGTTAACCCCTAGTGTGTGTTTGTGTGCATGTGTGGTCTAACTTTACTAACCTTTTGGGTTCTAAAAATCCCCATAAGGATAAAACGATTAACATTTGACAATGGGGACAATTCGTCGGTCCTCAAAAGGAAACATGATATTTTAGGCTTAGGGGTTAGGTTTATGATTACAATTAGGGTTAGGAGTTAGGTTTAGTTTTAGTTTTACGGTCTGGGGTTAAGGTTAAGGGTTAGATTTACAGTTAGGGGTTAAATAAAACAGAATTTTGAATGGGATGAATACATGTTTTGGTTCCCACTTCGATAGTAAAACAAATGTGTGTGTGTGTGTACCAGTTAGCCTCTGTTTCATCTCTAGGCTACAGATCCACCATGCAGTTTGCCCTTCGCACATCACAACCTGAAGTCAGATAACCTCCATTTAATTGTGTAAATGGGATTTAAATTACCAGAACACACACCGTACAAGAGACTAGAGGAATCCTTATGCTGCCGAACAGCAACAAAGACCTGTTGTATACAGAAATTGTTTTGTGAATGAGCGACTACATAGTGGACCTAACCTAGTTAAAGAATTCCCATGGTTCGCATACTTTTTTAATAGGATGTGTAAAGGGTAATGGGCATCTAACATAGATTATGGGGGTTATTTGAAACATGGGTTAATCTGATAGTTTTGGAAGACCCACAAGGATATTTTTGGTGGACCCAAATGTACATTTTTGATGTTTTGGTTTGTAGATGAGCAACAACTATAAAATGCTTTAATCTGTTGTAAACACTTGAACCCTCAAATTAACATAAGGCTTTATAGAGAGAGAGAGAGAGACATTGCCTCATCTAGTCCCCAAATCCCCTGCCACACACATGTCACATCTGCACATATTGGTCAATGATGTCACTCTGTCTGTCTTTTTCCTGTGGTGGAATAGAGGACCAGACCAATCAGTGGGGGAGACCAGAGCTGGCAGGTTGGGAGGGGGACAGTGGCAGGCACCATCTGCTCATTCTGCTCTCCAGGGCACAGATGAGGCACCCCTCCTAAACCATTTGTACAGGAGCAGACAATGCAGCAGATCCTTTTTTTAAGTATCCTTTATTAAACCAGGGAACTCGAACACATTGTGATTGAAATCTCTCCTTGATTGAGGTGCAAAAATAAACATATATTTTCTCATACTATGCTTGTTTATTTTACAAGTACACATGGCATGTGATTTGTTTTGATGGCAATGCCAGATCAATCAACAGAATGTGCCTGATCATGTAGGCTCTGGCTTTGTCACTAACAGGGGATGGATGTATCCATGGATAGATATACAGTTCAAATGATGAGGCCATACCAGAAAGGTCAAGGTAACTCAGCGATTATAGCAAGACAGTTTAAATGGGTAGCATGCTGAACTACAGCAGTTCAATCAATGAACACTGACTTCACTGGCCTGGAAAGAGAGAGCAGGATCCTCTCTGTACAGTCACACAAACTCTGGAAAGCTCTCACACAATGCCATGACAATACAAAAGCTTTGTATTGAAAATGCCTTATGTATGTATATTTTAGTTATTTTTAGTTGATATATGTTTAGTTAGTTTTATCCAGACCGAAATACAATCAGTGCATTCAACTAAGGTATGTGCAACCTATATAGAATGCAATTGGTTAAATAGTGAGCTAGAACCGAAGTGACACAAACAGCAAAATTGCAATCTAAATATAAACCCAGGGAAGTTTAAAATATTCAGAGAGCTCGACATCACAGCCTGAACAAAATCAATGCCTCTTCTAAATCTGGGTTATTGTTTTTCTTTGCCATCAGGATAGAGAATCGAGCTAAAAATAGAATGAAATTAAATAGTTTGTCGTTTCAAATTGATTGAAGTTTAATTCTGCTTCTATCCCAACACTAACCTTTACATAACCACCTTTCTTTTTGTGTGTCTAATACAGAGGCCTTGAGTGTATTCAATCACAAAACATAAGTTTCATCTTGCCCATGAATCTTATAGCTCCTGGTGCATGTAGGAAGAAGATGCTGTCCGAAGAAGTATGTGGCTTAGTTGGTAAGAGCATGCATGGTGCTGGCAATGGCAAGGTCATGGATTCAATTTTGGCAGGGATCACACTAAAAAGACTACTGACATTATGGGAGACAGAATACATTGTTCTACCACTTACCACCATTATTCATAATTAGTCACCATCATTCAATCCTAATTATGCATTAGCTGGATGATGGTAGATGGGTGTAGACAATGAGAAAGGGGGATGTAACGCCTGTTAACCATCTTGCCTGAAGGGGACCACCATATGGTGACTTGAAAGGATGGCAAACAAGGTGCCAAACAGATATTAGTCTGATATCTTAAAGAAATGTGATTCTTGCTTCTCTTTGAGGCATTTATTGACCAACAGAAGCATTGTGTTAACTAATACGTCAATAGCCTAAGTATTATGCCTTAACCTTATGTATGCTTGCACCCCCTTACCCCAATTTTCTAAGATTTGTCATGGAGTGATAGGGATTATCCCATAAACTCAACATATAAAAAACATGTCTGTCTCACTGAACCTAATTCCTTTTTTTCAGATAGATTAAGTGGGGGGTAAAGTTCCTTGCTGTTTATCCCTTTAATGATGTGATCAGTGTTAATACTACAGCTGTTTTTAAGCCTTACACAGTGCACACACGCACGCATAGCCACACACTCTGTCTTTCTCTCTCAACACAGCACAGCAGGACTGGGAATGCTGATGGAATACAAAACCATAGTGGGTTACAGCAGTATAAGCTACAACAGCAGAGAACACTGAAAGTAAACAGTGCTGCTGTCGCAAATGAAATCCTCCAACTACAGTGCCTTCAGAAACTATTCACACCCCTTGACTTTCTTCACATTTTGATGTGTTACAAAGTGGGATTAAAATGGATTGAATTGTCATTTTTGGTCAACGATCGACACAAAATACTATAATGTGAAAGTGGAAGAAAATGTTGAACATTTGTTGAAAAAATTATGGAAAAATAAACACGATATATATATCTTGATTAGGAAGTATTCAATCTCCTGTGTCAATACATGTTTAGAATCAACTTTGGCAGTGATTATAGCTGTGAGTCTTTCTGGGTAAGTCTCTAAGAGCTTTCAACACCTGGATTGTGCAACATTTGCACATAATATTTTTCAGAATTCTTCAAGCTCTGTCAAATTTGTCGTTGATCATTGCTAGACAACTATTTTGAGATTTCCAAGCAGATTTAACTCAAAGCTGTAACTTGGCCACTCAGGAACATGCACTGTCTTCTTGGTAAGCAACTCCAGTGTAGATTTGGCCTTGTGTTTTAAGTTATTGTCCTGCTGAAAGGTGAATACATCTCCCAGTGTCTGGTGGAAAGCAGACTGGAACAGGTTTTCCCCTAGGATTTTGCCTGTGCTTAGCCCGACCATTTTCCACCGTACCTTCTCCGCTATGCAATCTGGTTTCAGAGCTGGTCATGGGTGCACCTCAGCCACGCTCAAGGTCCTAAACGATATCATAACATAATCGCCATCTATAAGAGACATTACTGTGTAACTGCTCTTAAATGCAAGTAAAACTAAATGCATGCTCTTCAACTGATCGCTTTCCGCACCTGCCGGCCCATCCAGCATCACTACTCTGGAAGGTTCTGACCTAGAATATGTGGACAGCTACAAATACCTACAGTGAGGGAAAAAGTATTTGATCCCCTGCTGATTTTGTATGTTATCCCACTGACAAAGAAATGATCTGTCTATAATTTTAATGGTAGGTTTATTTGAACAGTGAGAGACAGAATAACAACAACAAAAATCCAGAAAACGCATGTCAAAAAATGTTATAAATTGATTTGCATTTTAATGAGGGAAAAAGTATTTGACCCCTCTACAAAACATGACTTAGTACTTGGTGGCAAAACCCTTGTTGGCAATCACAGAGGTCAGATGTTTCTTGTAGTTGGGCACCAGGTTTGCACACATCTCAGGAGGGATTTTGTCACACTCCTCTTTGCAGATCTTCTCCAAGTCAATAAGGTTTCGAGGCTGATGTTTGGCAACTCAAACCTTGAGCTCCCTCCACAGATTTTCTATGGGATTAAGGTCTGGAGACTGGCTAAGCCACTCCAGGACCTTAATGTGCTTCTTCTTGAGCCACTCCTTGGTTGCCTTGGCCGTGTGTTTTGGGTCATTGTCATGCTGGAATACCCACCCATGACCCATTTTCAATGCCCTGGCTGAGGGAAGGAGGTTCTCACCAAAGATTTGACGGTACATGTCCCCGTCCCCTGTCCCCTTAGCAGAAAAACACCCCCAAAGCATAATGTTTCCACCTCCATTTTTGACGGTGGGGATGGTGTCTTGGGGTCATAGGCAGCATTCCTCCTCCTCCAAACACAGCGAGTTGAGTTGATGCCAAAGAGCTCCATTTTGGTCTCATCTGACCACAACACTTTCACCCAGTTGTCCTCTGAATCATTCAGATGTTCATTGGCAAACTTCAGACCGGGCATGTATATGTGCTTTCTTGAGCAGGGGGACCTTGCGGGCGCTGCAGGATTCCAGTCCTTCATGGCGCAGTGTTTTACCAATTGTTTTCTTGGTGACTATGGTCCCAGCTGCCTTGAGATCATTGAAAAGATCCTCCCGTATAGTTCTGGGCTGATTCCTCACCGTTCTCATGATCATTGCAACTCCACAACGTGAGATCTAGCATGGAGCCCCAGGCCGAGGGAGATTGACCGTTCTTTTGTGTTTCTTCCATTTTTAAATAATCGCACCAACTGTTGTCACCTTCTCACCAAGCTGCTTGGCGATGGTCTTGTAGCCCATTCCAGCCTTGTGTAGGTCTACAATCTTGTCCCTGACATCCTTGGAGAGCTCTTTGGTCTTGGCCATGGTGGAGAGTTTGGAATCTGATTGATTGATTGCTTCTGTGGACAGGTGTCTTTTATACAGGTAACAAACTGAGATTAATAGCACTCCCTTTAAGAGTGTGCTCCTAATCTCAGCTCATTACCTGTATAAAAGACACCTGGGAGCCAGAAATCTTTCTGACTGAGAGGGGTTCAAATACTTATTTCCCTCATTAAAATGCAAATCAATTTATAATATTTTTGACATGCGTTTTCTGAATTTTCGTTGTTGTTATTCTGTCTCTCACTTCAAATAAACCTACCATTAAAATTATAGACTGATCATTTCTTTGTCAGTGGGCAAACGTACAAAATCAGCAGGAGATCAAATACTTTTTTCCCTCACTGTAGGTGTCTAGTTAGACTGTAAACTCTTCTTCCAGACCCACATTAAGCATCTCCAATCCAAAATTAAATCTAGAATCGGCTTCCTATTTCGCAACAAAGCATCCTTCACTGATGCTGCCAAACATACCCTCGTAAAACTGATTATCCTAACGATCCTCGACTTCGGCGATGTCATTTACAAAATAGCCTCCAACACTCTACTCAACAAATTGGAGGCAGCCTATCACAGTGCCATCCGTTTTGTCACCAAAGCCCCATATACTACCCACTACTGTACGCTCTCGTTGGCTGGCCCTCGCTTCATACTCGTTGCCAAACCCACTGGCTCCAAGTAATCTACAAGTCTTTGCTAGGTAAAGCCCCGCCTTATCTCAGTTCACTGGTCACCATAGCAGCACCCACTCGCAGCACGCACTCCAGCAGGTATATTTCACTGCTCACCCCCAAAGCCAAATCTTCATTTGGCCGCCTTTTCATCCAGTTCTCTTCTGCCAATGACTGGAACGAACTGCAAAAATCGCTGAAGCTGGTTTCTCACATCTCCCTCACTAACTTCAAGCACCAGCTGTCAGAGCAGCTCACTGATCATTACACCTGTACATAGCCCATCCAACTCCCTCATCCCCATACTGTATTTATTTTGCTCCTTTGCACCCCAGTATCTCTACTTGCACATTCATCTTCTGCACATCTATCACTCCAGTGTTTAATTGCTATATCCTAATTACCTCGCCACTATGGCCTATTTTATTGCGTTATCTCCCCTATCTTACCTCATTTGCACACACTGTATATATCATTTTTTCCTACTGTATTATTGACTGTATGTTTGTTTATTCCATGTATAACTCTGTGTTGTTGTATGTGTTGAACTGCTTTGCTTTATCTTAGCCAGGTCGCAGTTACAAATGAGAACTGGTTCTCAACTGGCCTACCTGGTTAAATGAAGGTGAAATAAATAAAACATAAAAACATGATGCAGCCACCACAATGCTTGAAAATATGGATAGTGGGACTCATTCATGTGATTTATTGATACACCATCCAAAGTTTAGTTAATAACTTCACCATGCTCAAAGGGATGTTCAATGTCTGCTTTTCATTCTTTCTTTTTACCAATCTACAGTACCAATATGTGCTCTTTTTGTGAGTCATTGGAAAACCTCCCTGGTCTTTGTGGTTGAATCTGTGTTAGAAATGCACTGCATGACTAAAGGACCTTACAGATCATTTTATGTCTGGGGTACAGAGATGAGGTAGTCATTCAAAAATCATGTTAAACGCTATTATTGCAGACAGAGTGAGTCCATGCAACTTACGTGATTTGTTAGTCAAATTTGCACTCCTGAACTTATTTAGCCTTGCCATAACAAAGTGATTGAATACTTATTGACTCAAGACATTTCAGCTTTTTATTTTTAATGAATTAGTTAAAAACAAACAGACAGAAGCTGACTTCTTTCAGGATTGGGGGTGTAGTCCTCGCAAGTCCTCTGACGTCAGACAAATGGTTGGTAAATGATGTATGACTGCAGCTTTCTGGCTCTGGAGGAAATATGGGTCATTCCATGGATCCTTTGCAGTCATATATCTCTGTGTGATAAAAACAAAGTAGGACACAATGACAGTCATGACTATGGAGGAATGCTGCAAAAAAATAAAATAGTGCAGACAACGTGATCAAAACGTTAATAAATCGTATAGCTACCCTACAGTCCTCTAGAGCGCCCGGTGGAGAACGCGCATCTGGTTAGTTGGAGCTAAACAATGAAGACTTATGTAATGGCGCACACCCTGAATCATCACACACTTCATTCAAGGGCTGACTGACTGATGTAGGTCAAAGACACACTTTTGACATTTCTTCCCCAAAATACCCATATTTTTTAAAATCAATTAAATTGAAACAATCAATTTATATATTCATTCAAAGTTCATTACCAAAGTAACTGAAATGATTGGAGGATTCTCGTCTGTCTGTGTTGACATCTAGAAAGCACTAAAACTACAACTACCAGGAGTGCGGAGAGAGTAAGAAACAGCCAATAGAATTCTAGAATTGGCTTTGACGACACACATTTGGGGCTTTTTATGCGCGAACTGGCCATGCTCGAGCATAGAATTCGCGGTTAAAGTCTGGTTGTTAAGGAAAATTTTGTTTCACTGTTTATTAAGGTGGGTGTAATATTGCTAACGTTATCCGTACCAAAAATATGACTTAAAGATTGTAATTGTAGGTAATCTTGCCTGATTTATGATGGTACTGGTTTTACCTTAAGCATTTTTTTTTGTCAAGTGGTGATGGAATGTGTTACCTCAGCTTCAATCTTGGCTAAACGACGTCGTTAAATATATACATTTGTTTTAACGTTAACTAGCAACCAATCTACAGTAACTAGTCAACGTTAAAGACATTGTTAACTTCATGTCTTTCATTGATGCATTGGTGAAAAATGTATGCAATTGTAAAAAGAACATGGATCTGATGGTGAGTGACTTGTTGTTCCACAGTAACGTTAACCATATTTAATCTGTTCAGTTTCAGACTGTGATTAACGTTAGTTGTCGTTGAACAATGAGTGTTTGTTTTGCTGGTTAGGGATGCACACTTGATAGTCTGACGCAAATTATTTGATTGACTACACGACGTTGCTAGTAAAGTCATGAATTTACAGAAATAATATACGTCACTTTGAATCTTTTAAAGTAGCTCATTTTTCTACTTTGGTCAGCCATCAACTGATGCGCGTTTTCATTAACTACTTTTTAAACATTTTGTTTGCAGGGTGCTTTGCAAAATTAACGCTACCATCGGTATTTGAAGCGTCCAGTCGCCATTAACAATTATCAGCTTTATTGACGTTTAAATTATTTCTCGTATACTGTTCTAGCCTATTTTATTTTTTTAACTTAACGTTATGCACTTGGTGTGGTGAGGGGCAGCATGCGAATAGCTAAACGGGCGGAGCTGCCTTGAACACGCGCTCCTCTTTGTTTGTAACTCGTCTCATTGACGTTCATTGCAATCAAACAAAATAGCCATTGTTGTGCCATTAATTTATATTTTGGAAGCTATACGACAGTTTTGTGTTGACCCTGAAACGTTACCTAATTATTCGTTAACCTCAATACAACAGCTTTTGATTGCTGCAGGTGTCCCTCCCAATTGATCGTGATCTGTTTACACACCTCAGCATCATTGTCTGTCTTTTAGTAGCACCATTTCAGTCAAATTCCTGTACATGCAAATGTTTGCGGCGATTCGCATTCTTCTTGCAGTTGGGCTGCTCTCGAATTTGCGGCGGTTGGAACTTTTTTTCTTTTCTTTGTCCCCCTGTGGCTTATAGATAGTTCGCTATGTGCACCATTGCAGCTTGTGTTGAATATATCCTGCTTGAATATTCAGATTAGGTTTGTTGGCTTCGTCTGTAGGTTATAGCTGCCAAATATCTCTACAGCTTCCCAATCGCATTTTCAATACCCTGCCATTTCGAAAAGCTCTAGCCTTTTTGTTCTAACCATGGCCTGTTAGTTCAAAGTATCCATGCAACAGAATGGCACTGAGACGCTGTAGCTGGGCATTGAAAGGTCCAATCTACAGTATTTTGCTTGCATGTGGCTTATGTAGTTTAATGTGCCATGTAGTTATTTAGCTGTGAATGAATTCCAGACAGCTTTTTAAAATAGGCTACATTAATAGGGTGTTGCTTGGTCGTTGTTGAACATGACCGAAGGATGTCGCCACTGAGTGGACCTTGTTTTACTTTACCCTGCTGTTTCGTCAGTCTTCCACCTAAACACACAGTAAATTGTGTTTCTATCCCACTAGAGGGTGCTAGTGCTGTTATTCAGGCACCTTGTAAAGATGAGACTGAGTTTCATCCAGTCCTTGGGAGTGTGGTTCTTCATGTTCAAGGATGTACTAATGCAATAGCAAGTGTTGGCAGGCTTGGTTGTTGGGGTTAAGGACGGGTTACTGTAAAGGCACTGACAACTGCTAGTGTTAAAAGGGCTGTAAGTAAATGTGACTGAACTTTCTTCCAGGTACATTGACTTGCTGTCCACTGCTGAAATGGCGGCCTCCTGCGGAGGTAAGTTGTGATTTTGGAAGCTGTGAAATTAGTTGTTTCTCACCCCTCTCCATCTGAAAGAAATGACCAAGTGGAAGCCAGTCTAATGAAGCGCTTCCACTATTGTTTTGACCAGTCACGTCTTTTCCCAGCAGTCCAGGTGACAGGAGATGCAGTGTTTCTTTGGACATGGGGGAACCCTAGTTCAATGTCCACACAGTGGCCTTCTCTCTACCCTTTCTCCCTGTAATGTTCACTTTCTTGTCCCCTCCCTCATTTGGACGTTTTACCAAAAAAGTGCCCCATTCCCTTATCTCTGTCAGCCTGCATGTATTCCTCATCTGGAGTTCATTTGTGTATACTGCTTTCTAGTCATGGCTCATTATATGACTATGGCTGATGTACAGTTTCTAGTCATATGCTGACTATACGCACTTATATATTTTCTGGACTCTGGCATTGCTGCTTCTGATTTTTGGATTATGTGCAAGTTGTTAGTTATTGCACTGTTGCAACACACACAATTCGTTCCATCTCTGTGGCCCACCAATGAACTTTGATTTAGTAACATGTGTAATTTGTCCGCTCATAGATATTCAGGTTAAGGAGATTGACAAACGTGCATCTGGCCAGGCATTTGAGGTGATCCTGGGCACTCCAGCTCCAGACGCCAAGGGAGAGTTCCCTCTGTCTCCCCCCAAGAAGAAGGACCTGTCCCTGGAGGAGATCCAGAGGAAACTGGAGGCTGCAGAGGAAAGGAGGAAGGTAGATTGTGCTCCAGTTAAAGATGCTAGACTGAGGTTTTGCTTATGGGTGTGCTCTTGAGCCAAAAGGGGTCCTCTATAAAGGTAAAACTTGTTCAGAAAAAAGGTCGCCTACCCTCACCCGTGAATAAGGGTGTGTATTGCTATCTAAACATATTTGGGGGGTGAAATCCTAGCCTTGACTGACACTATTTGGGGAATGTATTTACTAGGTGTGGGAATAGCAAGGGGTCTGACAATAGGATATTATCATGACATTAAGGTGGAAAATTTACACAGGTATATTTTGGCTTTGATGGTTAAGAATGTTATTTCACCAGCCATGTTGGGCGGTCACACAATTTGCAAAGTTTTTCAATCCCAAGCCCAAATATAGAAGCTGGTCGACTTGACCTGAGAGGCTACTGAAGTGTGACTTTGTCTGTCTTGGCTAGTTGCATTGTTTTGATCACATGCAGTTTTTCAATATTAGTTTGCTGTTGCTGTCTGCAACTAGCAGACAGATTGCCACTAATGGCCTGTCCCTTAAAAGAGCAGCTGAACACTTTCTCTCTTAATGATGCAAATATTTGAGGGTACAATGTGCTTGAGCATGGAACACCAAAAATATTTCAACCAATAACTTTAATTTTATTTAAAATGAACACATTTCTGTGCTCCTATAAATGTCAGCTTTTGAATTCTGAACTAATAATACAGCTAATTTATCACTAAGCATTTTGTGGTTCTTGATGTTTAGTTGAACTGTTTTACTAGATAAAATGAATCACTTTGTTACTATTGTAAAACATATTGGCTAATAGACTTGTCACAAATTGATTGAGCAGTATACTACTTTTTTAATTAGGAACGTTACTTAAGAACAAAATCTTATTTTACAATGACTGCCTAACCCGGATGACGCTGGGCTGATTGTACACTGCCCTATGGGACTCCTGATCATGGCTGGTTGTGATGGTGCCCAGTATCAAATCAGGGTCTGTAGTGATGTCTCTAAAGGTTGACAGATTATGATTTTTAATGCAGATACCGGTTATTGGAGGACCAAAAAAAGCTACTTCATATTTTACTGGTTTCAATATTCCAGACATATTGCTCACCATTTGTCTGCTGCAGATTGACAAGACTGAGCCACAATGAGTTTTCCTCAGTCATGGCAATAAAGTGCTGTCTCCCTGTAAAAAAAAAAAGCAAACAAGCTATTGAACAAAAAATACTGTACTTTTGGTACCACCAACTAGTGTACAAATAGTTTTATCAATACAATATATTAATTATATCCTGTTTGGATCCCAATAAATATTACTATATCCTGAAATGTAACTACCTTTTAAAAATTATATATATATATATACACACTGCTCAAAAAAAATAAAGGAACACTAAAATAAAACACTAGATCTGAATGAAATATTCTTAAATACTTATTTCTTTACATAGTTGAATGTGCTGACAAAATTATCAATGGAAATCAAATTTATCAACCCATGGCGGTCTGGATTTGGAGTCACACTCAAAATTAGTGGAAAACCACACTACAGGCTGATCCAACTTTGCTGTAATGTCCTTTAAAACAAGTCAAAATGAGGCTCAGTAGTGTGTGCGGCCTCCACGTGCCTGTATGACCTCCCTACAATGCCTGGGCATGCTCCTGATGTGGCGGCTGGTCTCCTGAGGGATCTCCTCCCAGACCTGGACTAAAGCATCCGCCAACTCCTGGACAGTGTTGGTGGATGGAGCGAGACATGATTTGCTCAATTGGATTCAGGTCTGGGGAACGGGCTGGCCAGTCCATATCATCAACCGCACCAGCATATGGTCTCACAAGGGGCCTGAGGATCTCATCTCAGTACCTAATTGGCATTACATGGAGGCAAGAAATGCCACCCCACACCATGACTGACCCACCGCCAAACCGGTCATGCTGGAGGATGTTACATGGAGGGTTGTCTTTCATCTGTGACGAGCACAGGGAGCCAGTGGCGAATTTGCCAATCTTGGTGTTCTCTGGCAAATGCCAAACGTCCTGCACGGTGTTGGCCTGTAAGCAAAACCCCACCTGTGGACGTCGGGCCCTCATGGAGTCTGTTTCTGACCGTTTGAGCAGACACATGCACATTTGTGGCCTGCTGGAGGTCATTTTGCAGGGCTCTGGCAGTGCTCCTCCTTGCACAAAGGTGGAGGTAGCGGTCCTGCTGCTGGGTTGTTGCCCTCCTACGGCCTCCTCCACGTCTCCTGATAGCGCCTCCATGCTCTGGACACTACGCTGACAGACACGGCAAACCTTCTTGCCACAGCTCGCATTGATGTGCCATCCTGGATGAGCTGCACTACCTAAGCCACTTGTGTGGGTTGTAGACTCTGTCTCATGCTACCACTAGAGTGAAAGCACCGCCAGCATTCAAGTGACAAACATCAGCCA
The DNA here is from genome assembly GCF_018296145.1 of Oncorhynchus tshawytscha. Taxonomy (NCBI): domain Eukaryota; kingdom Metazoa; phylum Chordata; class Actinopteri; order Salmoniformes; family Salmonidae; genus Oncorhynchus; species Oncorhynchus tshawytscha. The sequence continues at coordinate 15,564,619 of NC_056459.1, forward strand.
GGAAGCATAGGAACTGAGTGATCTATGGTCACCACCTGCAGAACCACTCCTTTATTGGGGGTGTCTAGCTAATTGCCTATAATTTCCACCTGTTGTCTATTCTATTTGCACAACAGCATGTGAAATGTATTGTCAATCAGTGTTGCTTAAGTGGACAGTTTGATTTCAGTGTGATTGACTTGGAGTTGCATTGTGTTTAAGTGTTCCCTTTATTTTTTTGAGCAGGATAGATAGATGGAGCTAGTGTGTGGATACACGTTAACCTTTTGCCATGATGCATTACATGCCTCTATGCCTGAGATTAACTAGATTCAGCTGAGGGTTGTTTTGAGTGGCTAGTCGGGGCCCAGAACATAATTACACAATTTGTAGACTGCAAATTGACCGACAAGCCCAAACTGATATTTGACTAAACCTAATCCTTGCTTATATTTGTATAGGATTACGTTTTAGAGTCGTAATACTTTGTAACAAATGTCCCAAATTAAAATCACTTGGTGCTGGTTGAGTCATGTCCAGCCTCAACTTTATTTACTCTGAACTTGGGCTGTATTTGGCCTGGTTTCTGCCTTTTTGGGGAGCCCTGCTCTACAGTATTGCTGTAGTCAAATGTTTTGTTGGGTGTCAAACTCCTCTCCCCCTTGCGCCATCCTCCAGTCCCATGAAGCAGAGGTTCTGAAGCACCTAGCTGAGAAGAGGGAGCATGAGAAGGAGGTGCAAAGGAAAGCCATGGAGGAGAACAACAACTTCAGCAAGATAGCTGAGGAGAAGCTTAACCAGAAGATGGAAGCCAACAAAGAGAACAAGGAGGCCCTTCAGGCAGCCATGAGTGAGAAGTTCAAGGAGAAGGTATGTTGGCCTCTTGCTATCGTTTACATGCAAACCAGTCTTGCAGTGACAGTCTGACCCTGCTACCAGTCGTAGCAGGGGGGGGGATTGTCTCAAGGACTTGATCACTTACCTCTGCAAGTGAGTTCAGAGTTGGGAGACTTCAGAAGTTATCAACATTTTGATTTCTCACCAACAGTTAACACCAATGTCACTGGTCAACCATGACACATTTTTGATGGAAAATATGAATGTATGTTGTCGTCACTGACACAAGCCATGCTTTGTACGGTCTGTTTAAATGTTTTGAAGGATAATGTCACTGTTTTGAACTTCTATTTCTTCTCAGGACAAGAAACTGGAAGAGGTGCGAGCCAAGAAGGAAACCAAAGAGGGCGGTGCCGAGAACTGAATATCTGTCTATTGGGGATTGTATACTAGAGGGTTTTTTACATATCCAAAGATTGATTTATATTTAGTTAATGGCCAGTATTTTTGTCTTCACTGCCACCCACCTTTTTGAAGAAAATAATAAAGTTCTCCGTTTCTGAATTCAATTACTCTCCTGCTATAAGTGTACTTGCAATAGCTTTACATGTGGCTTTTTGTTCCCTTGTTGCTTCTATTCCATGGCTGTCTAAGTTACTAGCTGTCAATTCCTCTCAAAATGCATTGGAGAGGAGCTAAAGTCCTTTGAGAGAAATTGAAGAGGCAAGGGTTTGACCGCTAGTGACCATTTCATACAGACCATTTCTTTGGCTATTTAGCTTTTGTCATTGCATCTTTGGACCTCATGGAAATTGGCAGTATGTTCTTCAAGGAAGCATGTCTCTATGCATAGGTCCTTGACATGATCTCTTCCATAGTGCCATTTTGGAATCTAGTCTCTGTTACACCTGGCTAATAGTTATTGATCAATGGTTGTTGATCTGTGTTAACATGTTGATCGATTTCACCTTTTTCACAGCAGGTGTTGTATAGCATCTCTTACTATTCAGAGAACTGCTACTCTTTCTCTTTAAAGGTCTGTGGCATCCTGATCCTATTCCCTAATGCACTACCCAAAAGTAGTGCACTGAATAGGGTGCCATTCAACTCACCCCAAGTCTAATCTTTGTGCCACTGCAGTTTTTTTTGCTTATGTAAAGTGGGGTTTTGTCTCAAAGCACATGACTTTGCTGTTGTCGGTCCATGAATTTAACTTTTTCCCCCAGGCTTGTCTATCTATGATGTTACTGGAAGACTGGGCCTACACATGGAATGCAATTTGGCATCTCAATAGATAATGGTACTAGTTGACTTAACGGTTATACTAAACAATAAATACAATTGTCAAACCCCCTTCCATGTGTGCTTTATTGATACCTGTGCTGCTTCAGATTTCTGCTGTTTGGAGCCCATCCTTTGATGCATAGCTAGAACAGATTATTGCATTCTGTGGATATAGGTGTTCTGGAATCCATACTTCTGTTTAGATTCTAGGCTAAGGTTTATTTTTGACTAGGCAATTCGGGTAAGAACAAACTTATTTACAATGACTACCAAACCCAGATGATGCTTGGCCAATTGTGCCCTGTCCTATGTGGCTCTGCTTCTGTTTGGATTTGAGCCAGGGACTAGTGAAGCCTCTTGCACTGAGATGTAGTGCTTTGGACCTTTGTGCCATTTTAACATGACCCAAAGGTCAAGGAAGGATGTTGGGTTTAATCTTTGACAATGTAAATACACACAAGGACCAATGGGCCTAGCTTTATTCTTCTCTTGACGCTTCTGATGTCCTGTCAATTAGTGTGGTTTTCTACTCCATGCGCCTTCTAGTGGGGTTTGGGAGGTGAGAAAGCGCTGGACAGTTGACTTTTTTTTTTAGTCTGGTTCAGACAAAGGAAAATAAACTGGAAGGATTTACTTTCTAAGCTGAGCAGGGGTGTGATGTAAACATTTTGGTGTAGCTGTACTTTATATTTTGAGAACTTACTCCACTACATTCCTAGAGGTGTACTTTTTACTCCATTTTCCCTCACACCCAAAAGTACTCGTTACATTTTGAATGCTTAACAGGACAGAAATGGTCCAATTCACACACTTTTATCCCTGTTCATCCCTACTGCCTCTGATTTGGCAGACTCACTAAACATGTTTAATTTGTTAATGTATTTAGCAATCTGTAAATCAATGATGCAATCATTAATCATGCAGTCTGGTTTGCCTAGTATAAGGAATTATTTTTTTACTCTTGATACTGAAGTATATAACCAAATACTTCCAGACTTACTGAAGTATTTTACTGGGTGACTTTCACTTGAGTCATTTTCACTTAAGGGATCTTTTACCTTTACTCAAGTATGACGACTGGGTACTTTTCCCACCATAGAATGAGAATCGATTTTTGCAGTTGCTGGGAACGAATGCATTCTGCCCTAGCTTCATTTGACTCGGCTCCAAAGCGTTTACATTTGGTTGCATAAAATGTCACTAGCGTTATCATAGTAATGTTCTCTGAATGGAAACAAAGGAACCATAAATATCAGTTTGAGCAATGTGGCTTCTCTCCGTGGTGGGAGTTGATAGGTTCACAGCTAGGGATGCATTGATACTTTTGTTTAGGGTATGTGGACACCCCTTCAAATGAGTGGATTTCACTATTTACCACATCTGTTGCTGACAGGCATATAAAACTGAGTGCACAGGCATGAAATCTCCATAATCAACTAAGTGCTGTTATGGTGAAGTGGAAACGTCTAGGCTCAGCCGTGAAGTGCTAGGCCACACAAGCTCAGAACGGGAGAGCTGAAGCACGTAGCGGGTAATAATTGTCTCCTCGGTTGCAACACTCACTACAGAGTTCGAAACTGCCTCTGGAAGCAATGTCGGCACAATTGGGTTTCCATGGCCGAACAGCCGTACACTAGCCTAAGATCACTATGCGCAATGCCAAGCGTCTGCTGGAGTGGTGTAAAGCTCTCCGCCATTGGACTCTGGAGCAGTGGAAATGCATTCTCTGGAGTGATGAATCACGCTTCCCAATCTGGCAGTTCGACGGACTAATCTGCGTTTGGCGGATACCAGGACAACGCTACCTGCTCCAATGCATAGTGCCAATTGTAAAGTTTGGTTCCAGTGAAGGGAAATCTTAACGCTACAGCCTACAATGACATTCTATAAGATTCTGTGCTTCCAACTTTGTGGCAACAGTTAGGGAAGGCCCTTTCCTGTTTCAGCATTACAAGGCCCCCCATGTACAAAGCGAAGTCCATGCAGAAATGGTTTGTCGATCGGTGTGGAAGAACTTGACTGACCTCAATCAACCACATCGAACACCTTTGGGATGAATTGGAACGCTGACTGCGAGCCAGGCCTAATCGCCCAACCTCACTAATGCTCTTCTGGCTGAATGCAAGCAAGTCCCCGCAGCAATGTTCCAACATGTAGTGGAAAGCCTTCCCAGAAGAGTGGAGGCTGTTATAGCAGCAAAGGGGGGACCAACTCCATATTAATGCCCATGATTTTGGAATAAGATGTTCGATGAGCAGGTGGCCACATATATCTCAAGGGATCCAGAAGAAAAAGTACTTATTTTCTGTCATATCTAGGAACACATAATCTAATATTGCGTGTCTCTAGCTGTCAATCATCCACTCAGGTTGACTCCAAACAATGGTAAGTCATTCTGGAAGATTTTGGGGAGCAGTGGTTCCGCTGACAGACAGTCTTCACATTTCTTCCGCAAGGGACCTAGGATGGTAGACAGATATGCAGCGTTTTAGCATGCATCTCAAGCCACACAGAAGTAATGTCCGGAGGCCATCATGAAGAGTGCAGACTGCAAAACACAAACAGTACATAGGAATATTGAACATGGAAGTAGCATAGTAAGACCACTAGGTGGCAATGTTTCACTTAATTCAAGAAAGAGCACTATCTAGTTTCTCATATCTCCACTCTTTTCAGGATATCTAAAATATTCACCATCTCCTTTCATTATATCAATCTCAAATTTTCCCTTTGAGACATCCATCTCTCACCTTATCAACAAACAACCATTTTGTCAAAGGCTATATTAACAAGTCTGGAAGATAGGAGAAAAATGTATCCACCATTTATGAGCACTTTCATTTGAGGAAATGGAAAAATATAATTAATCCCTGGATGGCTGCCAAGATTCTAGCTAAAATCTAATATCAATAATATGACTTGATGAGGCCTTATGTGAAGGTGTTTTTATAGAAATGAATCAAACCCATGGTTTTACCTTTCGACCACGTGGTAAACTAGAAGATTCAAGGTAATAATCTAATGTCTTTGTGAACGTGATGGCCCTATGTGTCAGTGTTTACAAGAAGTTTGTTCAACTATGGTGTCATGTTCCGTTTGACCCCTGCAGTCGTTAACTGAAGCGAAGGTCACTTGGTCCAGAGGTTAGTTGGCCATATGCAGCAGGTGTACACCCAGGTGGATAGTTCATGTATTTCCAGCTATACAGAAACGTCACTCAGATCATGAGAAAAACGTTGCAATATTGATGCTCTCCATAGGTCAGGTAGAAGCCGATGCTAGGCTGATGAGACAGTGGATTGCGCAGTCAGATGGAACAGAGTAAATAGGCATTTTAACATCATAGATTTTGCCAGTGGTAACTTGTGGAATAGACACCGGCTGGAATGCGGTTTTAACCTATCAGCATTCAGGATTAGACCCACCCGTTGTATAATTAAGCAATAAGGCCCGAGGCGGTTTGGTATATGGCCAATATACCACGGCTAAGGGCTGTTCTTAGTACACTGCTAGGACACAGCCCTTAGCCGTGGTGTATTGGCCATACAGTATATCACAACCCCCCGAGGTGCCTTATTGCTATTATAACCTGGTTACCAACGTAATTAGAGCAGTACAAATAAATGTTTTGTCATACCCATGGTATACGGTCTGATATACCACGGGTTTCAGCCAATCAGCATTCAGGGCTTGAACCACCCAAATTATAAATTCAGATAACACGCTCTGGGTGGAGGAAAAATAAGGTACAAACAAAAAAGGGTTGGGAGAGGTATGTGGTTACAATAGAGTTAGAATACCATGAAGTAGAATTGGAGGTGCTGTTTGGTAAGGTACTCATAGGATTTACAGTGCCTCCAGAAGGTATTCACACCCCTTGACTTTTTCCACATTTTGTTCTTACAAAGTGGGATACAATTGAATTAATTGTCATTTTTTGTCATCAATCTACACAAAAATACTCTAACGTTAAAGTGGAAGGAAAAATCTAACATTTGTAAAACATTAATGAAAATGAAAACACTATCTTGATTAGATAAGTATTCAACCCCTGAGTCAATACATGGTAGAATGAACATTGGCAGCTATTACAGCCGTGATTCTTTCTGGGTAAGTCTCTAAGCACTTTCCACACCTGGATTATGCAACATTTGCGCCTATTATTTTCACATTTCTTCAAGCTGTCAAATTGATTGTTGATCATTGCTTGACAACCATTTTCAGTTCTTGCTGTAGATTTTCAAGCAAATTTAATAAGGATCCACCCCTTTTTTTCAATTTTTGCCTAAAATAACATACCCAACTCTAACTGCTTGTAGCTCAGGCCCTGAAGCAAGGATATGCACATTCTTGGTACCATTTGATGTGAAATGTGAAAGGAATGTAGGAGAATATAACACAATAGATCTGGTAAAAAATAATACAAAGAAAAGATGAATCGTTCTTTGAAATACAAGAGAAAGGCCATAATGTAATCTTCCAGTTCAGGTGCAATTTAGATGTTGGCCACTAGATGGCAGTAGTGTATGTGCAAAGTTTTAGACTGATCCAATGAACCCTTGCATTTCTGTTCAAAATGTTGTATCAAGACTGCCCAAATGTGCCTAATTTGTAACTTTTCATGTTCAAAATTGTGCCCTCTTCTCAAACAATAGCATGGTATTCTTTCACTGCAATAACTACTGTAAATTGGACAATGCAGTTAGATGAACAAAAAGTTAAGCTTTCTGCCAATATCAGACAGGTCTATTTCTTTGGAAAATGTCTTGTTACTTACAACCTAAATAACAGACATGAAACAAAACATGGACAGCGTCTGGACAAGGGAATCATAATGACATTAATGCTGAAATGGGGATCAAACTGAGGAATAGACATATATAGAGGAGGCAATCAATAAGGTGATGGAGTCCAGGTGAGTCCAATGAAATGCTGATGTGCGTAATGATGGTGACAGGTGTGCGTAATGATGGTCTGCCTGGCGCCCTCGAGCGCCAGAGAGGGGGAGTGGGCATGACAATAACATGACAATAACATGATGCAGCCACCACTATCCTTGAAAATATGGAGAGTGGTACTCAGTAATGTTTTGTATTGGATTTGCCCCAAACATAACTTTTTGTCCTGAACACAAAGTGTTAATTGCTTTCCACATTTTTTTCAGTATTACTTTAGTGACTTGTTGCAAACAGGATGCATGTTTTGGAATATTTTTATTCTGTACAGGCTTCCTTCTTTTCACTCTGTGAATTAGGTTAGTATTGTGGAGTAACTACAATGTTGTTGATCCATACTCAGTTTTCTTCTATCACAATCATTCAACTCTGTAACTGTTTTAAAGTCACCATTGGCCTCATGGTGAAATCCCTGAGGGGTTCCCTTCCTCTCCGACAACTGAGCTAGGAAGGACGCCTGTATCTTTGTAGTGACTGGGTGAATTGATACAGCATCCAATGTGTAATTAATAACTTCACCATGCTCAAAGGGATATTGCTTCTCCTTTTTTACCCATCTACCAATAGGTGCCCTTCTTTGCGAGGCATTGGAAAACCTCCCTGGTCTTTGTGGTTGAATCTGTGTTTCAAATTCACTGCTAGACTGTAGTGACCTTACAGATAATTGTATGTGTGGGGTACAGAGATGAGGTAGTCATTCAAAAATCATAATAAACACTATTATTGCACACAGAGTGAGTCCATGCAACTTAATATGTGACTTGTTAAGCACATGTTTACTCCTGGACCTATCTAGGATTGCCATAACAAAGTGGTTGAATACTTATTGACTATTTCAGATTTTTATTTTTTATTAATTTGTCAAATTTTCAAAAACATAATTCCACTTTGACGTTATGGGGTATTGTGTGTGGGCCAGTGACACAATCGATATTTAATCCATTTTAAATTCAGGCTGTAACAACAAAATGTGGGAAAAGTCAAGGGGTGTGCATACTTTCTGAAGGCTCTGTATAATGCATTTATCATTATGGTGTTTTCAGAGGAACATCTGAAAAACTCTGACGCATTTCTGCATCTCCCTTTGTCAGGGGGTAGTTACACTGTGGGTGTATGAGAAAAGGAACTGTAGTGTAGGTGATGTGAGGTTAGGATTTGAGCTTTTATGTTCCCTCTTCATTAAGTCATAGCTACATGACAGTGCTCTGAAAGTGCTTTTACAAAAATCTATTTGTCAGCACTGTCATTTTACATTTTCTTTTTTTTAAATGGGTGAGAGAATAGACAGGACTTGAACAATGGAGAACAGGTCATCCATAATAAGTGAAATGTTTTGGCTGGTTCAGTTTGATGTTTTCTGTTCTACTCCTCCCAGCCTAGATGCCTGTTAACGTCAGACACGGATGATTCCCTCCAGGGGGATGAGATGGGAGTGTGTGTGTGTGCGAGGGCATCCATGTTTCATTTTTTACAATGTAGTAATTTAGCAGATGTTCTTATCCAGAGAGACTTACATTTAGTGCATTTATCTTAAGATAGCTAGGTGGGACAACCACATATCACAGGCATAGTAAGTACACTGCAGGGTGGAGGGTCAAGTGCAAGTGTTGGTTCAGGAGTATACATATATATATTTGATTTGATTTTTTAACCAATGACTCATGTAACTTCTGAATATCACAAATATAGTCTGTACCCGTTGATTTCTTCGAAGTAAATGAATGTGGTTTTCTCTAAAGTATTATGGCTACCTGCACTGGTCGTTCAGTTGTTCACAAAAACACTTAACAATTCAAAGTAATTTAGTACTTTCTTTAAATGGAGCTACATTATTCTGAAAATATTCTAACGCACCTGTACCTGTTGATTTCTTCGGAGCTGCTTTGTGGAATCATGGAAAATGTAATTGCAGAGAACCCCTACTGTGCTGTATAATAGACCAGCTGAAAAAGTAATTATCGTAATCAAATTCATTCCGTCTCAGCCGGAGTCGTATCAATTGCTTTGTTTTGTTATATTGACTCTGGAGACAGAACAAAGAACATAGAGCTTTTAACAGTAATTAACTGTGCTTGCTGTCTTTGGATCACAGCTCCTGGTACCGAACCTATGTCATCATGTAAAATAGCTTGGCTGTCTGTGGGAAGTGCTCCAGATCAAATCTCATTTTATTGGTCACATACACATATTTAACCGATGTGTTCAGTAGGGTCAAATGGAATGGCAATATCCTTGTTATAACTCACTGGTGGGCTTCCTTTATACAAAGGTAATGACTTCACGACAAACCTGATGCAACTTTGAAACTAAACAAAGTGATTCAGTACCTTGTATCTTCACCGTCTCTCTCATCAGAGCCAACTAAATCTATGTTTGAGAAATAAAGACGAAAGACACGCCTGTCATTTGACAGAACAAAACAAATCACCACACTCCGCAGGATACCCTCCCTATCTACCCCATCCTCCTTTTATATCTTTATCACACTAAAAGATGGTAAAACAGGGAAACTGACACTGAAAGACAACCAGCCCAGTGTTTCCTCTAGTAAACAGAAATGCAGGATGAAGTTGAGTTTATCCTGACACTATCTTAATGGAAGTGTCTGAGGAGGGAACACAACAGATAGGGCAAGGCTGAGGCTCGTGTTGAGACTGGGGCTTGGGCTGAAACTGGGGTTAAGGCCATACACTCACTGGGGACAGGGTGAGGTATTCTTAGCACCCAGAACCAAATCTCCTGCTACTCTCACAGGAGACAAATGTGAGGTAAGGGGGGGATGACGAGAGTGCTGCTGAGAGGCGTCAGTTAAAAGATACTTTCATGGATATAAGGAGGTTGAGGGTGTATTGTTGACCAGGAATATCGGTTGAACAGAAGACGTGTGGAGATAAGAGGGTGACGTTGACAATGTTCTGAATGAATAGTAAGTATAAGAGGCAGTGAACACCGAGGGATTGAGGGAGTGCTATGGGCGATTGGTAGATGCTGTGGTCGATTTAGTGGAATAACGTTTAGAGGAGGATACGGATCAAAAAAATAGAGATTCTCCGTTTGTCGAACAACATCCACTACCAATCCAATATAATCCACCATTCTAAACACCTCCTCACTCTCAACCCCCTTCAGTTTCGCCTCTTCAACCCTCAAACCCTCTGTGTAGTTCCAGAATAATCTAACCTCTGCCTACACCACATCACTTCACCGAGTACAGTTACATGCACACAACAATACTATTATTGTGAATAGTCTGGTTATAATAGTTTGTTTAAAAAGTTGACAGGCTTTGCAAGAACAACGATTTCCCTAATACTCCTGTTCACATGGACACATCTGAAATCAGCCTTCCCAATGGGACTTAAATAAATGCCGAAAATCGTCAATCAAAAAAACGTTCTACCACAGCGACCATGTTATTTTGGCGAGGCATATTTGATTCCTAGTTCGTACATATGAAGTTTGTATGTAAAAACAATTTCTAAGATGCATTACTTTCAGTTTTTCCAAAATCCCTTCAGTCACTCACTTAGGGAGGCTTGTGCTACCGGTGCTGATCAAGTACACTGCTGGAACGCTGATTAAACCGTGTACATTTCCTAATCATTCGAAAGATTGCTCAGAAAATCAGGTGTTTTAATCGGCGTATGCTTACTTCGATTTGGACCTTACGCCGATTAAGATAAGCGGAGTAGTGTTTACATGACTATTGCCATACTCGGCCTACTGTCATAATCAGTTTAATATCGAAGTATTAGTGTGCATGTAAATGAACTCACTAAGGCCCATCAACACTGTTGTATGGTTTACACTTCTCACTACATTAAAAAAACATCTATGCGTAGGTGGGTTCTACATGCTTCATTGCACTTAAACAGTGGATCACAGTGTGTGGTTCTGTGGAGCTGAAGAGTCTAACAGTACAACAGCAGGTGTAGGAGTGTAAAACCAAGTTGGTAGGTTGCCTACAATAGCCTCCAGGTTTATGTGGGGCCTCAGTCATACCAGAACTGTGATGTCTTCCCACTGGCTTCCTCCTACTAATGTTTTTATTGTGTGATGAGTTTGAGACCTTGTTGGTCTAGAATAGAACTTAGAGCTTTAGAACTTATCTTTCTTAGTTTCTTAGTTAATCAGAAATGTGTTGTTTGTTCTGCTCCCACAACATGGAGCACAAATTGAAATATGACTTGACATATGCCATATGTTTACTCTCTAATAATTTTCAAAAGTTTACACTAAATGTAGATTTGATATAATCTGTTCTGGTACTTAACCTCTAGCTGGACTTCTTCATTTCAACTCAAACTAGTTAAATTTTTAAAATATATATTTTAAGGGGTGGGTCAGCTTTAATATTGCAAATTGATTGTGGATTCTATCAGTGTAATTGTCTGCATCATTTCCAATCCCCCATATATTTATTTAAAAAAATATATATATATATATATTATTTTAAATATATATTTTTGAAATATATTTTCCTTTATTATTTTCTCCTAACCTTACCACCCCTCCCCTTATTGGAGTAAACTAATGGACAACAACAATTAGTCTTCTACTTCCAGTTTATACATACTATATACATTTTACGGACACATTATATCTTACATTAGTTATCTTTTGTTTGTTTTTAGTCCCATCCTTCAGCTGCCCTCAACCCCTCCCATCTACTATATCTCTGAAGAACATCCAGTGTTTTATTTGCCATGTATTTTTTTACTCAAACTAGTTTATGCAAAGCTACTCTGAAAGAATCGCTAGTGCAGTGTTTTAAATTTGTTAGTGTGTGTGTGTGTGTGTGTGTGTTTCTATGACAACAAGTTGAAGCATATTAAATGGAGCTCCAGTAAAGGGTTGACACTGTGATAACATGAAGTGTCGCTTTGTTAGATAAAATTGAGTCAAATCACATTCATATGTATTCCTAGAGTGTAACAAGACTTCACTATATCATTAGGGGTGTAGTATATCCTATAGGACACCATATTTGGCCAGAGAGCTACGCCTTCATGGTCATCACTTAAACGACTCTATCTATGTCAAGTAAGCACCAATAGGGGTCAAACAAAGCTAGCTAGATAGCCAATGAGCTGGGCTTTACGGGAGTATCCAGAAACCATGTATATGTCATAAAATATAGCTACTAACCTTGTGCGACAGCATGCTTTTTCATTTTGGACAAAAATTATAAGAATATTCAGAGTTATGAAGTTATGCAAACTGTTTTTTTGCAAATGTTGAACTTATAATATGGCTACTAATACTTGGAAAGCTAAATCAAAGTCCAAGTATACAGATTTGACAATATTCTTGCATAAAAATGAAATATGAATGCGAATGTCCCAAATGTACCTGGGGACTTCACACTAAAAGTCTTGTGGTTCACTCATAGTTCAAGTTATCTGTCTGAAATATTGCACACTGCTGCCATCTTGTGGACACTATCGGAATTACAAGCAGAGTGATGACTAGAACTGGGACCTTTCTCTTGCATTTCAAAGATTGTGGTAGAAAAAAACTTTTTTTTTCCTATGTATTTTCTTCTACCAGATCTATTGTGTTATATTCTCCTACATTCAATTCACATATCCACAAACCTCTAAGTGTTTCCTTTCAAATGGTACCAAGAATATATATATCCTTGCTTGAGGGCCTTTAGCTACAGGTAGTTAGATTTGGGTAAGTAATTTAGCCGAAAATTGAAAAAAAGGGGGCTATCCCTAAAACGGTTGAAGACTATAGTATCGACCCATATTTTTCCCGTTCAATGCATTGGGATTTATGCAAATATTGTTGTAGTGTGAAAAGTATGACTAGTATCAAAAGGTTTGATAGTGCCAGTCTGCACATTTTAAAGTTGTTTTGGTAACTTTTACGGTTTTGGTGCTGGAGGTTACAATGGAATAATAACAAGTATAAACAGTTTCTAAAGCTGTGCTTTGCTTTCAGTAAGCACCTAACTAGGTGATAAGCAGTGCGTTGTGTATGTGTGCTGACATGTACATGTTTGTGGTATAGGAGAGCATCAGGCTCCCAATAAATCTCTAGAATTTCTCAGAATTTCTCCAGAATGTTGACATTGTTGAACATCAGCGTCTCTTATCTTTCTGGGTTTCTATTTGCTAAGGTAATGACAGAGATTTAGTCAATCTTTTTTATACTTTATTTCTCTAAAAACAATTAAACCGCTCCAATTACAGTGTCTGTTATTTGGACATCGTAAACAGGAATTAAAACAGCCCAGAATCTGTGCTTGCTGCATGATGAAATTATGTTCTTGGTTGATGTTGTTATACAATGGGTGCATTGAAGACTGGGAGGGTGTTCTATACACTTTCTAATGGACTGCTTTGTGTCTTAGTAACTCAGACACGCACTAACAGCCCGAGTAGCGTTTTAGGTTTCATATTACACCATAACACAGGGGATGAGTTAGGAGCAATAATGCTAAATACCACTTACCAGAGTGAATGCATACATGTTTAGTATGTATACAATATGTGATCCCTGCGGGAGTTGAACCCATAACCTCAGCATTGCTAGTGCCATACTATTACCAACTGAGCCACATAGGTATGGTGCACAGTTATCCTTGACAGCTGCCTTATGACATTTCCCTATCTACACTACCATTCAAAAGTTTGGGGTCACTTAGAAATGTCCTTGTTTTTAAAGAAAAGCAAATGTTTTCTCCATTAAAATGACATCAACTTGCTAAGAAATACAGTGTAGACATTGTTAACTACACATACCTACAGTGCCTTGCGAAAGTATTCGGCCCCCTTGAACTTTGCGACCTTTTCGAATGGTTCAAAAATAAACATATCCAGGTGTTAGAATGGCCAAGTCAAAGTCCAGACCTGAATCCAATCGAGAATCTATGGAAAGAACTGAAAACTGCTGTTCACAAATGCTCTCCATCCAACCTCACTGAGCTCGAGCTGTTTTGCAAGGAGGAATGGGAAAGAATTTCAGTCTCACGATGTGCAAAACTGATAGAGACATACCCCAAGCGACTTACAGCTGTAATCGCAGCAAAAGGTGGCGCTACAAAGTATTAACTTAAGAGGGCTGAATAATTTTGCACGCCCAATTTTTCAGTTTTTGATTTGTTAAAAAAGTTTGAAATATCAAATAAATGTCGTTCCACTTCATGATTGTGTCCCACTTGTTGTTGATTCTTCACAAAAAAATACAGTTTTATATCTTTATGTTTGAAGCCTGAAATGTGGCAAAAGGTCGCAAAGTTCAAGGGGGCCGAATACTTTCGCAAGGCACTGTAGGTGTCTGGTTAGACTGTAAACTCTCCTTCCAGACTCACATTAACCTGTTTGCGATAGGGGGCAGCATTTTCACGTTTGGATGAAAAGCGTGCCCAGAGTAAACTTCCTGCTACTCAGGCCCAGAAGCTATATGCATATTAGTATTGGATAGAAAACACTGACGTTTCTAAAACTGTTTGAATGATGTCTGTGAGTATAACATAACTCATATGGCAGGCGAAAACCTGAGAAAAATCCAACCAGGAAGTGGGAAATCTGAGGTTTGTAGTTTTTCAACTCATTGTATATCGAATATACAGTGTCTATGGGGTCATATTGCACTCCCTAAGGCTTTCACTAGCTGTCAACAGTCTTTAGAACGTTATTTGAGGCTTCTACTGTGAAGTGGGTGCGAATGAGAGCTGATTCAACCAGAGGCCTGCCAGAGTGCCATGAGCTGATCACGCGCGCACACGTGAGTTTGGATTTGTTTACCAAACGCGCTAACGAAAGGAGGTATTTGGACATAAAATATGGACTTTATCGAACAAAACAAACATTTATTGTGGAACTGGGATTTCCTGGGAGTGCATTCTGATGAAGACTCTATTTCTGACTTTTACTGACTCCACAACATGGTGGGTATCTGCATGGCTTGTTTTTGTGTCTGAGCGCCGTACTCAGATTATTGCATGGTTTGCTTTTTCCGTAAAGCTTTTTTGAAATCTGACACAGCGGTTGAATTAAGGAGAAGTATATCTATAATTCTGTGCATAATAGTTGTATCTTTTAGCAAAGTTTATTATGAGTATTTCTGTAAATTGATGTGGCACTCTGAAAATTCACCTATGAGTGCCATCTGATGAAGATCATCAAAGGTTAGTGATTAATTTTATCTCTATTTCTGCTTTTTGTGACTCCTCTCTTTGGCTGGAAAATAGCTGTGTGTGTTTTTGTGACTAGGCTCTGACCTAACATAATCATATGGTGTGCTTTCGCTGTAAAGCGAAATCGGACACGATGGGTAGATTAACAAGAAGTTTATCTTTAATTTGGTGTATTGCACTTGGAATGTATGAGAGTTACATATTTCGAGCCGTAATTAAGCATCTCCAATCCAAAATGAAATCTAGAATCGGCTTCCTATTTCGCAACAGGGCATCCTTCACTCATGCTGCCAAACATACCCTCGTAAAACTGACTATCCTACCGATCCTTGTCTTTAGCGATGTCATTTACAAAATAGCCTCCAACACTCTACTCAGCAAATTGAATGCAGTCTATCACGGTGCCATCCGTTTTGTCACCAAAGCCCCATATACTACCCACCACAGCGACCTGTATGCTCTCGTTGGGTGGCCCTCGCTTCATATTCGTCGCTAAACCCACTGGCTCCAGGTAATCTATAAGTTTTTGCTAGGTAAAGACCCGCCTTATCTCAGCTCACTGGTCACCATAGCAGCACCCACCCGTAGCACGCACTCCAGCAGGTATATTTCACTGGTCACCCCAAAAGCCAATTTCTCCTTTGGATGCCTTTCCTTCCAGTTCTCTGCTGCCAATGACTGGAACGAACTGCAAAAATCACTGAAGCTGGAGACTCATGCACCTGTACATAGCCCATCTGTAAACAGCCCATCCAACTACCTCATCCCCATACTGTTATTTATTTTGCTTCTTTGCACCTCAGTTTCTCTACGTGTACACTCATCTTCTGCACATTTGTCACTTCAGTGTTTAATTGCTGTATTGTAATTATTTTGCCACTATGGCCTATTTTTTGCCTTACCTCCCTTGTTCTACCTCATTTGCTCACATTGTATATATACTTTTTCTATTGTATTATTGACCGCATGTTTGTTTATTCCATGTGTAACTCTGTGTTGTTGTTTGTGTCGCACTGCTTTGCTTTATCTTGGCCAGGTCGCAGTTGTAAATTAGAACTTTTTCTCAACTTGCCTACCTCGTTACATAAAGGTGAAATAAAAATAAATTAAAAATGTTGTAAATTACTATTGTAGCTGGAAACGGCTGATTTTTAATGGAATAACTACATAGGCGTACAGAGGCCCATTATCAGCGACCATCACTCTTGCGTTCCAATGGCACGTTATGTTAGCAAATCCAAGTTTATAATTTTAAAAGGCTAATTGATCTTTCGTAAAGCCTTTTGCAATTAGTTGAGTATCTGGAGCATCAGCATTTGTGGGTTCAATTACAGGCTCAAAATGTCAAGAAACAAATAACTTTCTTCTGAAACTCGGCAATCTATTCTTGTTCGGAGAAATGAAGGCTATTCCATGCGAGAAATTGCCAAGAAACTGAAGATCTCGTACAATGCTGTGTACTACTCCCTTCACAGAACAGAGTAAACTGGCTCTAACCAGAATAGAAAGAGGAGTGGGAGGCCCCGGTGCACAACTGAGCAAGAGGACAAGTACATTTGCGTGTCTAGTTTGAGAAACAGATGCCTCACAAGCCCTGACTACACTGTATTTCTGATCAATTTGATGTTATTTTAATTGACAAAAAAATGTGCTTTTCTTTCAATAACAAGGAAATTTCTAAGTGACCCCAAATTTCTGAACGGTAGTGTATGGTGCACTACTTTGGGGCTGGTCAAAAAGGCGTGTACTCTATAACGTTAGGGAATAGGGTGCCATTTGGCATACAGGCTTTATCTTCTCTCTACTCAACTAAAATATGACTAAATTAACAAGTGCACATTCAGATTGGAGCTGATCAGTCCTCATTCACATGCTCTCATAGTTTAACACATCCATCTATGTTGGCTTACTTATTGCATAACAAGGAACATCATGCACACATCAGAGCAGCTGATTGGTCGAGGTGGTGATTATTGTTCAGCTCTATAACCTCTGTCTCGCTCTGTACCATCCTCCCACTGTGTATGTGTGTGTCCCTAAACTGCTTCTGCAGGGAATAAAACACATTTATCCATTTATCTCTGCAGGAATTAATATAAACACTGATAATAGCAGAAATCCATCAGAACGGAGTGGCCGAGACCACACGCTTTTAATCCCTCAACCCTTGAATAACCCAACACTGTCCTCTTCAGAGAGAGAGAGGGTGATATGGGTATTACCATTCTCTATGGTGTGCTGGCTAGGTCCCTCTCATCCCTAGTAATTTTACCCCCTGCTGTTATAGACTCAGAAGTACCAGTAAAACCCATGCAAGCTTATCAAGCACCTTGGACCAAGGTCTATTACACGAGGGTTTAATGGGAGTAGTGGCCTTAGACGCCATACGCTGCTGGGAAATGGTTCAGTACAGGTGGACATTCACTTAATTTCTGTCCTCTCAAGGATATGTTCTCCAGCAGTGAGACATTTTGAACCAGCAGGTATAGGCAGGCAGGGATAGAGGAGAGAATAAAGCAGAGGAGACTATTTGTGCTGTACCAGACTGAGGGCATCAAATGAACAGTGCTTGTGATGTATATGTACTGTTTGTGATGGGTCAGATCATATTGTCCAGACAGTCACAGTGAGAGCCTTCAAACTGTTGGAGATTTAGGCTACGTTTGAGCATTCTTACTTTTACCTTGGTAAAAGTTTGTTGTAAAGGTTGAACATGTTCTCTGTTTGTGTAAAGAAAATAATAAAATAACTGTAAAATGAAGGTTTAAGAGACGAGGACAGACGGGACTATTATCTGTCGGACAAAGAGGAGATTCAAGCGAAAGGAATGAGAGGTCGAAGAGTCAGTTCATTTTTCTCTTTTCATTTGATATAAAACATGCCAGCCAACTGCTTGCTGAGGCCAGGACAGCAAAGTTTCCTCCCTCTGGTAGAAAGTGTCTCTCTCTCTCTGAGAATGAACTCAGTCAGTGTGGTAGTATCTGATGAAACAGGGGGTAAGGCAGAGTGGCAAAGCTGATAAATCTCAGAAATGACCAGAGCACAGGGTGCCGGGGTCTGAGGAGATGGAGGACTAGCCAACCCTAGAGAAAGAGGGAAGAATAGCCAAGCTGAGGGTACGTCCCAAATAGCACCATAATCCCTATATTGTGCACTACTTTTGGGCCCTATACAGGTAGTGCACAATATAAGTAATTGGGATGCAAACCAAGGACAACATTGACAGACACTCTTGCTAATGTACACACACACACATCTTTATTTGAACAGTGAGAGACAGAATAACAACAAAACTATCCAGAAAAACGCATGTCAAAAATGTTATAAATTGATTTGCATTTTAATGAGGGAAATAAGTATTTGACCCCCTCTCAGAAAGATTTCTGGATCCCAGGTGTCTTTTATACAGGTGACGAGCTGAGGGAGTGCTCCTAATCTCAAGATTGTAGAACTACACAAGGCTGGAATGGGCTACAAGACCATCGCCAAGCAGCTTGGTGAGAAGGTGACAACAGTTGGTGCGATTATTTGCAAATGGAAGAAACACAAAAGAACGGTCAATCTCCCTCGGCCTGGGGCTCCATGCAAGATCTCACCTTGTGGAGTTGCAATGATCATGAGAACGGTGAGGAATCAGTCCAGAACTATACGGGAGGATCTTTTCAATGATCTCAAGGCAGCTGGGACCATAGTCACCAAGAAAACAATTGGTAACACACTATGCCGTGAAGGACTGAAATCCTGCAGCGCCCGCAAGGTCCCCCTGCTCAAGAAAGCACATATACATGCCCGTCTGAAGTTTGCCAATGAACATCTGAATGATTCAGAGGACAACTGTGGGAAAGTGTTGTGGTCAGATGAGACCAAAATGGAGCTCTTTCGTATCAACTCAACTCACCGTGTTTGGAGGAGGAGGAATGCTGCCTATGACCCCAAGAACACCATCCCCACCGTCAAACATGGAGGTGGAAACATTATGCTTTGGGGGTGTTTTTCTGCTAAGTGGACAGGACAACTTCACCGCATCAAAGTTACGATGGATGGGGCCATATACTGTCAAATCTTTGATGAGAACCTCCTTCCCTCAGCCAGGGCATTGAAAATGGGTCATGGATGGGTATTCCAGCATGACAATGACCCAAAACACACGGCCAACGCAACCAAGGAGTGGCTTAAGAAGAAGCACATTAAGGTCCTGGAGTGGCCTAGCCAAACGTCCTTAATGTCCAAACCTTAATGACTTGGAGAAGATCTGCAAAGAGGAGTGGGACAAAATCCCTCCTGAGATGTGTGCAAACCTGGTGCCCAACTACAAGAAACATCTGACCTCTGTGATTGCCAACAAGGGTTTTGCCACCAAGTACTAAGTCATGTTCTGCGGAGGGGTCAAATACTTATTTCCCTCATTAAAATGCAAATCAATTTATACAATTTTTGCGTTTTTCTGGATTTTTTTGTTGTTATTCTGTCTCTCACTGTTCAAATAAACCTACCATTAAAATTATAGACGGATCATTTCTTTGTCAGTGGGCAAACGTACAAAATCAGCAGGGGATCAAATACTTTTTTCCCTAGCTGTATATTGCCTATACCACACACACAGCTCATATCTTTAGCATAGCCATAGAATGACTTCTGAAGTAAAACCAGTTATGTTTTGCTATTGTGTTTGAGGTGACCACAAATTGGTTGGTTGCAGGCAGAAATGGACTTTCCACCCAACCATACAGGACAGAAGTTTTATGAGCTACTATATGTTTTTTTAATATGCAATCAACAAACAACCAAGCATCCATTTCCCTGTGTAAATCAACATAGACAGTCATGCCAAATGTTACATATGGCAGGCAAACATAAACAAAACCAATATCACCTTTTCCCTACAACCTTATAGACTATCATGTTTGACTTTACAGTAAATCATTTCCCAGCTCCTCCATTTCCCTGGTTTTATTTCTGTCGGTGAACTTTCGCGGTGGCAGCGTGACAAATGGAGGAGATTGCCGTGAAGGCTTTCATAATGCTATAAGTTAGAGCAGCTAGGAGAGAGAGAGGCTTTAAAAACAATAGGGCATTAGCATACTTGTTCCCCATCCATCAGCTGGCTGTGGCGCTGAGCTGTGTGTGTGTGTGTGTGTGTGTGTGTGTGTGTGTGTGTGTGTGTGTGTGTGTGTGTGTGTGTGTGTGTGTGTGTGTGTGTGTGTGTGTGTGTGTGTGTGTGTGTGTGTGTGTGTGTGTGTGTGTGTGTGTGTGTGTGGAGGACAGTCTTGCATTAAGGCTGGTTATAGCAGAGTTCACATGGTCACTCCCAGCCCGGAGGAAGCTGTATCTAGAGAAAAGGTGCCTTCATAAAGCTGAAACGATATCTAAATGGTTTGCAATTCGGATGAACGAGCAGAGGAAACAGTCATCACTGGGCTCAGACTGCTGACATACAGACCACGTAGCCGACTGAGCTCTTGTCATTTAGGCCAGCTTTTTACAGGGAGAGAGGTCAACCTTAATGTGCACTATTCTGTTCAAACAGTAACTCAGGTCTATTTATTAACTGACTCGTCTGTGTTTCTGTTTCAGCATGTTTATAGGGGGATGTGAGTGCCGGGAGTGACCACATGAACTCTTCTATAACCAGCCTTAATGCAAGACTGGACTGTCACACACACACACACACACACACACACACACACACACACACACACACACACACACACACACACACACACACACACACACACACACACACACACACACACACACACACACACACACACACACACACACACACACACACACTGTAATGTACTAAATACCCAAGTGGCACTGCGCTCGATAAATGCCAGTTAGGGTAAATTTAAAAGCAATTAGGTCTGCTTTGTGCTCTGTAAATCTGATTATTAAAAGCCCTGTTCGTCTTCTGTGGACATTAACACTCTCACTCACTCACACACACAAACACTCACATACACACGCCACACTGAACCCCCCGAGACACCTCGGTGCCATAACAATATATCCAGTCTATCCAGACCAGTGACTTCCACGCTGCCATCCTGATACAGACTGTCCTCTCCTCGCATGTCTTCTAATCTGACAATAATGACATTTGCGTTGGGCAATGAACAGTGTTCTTTCACGTCTACGCCACCCCCAACACGCAACATCCAAGACGTTTTTACCACTTCACAGGATGTAATATTTCCTTCATTTCCTTCATCTCCGCTTATTATAAACCTGCACATCCATCTCACTGAGGCCCATTGAACAAGCGGCCAATCTGTAGGAAATTAGAATGCAAATGGAATGTAATACTGCCACACAACCTGTGATGGGCCAATAAACTGAGCGTCTGTTTTGTGTGTGTGTGTGTGTGTGTGTGTGTGTGTGCACTAAAAAGGAATATGCACTTTACAGACTATATTAGCACCCAAACAACATTCAGAGCAGGTACTATGAATCAATCAATATTCGAAAATAATGATGTTTTCAAGGAAAGTCCTAAAACATGGGAAAGAGTTTATGTAAGTTATTAAGTTGTACCTGAAAGCATACTAAAGGAGAGAGACAGAGACAGAGAGAAGAAGAGAAAGACCGAGAGATAGAGGGGGGGGGGGGTGGGGGGTGGAGAGAGTACAAAGTAGACTGATATTCTCAGACACAGACAGTACATCCCATTTAAATTAGACACCACTGATGTTTCTAGGCACCTTACAAAGGATTAGTCTTGAGCCCAAGACATTTCTAGAAAATACAACTCGCACATGATCCCAGTAAATGTCTATACAAGTCCTACCTGATCCCAATATATTTCTATACAAGTCCTACCTGATCCCAATATATTTCTATACACGTCCTATCTGATGCCAATATATTTCTGTAAGTCCTATCCGATCCCAATATATTTCTATACAATACCTACCGGATCCCAATATATTTCTGTAAGTCCTATCTGATCCCAATATATTTCTATACAACTCCTACCTGATCCCAATATATTTCTATACAATACCTACCGGATCCCAATATATTTCTATACAATACCTACCGGATCCCAATATATTTCTATACAATACCTACCGGATCCCAATATATTTCTATACAAGTCCTATCTGATCCCAATATATTTCTATACAAGTCCTACCGGAACCCAATATATTTCTATACAATACCTACCGGATCCCAATATATTTCTATACAAGTCCTATCTGATCCCAATATATTTCTATACAAGTCCTATCTGATCCCAATATATTTCTATACAAGTCCTACCGGATCCCAATATATTTCTATACAATACCTACCGGATCCCAATATATTTCTATACAAGTCCTACCGGATCACAATACTTTTCTATACAAGTCCTATCTGATCCCAATATATTTCTATACAAGTCCTACCGGATCCCAATATATTTCTATACAAGTCCTACCGGATCCCAATATATTTCTATACAAGTCCTATCTGATCCCAATATATTTCTATACAAGTCCTACCTGATCCCAATATAATTCTATACAAGTCCTACCTGATCCCAATATATTTCTATACAAGTCCTACCTGATCCCAATATATTTCTATACAAGTCCTACCTGATCCCAATATATTTCTATACAAGTCCTATCTGATCCCAATATATTTCTATACAAGTCCTACCTGATCCCAATATAATTCTATACAAGTCCTACCTGATCCCAATATATTTCTATACAAGTCCTACCTGATCCCAATATATTTCTATACAATTCCTATCTGAATGCAGATTGAGTATTGTCTGTTCAAGGCCTAGCTAGGGGCTACATTCTACCTTGAGATGATGTCAAAGGAAAATTTGTGTAAAACTTGACTTACAGTAAGTACACAAAGTACATGTCATACCAAAGCATTAATTTTGATCCTAATATGTGTCTTTGTATTCTGTAGCTTTGGTTGTTTATTTTGATAGTCCGCAGCTGCCCATTGGCCCTCTCCCCTGCCACACTAGTTCAATTCAATTACCCTGAGATATATTCTACTGAGCCCAAAACAAGATCAGCAGAGACAGTCGCTGACTCAGGTGGCAAAGAAAAGCAAATCAAGACAAAATGGACATTACAATCCAACCCCCCTGACCTCAGAGTGGTCTTTATTTTGTTATGATTTCCTGGGCAGGTTTCCATGCCAACATAATTGGAATCTGTTATAGGAAACAGTGGGTATAGAAAATGGTAAGCTGAGGCTGGGGGCCAGATGGCTCACTCTGATGTTTGATCCTGCAATGCTCATTTTAACTTAGGCTCACAACTGACCTTCAAAACTTTTACTGCTTAACTTTTCTCACTAAAGGCCAGAAGGGGGAACCGTTGGAGAAATCATTAGATAGGTGAAATAGTTCTTTTTAAAATAGACATACGTGGAGAAATGCCACGCTATGATGGTCTTTTGCAATGGCATTTGATTAAAACATCCAACAAAACAGCCCCTGTACGTGTTTCATTTGACCTTTTAGTGTAGTAGCTACAGAATGTTGACTATTATTGTTATAGTATCACCTGAAACAATATACACCTCTAGATGGGGTTGATGTTCACTTACCAATGCAGAGGTGTGGCTTTCTGCTTTGGCAATGGATTGCTATCATGGAAAATAATCACATATGTACCTTAGTGAAGCCTATGCATAGAGCAGTAGTGGAAAAAGTACCCAATTGTCATACTTGAGTAAAAGTAAAGATACCTTAACAGAAAATGACTCAAGTAAAAGTGAAAGTCACCCAGTAAAATACTACTTGAGTAAAAGTCTAAAAGTATTTGGTTTTAAATATACTTAACTATCAAAAGTAAATTTAATTGCTAAAATATACTTAAGTATCGAAAGTAAAAGTGAGAGTATAAATCATTTCAAATTCCTTAAAAAATATATATATTTACAGATAGCCAGGGGCACACTCCAACATTTAGATATAATTTAAAAATGAAGCATGTGTGTTTAGGGAGTCCACCAGATCAGAGGCAGTAGAGATTACCGGGGATGTTCTCTTGATATGTGAGTGCATTGGACCATTTCCTGTCCTGCTAAGCATTCAAAATGTAATGAGTACTTTTCAGTGTCCGGGAAAATGTGTGGAGTAAAAAGTACATTATTTTCTTTAGGAATGTAGTGAAGTAAAAGTAAAAGTTGTCAAAAATATAAATAGTAAAGTAAAGTACAGATACCCCCAAAAACGACTTAAGTAGTACTTTAAAGTATTTTTACTTAAGTCATTTACACCACTGGCATAGAGTACAGGGGGCCAGGGTTCCGGTCTGGAAGCACTCTTTCCACTGTGCTCAGCGGGCATTTTCGGTACTGCAGTTTAGCTGAAGTCGAGCCCAAAAGGACAATTCCCAAAGATGGCCCATAGAGAAGTCCAATTGAAAAATTCTACAAAAAACCCCACTTTGGTTACCCATAGATTTATTTTTACCCCTCAGTGATAGAGTAGGCTACTTACATATTTAAACACCTGTTACAATTGCTTGACCCATTCTTTCTTTGTTAACTTTTCTACATTAGAGGAATGCTACAGTATTTTTCTAGATAGACCCATGTCATTTGAAAGGAACTGTACTCTGAATGTTGCAACAATGATGTTCTAATGACCCTCGGCATTCGGGGCCTCCCGAGTGGCGCAGCGGTCTAAGGCACTGCATCTCAGTGCTAGAGGCATTACTACTGATCCGGGTTTGATCCCGGGCTGTGTCAGGGATGGAACTCGGATGTCCTTGTCCCATCGTGCTCTAGTGACGCTCTGGGCGCATGCACAGTGACTTCGGTCGCCAGCTGGACGGTGTTTCCTCCAACACATTGGTGCGGCTGGCTTCCGGGTTAAGCGGGTAGTGTGTCAAGAAGCAGTGCGGCTTGGCAGGATCGTGTTTCGGAGGATGCATGGCTCTCGACCTTCGCGTCTCCGTAGTCTGTACGGGAGTTGCAGCGATGGGACAAGACTGTAACTACCATTTAGATATCAGGAAATTGGGGGTGGTAAAAAGTACCCCACCAAAAATATAATAAAAAAGACCCTCGGCTTGGGGTCTTTCCAACATCATTGCAGTGTCTTTTCTTGAAATACTTTATTATCACTGTAAACACTAGGGGGCGGTAGTAAAACACAAATCCAACAGCTATACTGCATGGGAAATCTACTGTCATCAACTCTTGAAGTCAGTCAGTCCAAAACAGTGTCTGCTCTCAAGGGAAGATGAGGTCCAGCAGCTATCAGATAATCATAGAATCCATTTCTAAACCCGTTTGTTGGACTACTGTTAGGGGCAGCTAATCACAAAATACATCTGTGAACGGGCATACTTAACTGCTATAGTATGGCTGACGTGACTCACATGGTACAAACCAAGGGAGAGCTGTGACACACTGGTCTGGACAGGAGTTTGTTTGTTGGTGCAATATTCACACAAAAATTGTCTTGAGCTTTGATTGGTTCTCTCAAACGTTTTTCTTTTCTTCCCCTGGGGGGGGGGTACTTTTTTGTCAGCCAGAGCCAGTCCTTAACTGTACTTGGACTGCTTTCCCCATGCAGCCTAGCATAGAATGTCATGGAGCTGAACACATGCCTTGGTAAATCGAACAAAGTAAAACAAGTCATTTATTAAAATTGTTTATTGAGCAGACCTTTTGTGAATGCAGCAGGTTCTCCGATATATTTTGACTGTATATCACCTGAAAAGAAATGTACAGTGCATTCGGGAAAGTATTCCTTATTCTACCTTACCTTATTCTAAAATGGATTACATTGTTTTTCCCCTCATCAATCTACACACAGTACCATATAATGACAAAGCAAAAACAGGTTTTTAGTAATAAAAAATAGAAATGAAATATCACATTTACATAACTATTCAGACCATTTACTCAGTACTTTGTTGAAGCACCTTTGGTAGCGATTACAGCTTTGAGTCTTCTTGGGTATGACACTACAAGCTTGGCGCATCTGTATTTGGGGAGTTTCTCTCATTCTTCTCTGTAGATCCTCTCAAGCGCTGTCAGGTTGGATGGGGAGCGTTGCTGCACAGCTATTTTCAGGTCTCTCCAAAGATATTTGATCAAGTTCATGTCCGGGCTCTGGCTGGGCATTCAGAGACTTGTCCCGAAGCCACTCCTGCGTTTTCTTGGCTGTGTGCTTAGGGATGTTATCCTGTTGGAAGTTGAGCCTTCGCCCCAGTCTGATGTCCTGAGCACTCTGGAGCAGGTTTTCATCAAACAGTCTGTTCTTTGCTCCGTTCATCTTTTCCTCGATCCTCCTAGGTGCTGCCACTGAAAAGCATACCCACAGCATGATGCTGCCACCACCGTGCTTCACAGTAGGGATGGTGCCAGGTTTCCTCCAGATGTGACAATTGGCATTCAGGCCAAGAGTTCAATCTTGATTTCATTAGACCAGAGAATCTTGTTTCTCATGGTCTGAGAGTCCGTTAGGTGACTTTGGGCAAACTCCAAGTGGGCTGTCATGTGCCTTTTTACTGAGGAGTGACTTTCGTCTGGAAACTCTACCATAAAGGCCTGATTGGTGGAGTGCTGCAAAGATGGTTGTCCTTCTGGAAGGTTCTCCCATCTCCACAGAGGAACTCTGGAGCTCTGCCAGAGTGACCGTCGGGTTCTTGGTCACCTCCCTGACCAAGGCCCTTCTCCCCTGATTGCTCAGTTTGGCCAGGCGGCCAGCTCTAGGAAGAGTCTTGGTGGTTATATACTCATTCCATTTAAGAATGATGGAGGCCACTGTGTTCTTGGGGACCTTCAATGCTGCAGACATTTTTTTGGTACTCTTGCCCAGATCTGTGCCTCGACACAATCTTGTCTCGGAGCTCTAAGGTATCAAGTTTCAGGTATGACCATGATGCAGACAAGTCAAAGATGCAAAAGTTTATTTCTAATACAGGGGCAGGCAAATGACAAGTCAAAAGGCAGGCAGGGGTCAATAATCCTGAGAACGTGCAAAGGGTCCAAAATGGCAGGCAGTCTCAGTGTCAGTGCAGTTAGGGGTTAATAATCCAGAGAGGAGGGGCAAGGTATAGAATGGCAGACAGGCTCAGGGTCAGGGCAGGCAGAAGTGTCAAAACTGGGAAGAACTAGGAAACAGGAGCAAGAAACAGACAGAAGCAGGGGAACAAATGCGGGTAGGTTTCACGAACCAAACGAACTGGCAACAGACAAACAGAGAACACAGGTATAAATACACAGGGGATAATGGGGAAGATGGGTGACACCTGGAGGGGGGTGGAGACAAGCACAAAGACAGGTGAAACAGATCAGGGTGTGCACAACTCTCCACATACGGACAATTTTTTCGACCTCATGGCTTGTTTTTTTTCTCTGACTTGCGCTGTCAATTGTGGGACCTTATATATAGACAGGTGTGTGCTTTTCCAAATCATGTCCAATCAATTGAATTTACCACAGGTGGACTCCAATCAAGTTGTCAAAAAATCTCAAGGATCATCATTGGAAACAGGATGTACCTGAGCTCATTTTCGAGTGTCATAGCAAAGGGTCTGAATACTTATGTAAATATATATATTTTTATGTATATATATATTTTTTTTTAAAATTATTATATATACATTTTTTCGCTTTGTCATTATGGGGTATTGTGTGTAGATTGATGAGATTGATAATCAATGTTAGAATAAGGCTGTAACGTAACACAATATGGAAAAAGTGAAGTGGTCTGAATACTTTCCGAATGCACTGTATTTGTGGTTGAGCAAGAAAGTTAATTTGGCACAAAACATTTTGATAGCAGTTCCGCTAATATTTTGCTCTCCATTGATGTGTTTGCTGAATTAAAGCTACAACTACAATGTGATTATGTTTAACAATTAAATCATTGAGGTTAAGTTTAAGAAATGTAAATACCTGTTATTTTCCTCATCATTGTACACAACTCTCCACTACTGCAGTGTTCCTATCATATCTGTCATCATATCACTGTTTATGTTTGATCTTGTGTCCTCTCAAATTTCCCTCTCACTCTCTGTCTCTCTCTCTCTCCCTCTCTTCCCCCGTTTCCCCTTTCATTGCTAGCTCTCTCTGGTCTCTCTGTTCTCTCTCACTACCACTTGATTGTGAAATGAGATCACTTATGATACTTTTAAACAGATGTCAAGTCCTTGCAGTAACGCTTCTCTACAGAGTAGAGCAATAAAGCCCCTCTGACTCCATTCTCTGTCTAACAAGAACATATAGACAGACGAAGATAACCCAGTCACATCCATGTAATTATGTAATGCACTGTAATAATCTGCTGTTTCAGTGCAGCGAGGAGGAAAGTGTTCACCAGGCAGGGGTCCTGTCGGTATGATCACACCTAATTTGACTCTGAGCATCTCTATTTGAGAACAGTAACACACATAGTTTGCCATGGATATGAAGGGAATTAGGAAATATTACTACATATTTTTGATACAATTTATTTCTACAAATGGTCATCGTGTGTGGATCCATCTCTTATCCGCTGTAAAAACATTTGCGAATTCTCCATGGAGCTTGCTGAATTACCTTCAAAAATCTCTTCATGAGAGAAAGTGTGTAGCCTATACTGAATAGAGAACATGTGGCTACAATAGTGCAGGATCCAGAAACCACTAATGGAGAAATAAGAAAGGAGTATCCCGATCACTTTAGGATTTGGAGAAGGATATCTGTCTTTCGCCTCTCAAGCTTTCCAAGGAGATCTCTTCCTATGACTCCTTGGATGACCTGGGGCACTGCTATTGGTTTAGGTAGTACTGCAGAGGGGCTAATGGTTCTGCACATCATACTGGGAATCAGTCATTTTGTGTGTGTGGGGAGAGGGTTTTTAAGGTGTTTCTGCTAAACTTAAATATGATATTGTCAATAGGTTGGTTGATGGTTGATTGATGCATAACTTATTTCACTGCCATAAGAGAGCAGATATACAGACGTATAGTTTTAAAGTCAATACTTCACTCTGTGTGGTGCCTGCTGTGTTTCTGAAACACAACTTGCGTTACTAATTGCTAATTACGAATTGCTTTTGGAACAACAGTGAAGAGAAAGAACATAACTATAATAATAAGAACACAGAGCAGTCAGTGATTTAACTTGATAATACTTTTTTTTTTAAATTAAATCTTGATATCAACAAAATATGTTTATTTATTTAACACATTTAGTTATTCAAGAGTGTTGTCCTCTTTCCTTGGATGTGCACTGAGTATACAGAACAGCGAGGCAGGAGAAGGCAGGAGGGCCTTCCTTCCTGTGGGCCAAACATGGGTCAGCATCCCTGTGGATTGCTTTTGGACACATTGAGGCTGTTCTGAGGGCAAATGGGGGGAGCAACTCAATATTAGCAAGGTATTCTTAAGATTTTGTACACTCAGTGTATATTGTCTCATCCCTCTTCTCTACTTACTCTTCCCACACCTTTGTGTAGGGGGGTGCGTACTGGCGGCAGAGAAGTCAGGCGCAGTAGAGCAAAAACTGATTTACAACGGCGCGTAAACAGAACAATAAATCAATGGGTTAACAAAACCCGTTACACACCAGCATAACGTGCACAAGCACAACAATAAACAATTCCGGACAAGGACATGGGGGGAACAGAGGGTTAAAAACACAACATGTCCTCGACCGGAACCCAGCACCTCTCCTCCAGACCGTACCCCTCCCACATGAGACACTGAAGACCCCTCGCCCGACACCTCAAATCCAGTATGGAGCGACCGGAGTACGCCGGGCCCCCTCGATGTCCAGAGGGGATGGAGGAACCTTCCGCACCTCAGACTCCTGGAGTGGACCAGCCACCACCGGCCTGAGGAGAGACACATGGAACGAGGGGTTAATACGGTAATCTGGGGGAAGCTGTAACCTATAACAAACCTCGTTCACCCTCCTCAGGACTTTAGATGGCCCCACAAACCGCGGACCCAGCATCTGGCAGGGCAGGTGGAGGGGCAGGTGGAGGGTCGAGAGCCAGACCCGGTCCCCTGGTGCGAACATCGGGGCGAAAACAGGGTGAAAACAAAACGGGTAAAGAACATGGCCCACCTTGCCTGGCGAGGGTTCAGTCTCCTCGCTGCCTGGATGTACTCCAGATTGCGGTGGTCAATCCAGATGAAAAAAGGGTGTTTAGACCCCTCAAGCCAATGTCTCCATGCCTTCAAGGCCTTGACGACAGCCAACAGCTCCCGGTCCCCCACGTCATAGTTTCGCTCCGCCGGGCTAAGCTTCTTCGAGAAGAAGGCACAGGAGCGTAGCTTCGGTGGCGTACCCGAGCACTGAGAGAGCAAAGCTCCTATCCCAGCCTCGGTCGCATCCTCCTCCTCCACTATGAACGCCAAAGAGGGATCCGGATAGGCTAGCACGGGAGCCGAGGTAAACAGAGCCCTTAGGTGACCAAAAGCACTGTCCGCCTCAGCTGACCATTGCAAATGTACCGGGTCCCCCTTCAGCAGTGAAGTAATGGGAGCCGCTACCTGACCAAAACCCTGGGTAAACCTCCGGTAGTAGTTGGCAAACCCTAAGAACCGCTGCACCTCTTTTACCGTGGTGGGAGTCGGCCAATTACGCACGGCTGAAATGCGGGCACTCTCCATCTCCACCCCTGCGGTACCCTAGGAAGGAGACGGAATGCTTGAAGAACAGGCATTTCTCAGCCTTGACGTACAGGTCATGCTCCAACAGGCGACCAAGCACCCTGCGCACCAGGGACACATGCTTGGCGCGTGTTGTGGAGTATATCAGAATGTCATCAATATACACCACTACATCCTGCCTGTGCAGGTCCCTGAAAATCTCGTCTACAAAGGCGTGGAAGACTGATGGCGCATTCATCAATCCGTACGGCATGACGAGGTACTCATAGTGCCCTGAGGTGGTACTGAAAGCTGTCTTCCACTCTTCTCCCTCCCAGATACGCACCAGGTTGTAAGCACTCCTGAGATCTAGTTTGGTGAAGAAGCGCGCCCCATGCATTGACTCAATCGCTGTGGCTATGAGCGGTAGCGGGTAACTATACCTCACCGTGATCTGGTTCAGACCGAATGTACCCCTGACGCAGGGATTCAGAGACATATGTTTCCATTATCTCCGTCTCCGCCTGTGAGAGGGGATACACGTGACTCCTGGGAAGTTCAGCATCTACCAGGAGATTTATCGCACAATCGCCCCATCGATGGGGTGGTAATTGACTCGCCTTATTTTTGGAGAAGGCAAGAGCTAAATCGGCATATTCAGGGGGAATGCACATGGTGGACACCTGGTCTGGACTTTCCACCGTAGTAGCACCAACGGAAACCCCTAAACACCTCCCAGTGCACTCCGGCGACCACCCCGTGAGAGCCCTCTGTGGCCAAGAAACAGTGGGGTCATGACACGCTAACCAGGGTAGGCCTAGCACCACAGGAAACGCAGGAGAGTCAATGAGGAAGAGACTAATTCTCTCCTTGTGACCTCCCTGCGTCACCATGCCCAGAGGAGCGGTGGCCTCCCTAATCAACCCTGACCCTAATGGTCGACTATCTAAGGCGTGAACGGGGAAGGGCACAGCCACGGGAACAATGGGGATCTCTAAACTATGGGCGAACGATCTATCTATAAAATTATAAATTATAAAATGCGGGGAAAATTCAGGAAAAGTGACATACACAAACATATGAGCAACAAAGGGCTCTGGGTGAGAATGGTGCCGGCTTACCTGGGCTGACACATGAGCACCCTGCCTGCTGCCTCGATACCCAGAGGAACCAAACCGGCACCGACCGGCAGTGTGACCCCTGTGGCCACAGATGGTGCATGAGCTGGAACCCCCTCCGGTCTTCCTGCGCTCTGCACCTCCCAACTCCATGGGTATTGGAGAGGGGGTGTGGGGGGATGGAACCAACAGACCCCAATCTGAACGTCCGCGGGTAGCCAGCAGGTTATTCAGCCGGATGGACAGGTCCACCAGCTGGTCGAAGGTGAGGGTGGTGTCTCTGCAGGCCAACTCCCGACGGACGTCCTCGTGCAGACTGCAGCGATAATGGTTGATCAGGGCCCTGTCGTTCCATCCCTCGCCGGCAGCCAGGGCCCAAAACTCCAGGGCGAACTCCTGGGCGCTCCTCGTCCCATGCCTCAGATGGAAGAGGCGTTCACCCACCGCTCTACCCTCGGGCGGGTGGTAGAAGACTGCCCAGAAGCGGCAGATGAACTCCTCAAACTGGTTCAACACCGCATCTCCCCCTCTCCACACGGCGTTGGCCCACTTCAGGGCTTTCCCGGTGAGGCTTGAGAAGAGGGCGACATCCTCTCACAGCCCAAAGGAGCCGTGTGGACGGTTTCCAGGTATAAGTCCAGCTGCAACAGGAACCCCTGGCAGTTCGCAGCCGTCCCATCATATACCTGGGGAAGGGAGAGGCTAATCCCACTGGGTCCAGGAGAAGAAGGGGCGCGTAGTGGAGCCGGTGGAGGTGCTGGGAGAAACCCCTGTCTCTCCCAGCGGTCCATTGTCTGGACAATGCGTTCCATGGCGGTGGCAAGATGGTGGAGCATTGCTGCGTGCTCCCGGACGCTCTCCTCCACCCCTATACCCCGGGTACCTGCTCCTGCTGACTCCATAGTCTGGTCAGTAATTCTGTAAGGGGTGCGTACTGGCGGCAGAGAAGTCAGGCGCAGGAGAGCAAAAACAAAGGCGCAGTTTAATAAACAAAACCCCCGTAAACAGAACAATAAATCAATGGGTGTACATAACCCGTTACACACCAGCATAACGTGCACAAGCACAACAATAAACAATTCCAGACAAGGACATGGGGGGAACAGAGGGTTAAATACACAACATGTAATGATGGACTTGAAACCAGGTGTGGGTTAGACAAGACAAAACAAATGGAAAATGAAAGGTGGATCAGCGATGGCTAGAAGACCGGCGACGTCGACCACCGCCCGAACAAGGAGAGGGACCGACTTCGGCGTAAGTCGTGACACTATGTGTGTGTGTGTGTGTGTGTGTGTGTGTGTGTGTGTGTGTGTGTGTGTGTGTGTGTGTATAAGTGTGCATGTTTCTTGCTGCAGGAAAAACACTGTTTCAGGCTTTCTAGCTAATAACACAAGCCACCCAGTTCCTATTTTAGGTGAAAAAATTTGCTTTGGGGCATAAAGCATCATTCCCCTCCACTACACTGGGATAGAAAAATATCATCCTCATCATCATTTGTAGTTCATTAACATAGTGCTAATAATCACCGTGTCGATTCTGTAACGTACAGCTGTGGTAATGGCCATTCTTTATGGCCCGACTGCCTACCAGGACACACTCCATCAGACACCAGCTCCACTGGCTGGCTGGCACACACACAAATACTTTAAAAACCTTAACGAGGCTCTCTCTCACATGCCACCTAAAGAGCAAACTGACTGACCGTTAAATTAAGCATGTAAATGTCTGGGCTGTCTGTCTCCTCTCTCTGTCCTGTCCAATACATTCTGTATTTCTCTCTCTCTCATCCCCTCTCCATCCTCTCTCTCCCCATTCTCTCCTCTCTCTCTATTCTCTCTCCCCATTCTCTCCTCTCTCTCTATTCTCTCTCTCCCCATTGCCTCCTATCTCTCTTCTCTCTCTCCCCATTCTCTTATCTCTCCATTCCCTCTCTCTCTTCTCTCTTTCTCCATTCTCTCTCTAATCTCTCTCCATTCTCTCATCTCTCCATCCTCTCTCTCTTCTCTCTCTCCCCATTATCCCTCTAACCTCTCTCTCCCCACTATCTCATCTCTCCATCCTCTCTCTCCCAATTTTCTCCTGTCTCTCTATTCTCTCTATTCTCTCTCTCTCTATTCTCTCTCTCTCTCTCTCTCTCTCTCTATTCTCTCTCTCTCTCTCTATTCTCTCCTCTCTCCCCGTCCTCTCTCTCTCCATTCCCTCTCTCTGCCACAGCATGAGTGACAGTCATGAATGAGAGAGTCTCAGGTTGTGTTGTTGTGTCTTATGCTCTGCTGTTCAATCTGAGGTGCTGCTCTGTTTAAGTGGAGCAGGTCAGAGGTCACTGATGAGTCAGTGTGACAGCATAGCTGCCCTGTGGTGTCAGAGGGGAGTGGAACATCTGGTGCCAACACATGCACACACAAATACATACAGACCCAAGATAAACAAAATCCACAGTAAATTACCCTTCTGTTAAGTAATTTCTAAAACGGGGGCTAAAGTTCCTTGGTGTATATATATATGTCTTCATATGCATTTATCTCTGCTTCCCGTCACACGTAATGTGAGGGACTACAGACTCCAGCGTTACTGGTGTTGGTAAATGGGTGTTATTTCCAGGGGTGGCAGCAGGATGCAGACCTTTCACAAATGTCACAGTGAAGTGCTAGCAGCAGTGGGAGAGAGTGACGCATTATGATTTAGTCAGCATAGCACCACTCCGGCTAACTCGTTTATCTCAGAGCAGAGCCTGACGTCTCATTTTAGAGCAATTGAGAGAGGAATCATGTAAAGCAGATAGCAGCTCAATAAGTCCCCCTCTCTCTCTCTCACCCCTCTCCTTCTCCCCTTCTCCCTCTCCCTCTCTCTCCCCCTCTCCCTCTCTCTCTCTTCCCCTTATCCCTCTCCCCCTCTCCCTCTCTCTCTCTTTCTCTCCCTCTCTCTCTCTTTCTCTCTCTTTCTCTCCCTCTCTCTTTCTTTCTCCCCCTCTTTCTCTCCCCTTCTCCATCTCCCTCTCTCTCTCCCCCTCTCCCTCTCTCTCTTGTTCTCCCCCTCCCTCTCTTTCTCCCCCTTCCTCTCTTTCTCCCCTCTCCCTCTTTCTCCCCTCTCTCTCTCTCCCTCCCCCTCTCTTTCTCCCCTCTCTCTCTCTCCCTCCCCCTCTCTTTCTCCCCCTCTCCCTCTCCCTCTCTCTCTTTCTCCCCTTCTCTCTCTCCCTCCCCCTCTCTTTCTCCCCCTCTCCCCTCCCTCTCTCTCTTTCTCCCCTTCTCCCTCTTTCTCCCCCTCTCCCTCTCTCTCTTTCTCCCCTTCTACCTCTTTCTCCACCTCTCCATCTCTCTCTGACAAGTTAATTTGGGCATAATTAGTTACTCTGCTCAGGTATGCTGTCTACATTTGTCACTGAGACACAACCCCCCCCACTCCGCATTACCCAATGAGATTCATTTGTCACATTCTCTCTGCGGAATAGTTTTACTGCTTTAAGTAACTGGTTTGATTCAGCACAGGAGTCTGGAGACAGTCAGAGAGTGTGTATGTGTGTGCGTGCGTGTGCATGACAGAGCCATGCAAGCCTCTGCACAGAGCTGAGCGTATTGTAACAGAGGGGGCCCTCCTCCCTCTCATCTGTCTTTGCTGCTCATTTGTGAAAGTAGCTTTCTCCTGTGGTTGTTAGCTAATATCATTTAGCAGAACCCCCTGGAAGCACTCTTCTCCCCCCTCTCCCCCTCCCCCATTTAAACCTGCCACCTGGTAGATGTGTCTAGCTCCCTCTGCCCCAGACTCGGCTCACTCCATTTAAACAGCCGGCCGTTCCTCCTCCGTCCCCATTAAGGGAATCTCTTCCTAATGAACCCTCTGTTCCCATGGTGGATGTGATTAATCGGAGCAGTCCGGCAGGACTGTGTTAGAAACATTGAGGAGGAAGGACTGTATTATCCACGTAGCAACACTTAGTATAGCTACTGCAGGATACAGGGTTGCATTAGGCAGTGTACCTCTGTTTCAACAGCACAGCAGGAATCAGGATTGCATTAGCTACTAGGAGAAACACACAGAGGCTGCATCCCTATTTCTGAAAGTAGTGCACTCCAGAGGGAATAGGGTGCCATTTGGGATACAGCCTTAGACTCAATGATTCCATGGGCATGACGCCTCTACAGGAAATTGTAAAACTAAAGGGCTCTTACTCCTTTTCTAGACTAGAGCTAGACAAACTGTACCAACCACTCGTTGGACACATTTGAACTGCGTGTGATTTACTGTGTCTGACTTCACTTTCCCATGGCTTCCAGTTTATAACCTCGTTGCCTCGGTGGTAGCCTAGTGCTAGACACATAAAACCTAACGTACTGCTACCAATATGGTGTCAGAGTGGGGTTCGTTAGTGAGAGATCGTTAGCTAGCTCGTCATAGACTACTTTAGATCTGTAGAACCAAGCTTTACTCTCCCAGTCTTCCTTGTAATGTAATGAAATGACAGTCAGTCAGTGACAGAGGCACACATCACATCATCAGCCACAGCAGCCAGCCAGCCAGCCATATGTTGGTGACAACAGGATCCCTCGTTCCTTCTCTTCTCCTCTCATCCATTCTTTCCTCCTCTTCTCCCTTGGGCTGGAATCATGCCCCACTCAGCACTGTGAGATTCCATTTTAACTCAACATATGGCGGAGAGAGGGAGAGGAGAGAGAGGGAGGGATAGAAAGAGAGAGAGAGAGAGAGAGAGAGAGAGAGAGAGAGAGAATCCTCTCCCCAGAGACCAAGGCTGTGTTGTTAGTGAACTGTGTTCTCCAAAGTAATGTACTGATCTATGGTTTCTATAGCTCTGGCAGGCAACAACTATCCTCATAAAGATTCATAAGGCCAGCAGCTCAAAGAAAATACCATCCGTTTAGAGGGTGTAGGATGTTGTACTGCGCCTGGTTGATCCGACTCACAGATATATATGACGTTATCAGTGACAGTGGGCTCCACTTCAGAGACTGGGGTCTCTGTCCTCGCACAGCAGACAGACTCTCACAGGAAATTAGCCGAGGTCTCGTATTAACCCTGGAGAATGGGAGACTCACCCCCCTCACATGAGGACCTCTGTGGATTATGATGTCAAAAAATGGTGTCAGTGGATACAGGGAACATGCACCCTTGAGACCCTCTGTGTGGGAGGAAAGAGGGATGAGTACTTGGCTCTGGAGAGGACTGACTGATTAGTGTGTGTGTGTGTGTGTGTGTGTGTGTGTGTGTGTGTGTGTGTGTGTGTGTGTGTGTGTGTGTGTGTGTGTGTGTGTGTGTGTGTGTGTGTACGTGTACGTGTACGTGTACGTGTGCGCGCGCATGTGTCACTTCCAGTCCAACTCCTTAGTATGGCTGTTCTTTTCTTGGCGGACTGGGCTCTAAAGTGAAAATGATTGTAGTATTGTAAACAGCAGGAGCAGAGAAACTCTCAGCTGAGCAACCAGCCCAGAGGATTGATTTCCTCCATGCATTTAATACTATGCAGGGAGAGGCAGGCTGTTGTGTGTTTTCTGCCACCATTGCAAAACCTCATCAGGCTGAATCATTGTTGCAGTGTGAAGAATACCTGGATGTGACAAATTAGATACAACTTCACATCTCCTCTCTCCTCTCCTCTCCACCTCTTAAACTTCTGTTTTTGATAGTCTCTCCCCTGTGGGGCTCTCAGTTTCAACTGCCAGATCTCATTATAACAAACTAACCTTAACTATGAGAAGGAAACTTAAATTAACTTTGAGATCTTTAAATGGATTGATAACATTTTCACCTGAAAATAAATGTTAATTAAAAAGCAGATCTACTCATTTGTGAAGACCAGGCCTTTGATGATTAATCATTTGAACATGGTGTTTTTCAACCTATTGAAGTAGTTGTGCTTTCATCTAATGCTATGAATGAACTCCTTAGAGACCAAGACTTCTTTTCCAAGAATACTGAAATAATTCAGAGGTTTGTAACAAATCCCTGTAAATCTCTTGTACACTACTGCCTGCAGCGATCTGAGTGTTCCGAGTCACCAATTTAGAGGTCATTGCGGTGTGTGTGTGAGCGTGCGTGTGTGTGAAAGTTAACCTGTTGAGAGCTTATTCCTAATGCAACGTTGAGGGACAATCAATCTAAGTCAACAACACTCAAGTCTTCTGCCAGAATGATGACTAATTTCAGGATAAGTTCAGGTCTATTGATTGCTGTGTGTGTGTGTGTGTGTGTGTGTGTGTGTGTGTGTGTGTGTGTGTGTGTGTGTGTGTGTGTGTGTGTGTGTGTGTGTGTGTGTGTGTGTGTGTGTGTGTGTGTGTGTGTGTGTGTGTGCGTGCGTGCGTTGGTTCTGTCTGTGTGTGTGTGTGGGGGTGTGTGTGTGCGTGCGTGTTCGTGCGTGCGTGCGTTGGTTCTGTCTGTGTGTGTGTGTGTGTGTGTGTGTGTGTGTGTGTGTGTGTGTGTGTTGGTCCTGTCTGTGTGTGCTTTCTTTATAACAGCTGTACGGGGCTGAAGTATACAATTTGTATACAGTTACATCCTGCTTTACTCATTTCATATGTAAACACTGTATTCTATTCTACTGTATTTTAGTCAATGCCACTCTGACATTGCTCATCCTAATATTTATATGTTTCTTAAATTCCATTATTTTACTTTAGATTTGGGTGTATTGTTGTGAGTTGTTAGATATTACTGCACTGTTGAAGCTAGGAACACAAGTATTTCACTACACCCGCAATAACATCTGCTAAATATGTGTATGTGACCAATACGATTTGATTTAATTTCATGTGTACTTCTGTTAGGTAAAGAAACCATATGGCTAGCTCACCTCAGTGTTATAACCTGTTGTGGCTGTTTAAATGGAGAAAGAATCAGACTCACCCATCTGTGTCAACCTATGTCATTACACTATGTAAAAACATCTCCAAACAACAAACCAGACAGCGCTACTTTTACTATCGGGGTTATCATGGTTACCCACAAACACATAAACACACACACACACACCAACTAGCACCTTTTGGTTGCCCTTGGTGCACCTTGCCTGAGTCTATAGTAAAGACAACTCCGTACAGAGAACGGAGCCGCAGAGTATGTCACGACTTCCGCCGAAGTCGGTTCCTCTACTTGTTCGGGCGGCGCTCGGCGGTCGGTGTCGCCGGTCTTCTAGCCGTCATCGATCCACTTTTCATTATCCATTTGTTTTGTCTTGTCTTCTCACATGCCTGGTCTCAATTTCCCTCATTACATGTTGTGTATTTAACACTCCCCCATGTCTTTGTGCGGAATTGTTTAATATAAGTGCATGTGCACGTTTTCTCTGGTGCGCGACAGGTTTTGTACCCATTTGTTTATTGTTCTGGTTTCCGGTGGTTTTATGAATAAAACTGCTCCATTAATTACCCAGTTTTGCTCTCCTGCGCCTAACTTCCCTGCCGCCAGTTACGCACTCCCTTACAGAGTAGGAATACACTCTTACGTGCAGACAGTAACCACCTGTAACGATCGTTGTGGGCCAATTCCTAAGACTCTTAACCCTTGTGTTGTCTTAAGAGTTAAAAATGACCCGCCACTATGTTTATCAGCCGAGAAAACCCCCAAAATTATATTTTTCAACTTGAAATTTGATTACTTTTCCAAGAGTGACCCCAACATTAGAGAAAGTTAAACATCGCCTTTGTTCATATTTCCATGAAAGCTGTACACCACCAGGGTACAAAGATGGCCTTAGGGTCATTTTTGACCCAGCAGTAGTGGTGTGTAAAATAATTTACACACCACAAAAACCACAAAGACACACACACACACAATGAAAAATTGCGATTATGTCTGCTCCTGATTGAACTCAGACAGACTAAAATGTTATTGTGCATGTGCAGCATCTCCCCTCTTCGACCCCAAACATGACTCACAGACAAACAAAGTAAAAAGTTCACTTACAAAATAAACACAATTTCAGACAAAATTAACATATTTTCAGACAAAATAAACATTTCTTGAAACCATTGTTTACTAATGGGGAATGCAGTCAGAGGCTATAAAGATGCTGCGGATGACAGTCCCCCCAGTTCTCTCTTTGCTGAAGCCATGCGGGCACGTTTCAGTGCCCAACAGGTTGTAGATCTGATTTATTCATATGTCCAGGAGGAACAAAACAACAATGATTTGGAAGAGGAGGAGGTATCTGAAGAAGAAGATGGGGAAGAATACAACCCAGAGCAGGATGCATCATCTTCAGATGAAGAAGAATACAACCCAGAGCACGATGCATCATCTTCAGATGAAGAAGAATTACAACCCAGAGCACGATGCATCATCTTCAGATGAAGAAGAATACAACCCAGAGCACGATGCATCATCTTCAGATGAAGAAGAATACAACCCAGAGCACGATGCATCATCTTCAGATGAAGAAGAATACAACCCAGAGCACGATGCATCATCTTCAGATGAAGAAGAATACAACCCAGAGCAGGATGCATCATCTTCAGATGAAGAAGAATACAACCCAGAGCACGATGCATCATCTTCAGATGAAGAAGAATACAACCCAGAGCACGATGCATCATCTTCAGATGAAGAAGAATACAACCCAGAGCACGATGCATCATCTTCAGATGAAGAAGAATACAACCCAGAGCACGATGCATCATCTTCAGATGAAGAAGAATACAACCCAGAGCACGATGCATCATCTTCAGATGAAGAAGAATACAACCCAGAGCACGATGCATCATCTTCAGATGAAGAAGACTACAACCCAGAGCACGATGCATCATCTTCAGATGAAGAAGAATACAACCCAGAGCACGATGCATCATCTTCAGATGAAGAAGAATACAACCCAGAGCACGATGCATCATCTTCAGATGAAGAAGAATTACAACCCAGAGCACGATGCATCATCTACAGATGAAGAAGAATACAACCCAGAGCACGATGCATCATCTACAGATGAAGAAGAATACAACCCAGAGCACGATGCATCATCTACAGATGAAGAAGAATACAACCCAGAGCACGATGCATCATCTACAGATGAAGAAGAAATCCCCCAAACTGAAATAGAGACATTTTTGTCAACGAACAGCAACATAACATGGTCCTTGTCACCATATGACAACCAGGGCAGGATGGCAGCACAAAATGTCATAAGGATGACCCCAGGGACCACTAGACATGCAGTTGCCCAGGACATCGCCTCAACATTCTACATGTTCATCACACCAGCCATCGAGAAAATCATCCTGGAGATGACAAATTTGGAGGGTTTCTGTAAATATGGAGACAACTGGAAAGGATGGATGAGATTGACCTGCGTGCCTACATAGGGCTGCTAATCTTAGCGGGTGTGTATAAGTCCCGAGGCGAGGCTACGTGTAGTCTCTGGGATGCAGAGAGTAGAAGAGCGATTTTCCGTGCCACGATGCCATTAGAAGTCTTTCACACTTTCTCAAGAATGCTACGATTTGATAACCATGACTCAAGACCTGCAAGACGTGT
Source organism: Oncorhynchus tshawytscha (assembly GCF_018296145.1). Classification (NCBI taxonomy): domain Eukaryota; kingdom Metazoa; phylum Chordata; class Actinopteri; order Salmoniformes; family Salmonidae; genus Oncorhynchus; species Oncorhynchus tshawytscha. The sequence continues at coordinate 15,605,984 of NC_056459.1, forward strand.
GAGAGACAAACTGGCGGCCATAAGAGAGGTCTGGGAGAAGTGGGTGGAGCGTCTGTCGTACCTCTACAACCCTGGTTCTGAAGTAACACTGGAGGAGCAACTGGTTCCATTCAGAGGTAAGTTTTTATATTCATCTGTAATGGAGGTGATTTTCACTGTTAATTTGATTATGTATTGCTGTAATATCATTGATTTATGTTCTTCACGTTTTTGTTTTGTATCTATTATCTTATTTTATTCTTATTTATTGTTGTTTTTTATACATCTTGTGGGTTGAGGCAATGGTAAAAAAAAAAACTGGGAGAAGACTAGTACTTTGTAGTTGAATTCCTCATTGTACAGTATATAAGAATATATCACTATGTTGCCAAAAAAAGTTCAAGACTGTTATTGTTTCCCTTCAATAAAATGCATTCAAAACTACTTTCTGCAGGTTTCTGCTACTTTCTTAGGCTATACAAGTGCTATCTCTTGCTAAATAAGTTATGTTTCTACCTATTCAGTACCTTTGGCAACAATAATAATAATAATAAACCTTTACTTTAGTAAAGAAAATAATTATGACAGGTGTGTTGTAATAAAATAGATTGGTGTCCACTTATTAAATGTAGTCTTTCTGAATTGTGAAAAGAGAAAACCCAGATATTCACAAAATGTACAATGAATGACAGGTTGTTTCTTCACGCAAAATAGATTTGGGGTTTAAAATTCAATTAAGCTGCTTTATTTTAGGGATTTAGTGAAGGCGGGTCATTTTTTACCCTTAGGACAAGGGGAGTATAGAGAATGTTAAGACTATGCAAGGGTTAAATAACTGTAGTACTGACATAGAGTTTCAGCGCAAAGCGAATGATATGTGCACCAGATTCATGCAACGGGGTCATTGAACAGGCCAGTACTCGTGCTAGAGAGACTGAACGTCAAAGCCTACTCACGGGCACTAACAGGACCAATTGTCCCCCCATAAAAAATGTTTCCCCCCCATGGATTACATTTGATTGAAACACTAACATCCTACCCAAGACACGTACATCTTGGCTCCCAGGCCTGCCCAATGGCAATTATATTTGTGGCCACTGTATACATTGTGACAACACGACCAGCACTATATTCTCCTTTAGTAGAGCTTCGTTGAAATTCATAGCCGATGTCCGTGTTGCTCACAGGTGTCAAACTCATTCCACGGAGGGCCGAGTGGCTGCGGGTTTTCACTCCTCCCTTGTACTTGATTGATGAATAAAGGTCACTAATTAGTAAGGAACTCCCCACACCTGGTTGTTTGGGGCTTAATTGAAAGGGAAAACCAAAAACATGCAGACACTAGGCCCTCCATGGAATGAGTTTGACACCCCTGATCGCTGTTTGAAAATGCATGGAATCATGGGAATTAAGTTAACGCCAATCCGTCCAGTTTAGCTGAGCACTTGAAACAAAGAGAGAGAGAGGGGGATAGAGAATGAGAGAAAGAGAGTGAGAGAGAAAGAGAGGGTGAGAGATTTTCAGTGGCAGTTCTGTTCTCTTCAGTCAATCAAAGCTGGAATGAACTTCGATGTAGCCTTACTCCAGCATAACATGCCGGACCAATTTGGACATTGTTTTTTTGTTGGGCAGAAATAGATTCAGGGCATCCTCTCTCCTCCTTCTCTTTCATTCCATCTGGGAACATAAGGAGAGCAACAGTACACACACACACACACACACACACACACACACACACACACACACACACACCCTGGAAACAAAACAAAACAACTGTCAGAAATGGAGGCTGTTCTCTGTCCAACCTTGATGAGGTGAGACACCTCACAATGGTTAGGTGCACTGATTGTATCTCAACCTGAGAGAGTTAAAGAGTGGACTGTGTACTCTGTGTGTGTGTCTGGTGTGTGTGTGTGCGCGCGTCAATCAATGGGGGCGGACTCCTGATTCGATCTCCTGGGTCTCCCAGGGTTACTACATTCTAAAGGGATTCAATCAGAACTCCCTGATTGGTCATCTTAACCCTGGTGACCTCTCTCAAATAGACTACACCGTTGCCACGCCAACTCCAGGCCCATGATACTCCCTCTCATTTCCAGTTTGCATACAACTGCTTCTGCAGTCAACAAAATAAAAAGATAGGATAACAAACACTTTAAGAAATATGTTTCCTCTTCCTGTAATAGCTTCCATGTATGTTCACTCGAAACATTGTTGCATAAAACATTTCCTGCAGTCAACAAAAAGTTATAATAACAAAATCAGAAAACTTCCTAGCTTCCAGGTATTTTGGTGAGAAACGTTGGTTGTTCTGTCCACCCACTTGTTTCCAGTTGCTGTTGTCTTTGGTAAGTCAGTGAGGCATGATACTACACTGCTATAGATCTGCAGGGTAGGAGTTTTCTGAGTCTATCTACAGTAACCTGTAGTCACTGATGCAGGGCTACCTCTCCAGGGTGTGTGTGTAGAGGTCTCCCAGGAGTTCCTCCCCTCTACCAGAACCAGTGAGAAGGAAGAAAGCACAAGTGTTGATGTTGGATCGATAAATCAGCTACACTTACGCTCAGTAGTCAGTAGGCAGCTGCACCCCAACTAGAGTGAGGGAATAGGAGTGTGGGCAGAATTTTTCTATTTCCTACACTCTTAGAAAAAGGGTTCCAAAAGGGTTCTTCAGCTGTCCCCATAGTAGAACCCTTTTTGGTTCCAGGTAGAACCCTTTTTGATTCCAGGTAGGACCCTTTTTGGTTCCAGGTAGAACCCTTTTGGGTTCCAGGTAGAACCCTCTGTGAAAAGGGTTCTCTACATAGAACCCAAAGGGGTTTTTACCTGGAACCAAACAGGTTCTACCTTGTACCAAATATGGTTCTACAAAGGGTTTTCCTATAGGGACAGCCAAAGAACCCTTTTAGGTTCTAGATAGCACCTTTTTTACAAAGTGTAACCTTCTCCTTTTAATTGTTATTATGATGAAATATCCACACTTTATTTTTATACTACTGTTGATATTAAGCTGAGCAACTATTTTGACCTGACTAGAATTGCGGAATATTCTGTCTGTCTGTCTGTCTGTCTGTCTGTCTGTCTGTCTGTCTGTCTGTCTGTCTGTCTGTCTGTCTGTCTGTCTGTCTGTCTGTCTGTCTGTCTGTCTGTCTGTCTGTCTGTCTGTCTGTCTGTCTGTCTGTCTGTCTGTCTGTCTGTCTGTCTGTCTGTCTGTCTGTCTGTCTGTCTGTCTGTTGAATGTAAGGACAGTTTCCAACAGCAGACTTTTGGAAGACTTGTTTGTGTAAAGATCAAATCCCTCTCCAGTGTAGCTTGACCAAATGAAGTTGAACAAAGTGTGCTTGCTCTGAGTCTTGCTTTACCAACCTGTGTGTTGGTAAAGGGAAACCCTGCCTTAACCATTCGGAGTTAATGTCTAACGTTTGAGAAGCATGGATGAACATTTAAATCTGATGTGAGACTTTGTTGGTACAGTTATGCTCCAAGGCAATGGTAGATGAGTGAAAAATACACAGACGTCAATACATTGGCACAGTCCTGGAAAAATAAGATGATGAAGCTAGTGTGGGTTCTAGACCCATCATGATGCAGGGCAGATTTCTCCTAAAATGTGAATTTCATCTCTTCTCAAGTGATCCAAGAAAAAAGTATTATATCTCACAACGTGAGCGATTTTCTTGGCTGTTTTCTGCTTTAGCCCAAACAGATCACCTAAATAAAACCATAGATTACCTGAGCAGGATTTTAAAGAGAGCTCTCTCTCTCTCTCTCTCTCTCTCTCTCTCTCTCTCTCTCTCTCTCTCTCTCTCTCTCTCTCTCTCTCTCTCTCTCTCTCTCTCTCTCTCTCTCTCTCTCTCTCTCTCTCTCTCTCTCTCTCTCTCTCTCTCTCTCTCTCTCTCTCGACTGACAGATGGTCATTACCCTTGCCAGTCAAGTTGAAAATGCCTTGTTCCACGAAGACTCCGTATGTAGGTATGTAGGGTGTGTGGTGTGTTTGTGTGTGTGTCTCTAATAAGTGCTTCAGGAGCAGGGACTCATCTATTTACCCTGGGTGATTAAATTGTAGAGCTGGGGAGGCACCAGGACAAAGTGACTGTTTATATAAGTATGCATTACACCCTGCAGGGTTCATCCATCTATCCAGGCAAGACTCCAGATTCCGGACAGAGTACACACTCTATTGTATAAGTGATGCAAAACACTTTTTATCCATCAGGACAGTTTCACCAAACACTTCAGGAGTGTAGCAGAGGGTTAGAGGAAATGTATTTGCTCCACTTATGTGATTTTCCACCCCATACACCTGCCAGACAGTGTTTTGAAAGATGTGGAAAAGTTAGAAGCAAGGCATAAGCTTACAATTTATGAATGAGGGAATATACCCATGTGACTTATTTTTGGAGTTATATAATTGTCTTGGACTACAGCATGAAATAAACAATATACTGTATAATATAATATTATTATCTATACAGTATATACAGGTCATTCTGAAAATATTCAGACCCCTTCCCTTTTTCCAAATTTTGATATGTTACAGTAACACTTATTCATCTTCACACAAAACCCCAAAATGACAACGTGAAAACAGGTTTTTATACATTTTTGCAAATGTATTAAAAATAAAAAACAGAAATACCTTCTTTACATAGGTATTCTGACCCTTTGCTATGAGACACTAAATTGAGCTCAGGTGTATCCTGTTTCCATTGATCATCCTTGAGATGTTTCTACAACTTGATTGGAGTCCACCTGTGGTAAATTCAATTGATTGGACATGATTTGGAAAGGCACACACCCGTCTATGTAAGGTTGCAAAGTTGACAGTGCATGTCAGAGCAATGTCAAGCCATGAGGTAGAAGGAGATGTCCGTAGAGCGCCAAAACAGGAATGTGTCGAGGCGCAGATCTGGGGAAAGGTACCAAATAAGAACACAGTGGCCTCCATCATTCTTAAATGTAAGAAGTTTGGAACCACCAAGACTCTTCCTAGAACTGGCCATTGTGAGAGTCTGAATGCCAAGCGTCACGTCTGGAGGAAACCTGGCACCATACCTACGGTGAAGCATGGTGGTGGCAGCATCATGTTGTGGGGATGTTTCTCAGTGACAGGGATTGGGAGACTAGTCAGGATCGAGGGAAAGATGAACAGAGCAAAGTACATAAAGATCCTTGATGAAAACCTGCTCCAGAGCGTTCAGGACCTCAGACTGGGGCAAAGGTTTACCTTCCAACAGGATAACAACCCTAAGCACACAGCCAGGACAACGCAGGAGTAGTTTCGGGACAAGCCTCTGAATGTCCTTGAGTCACCCAGCCAGAAGCCAGACTAGAACCCAATCGACCATCTCTGGAGAGACCTGAAAATAGTTGTGCAGCAATGCTCCCCATCCAGCCTCACAGCGCTTGAAAGGATCTGCAGAGAGGAATGGGAGAAACTCCCCAAATACAGGTGTGCCAAGCTTGTAGCGTCATACGCAATAAGACTTGAGGCTGTAATCGCAGCCAAAGATGCTTCAACAAAGTACTGAGTAAAGGGACTGAATACTTACGTAAATATATACATTTTTATAAATTTTCACAAAAGAAATGACATTCAAACCTATTTGTGCTTTGTCATTATGGGGTATTGGGTGTAGATTGATGAGGGGGAAAAAACTATTAAAACAATTTTAGAATGAGGCTGTAACGTAACTAAATGTGGAAAAAGTCAAGGGGTCTGAATACTTTCCGAGTGCACTGTATATATATAATACTGCCAAGTGTTGTTTTTGAGTGTAGTTCCCCTGTAAAGCTAGAATCATTAGTTACATCCATTTTTGGAATTATAAATGAGTTATTCAGTATACACAATGTTGACTCTGTTGACACTTGACTCCAGTGCTTCCCACATGTCAAGTTGGCTGGATGTCCTATGGGTGGTGGACCATTCTTGATACATATGGGAAACTGTTGAGCATGAAAAACCCAGCAGCATTGCAATTCTTGTCACACTCAAACTGGTATGCCTGGCACCTACTACCATACCCCTTTCAAAGGCACTTAAGTGTATTTTGTCTCGCCCATTCAGCCCCTGAATGCCACACATACACAATCCATGTCTCAATTGGCTCAAATCTTTAAAATCCTTCTTTAACGTGTCTCCTCCCCTTCATCTACACTGATTGAAGTGGATTTGATGGGTGACATCAATAAAGGATCATAGCAATCACCTGGATTCACCTGGTCAATATATGTCATGGAAAGACTTTTGTACACTCAGTGTATATCCATTGAATGTTGAGGAATATAACTTAGAAATGCCTCATGAGCTTAGTTCAACTGTCTAACCCATCAGAACCCAACATATAAGCTTGATTTACACCAATGTTTGGTGCACCATATAGCATTATATAGCCTTAACATGGTTAAAACTATCATTTTGATATCATGGATGGTCAGTCCTTGCATCCATAGCTCTCTATGAATTTGAGGGTGGTTACATTTCACCAGGCCAATCCCTCAGCTTTTTCCCAAACAGCCCCGAAATGTCTCTATGCCTAACAACCCAAAGACTGTGTTTGAGTGGCATGTGAGAACTCTGTGAACAGCTGGCTGATAGCTGCCTGTAACGCATCTTAGCTGGTTGCCTCACTCTGTCTTTGTTGTGGTAAACTGTTTTCTCACAACAAACACAGAAAGCATTTCTCATTCTGGCAGACAGATAGAGAGAGAGAATGGAGAGATAATGAGAAAGTGGGATAAAGGAATTAATTCAGAAAGTAAGATCCAGTGTTTCTTTGCTGTTTGTCTTTTCAAAATCCATTAAGCCAAAGGCACTTTGCTGTAGAAAAAAGATTGAGCTTCACTTTTTCATATCCTGTATTTTGTAAAGTGTTAAACCTGGCAGAGCAAAGATGGAAAAATAGTCTCAGTCATTGGAATGTAAAATGCTAAGATAAACAGGCATCGTGACTCTATTGACACATTCAGATTTTTAATTTGCAGTAACACCCCCACTAATCTTATCCAAAGAGCATTTCCAATGAGAGGATGAAAGAGGTCTTATTTTCAAGAAGAGTAGATGATAGAATGAATGTAAGCTAGCTACGGGTCGATGCCAGTAAGGTCATTGGGTTGTTGACGTCATAAGAACAGAATGATCTATTGCTGCTTTTGTGGATAGAGCATCATGATTTTGGCTGCAGAACAGAGAAAAGATTTCAGTTTTGTCGATAATCGAAAACCCATCAATCGGATGTATATTACAGAGGATGTCTGTGAGTCTGTCAGCAACTGGGGGGGGCATGATGTGTCTGATTCAGACCATGTTAGACAGACCCATCAACTTCCTTAGAACAGAAGGATGTTTTGCCAATGCTATTGTTGAGAGAGAGCAAGGTTTCTGATAATCAAAAACCTGATACAATAAGATGTCTGCCCACATAAAAAATACTACAGCTTACTATAGAATTCTACAGTACTTACTATAGAACTCTATAGAATTCTGTAGTAAAATCTAATCAACTGTAGCATACTGTAGAATACTATACACACTGTACTTTCCCTTGATCATGTAGGACTTACTATACCATTTTCTAGTATACTGTAGAATACTATACTACACACTGTAGTATCACTTGATCACGTAGTGCTTACTTTAGAATTTTTAGATCGATTGGACTGCTAGCTGCTAGCTTTATTGATGCAGTTTTGATTTGAACTTGCTGTTCTTGGTGAGCTAATGCCAGGGAGTTCCCTCTCGATTGTGTAGTATTTACTAGAGCATTTTGTAGTATACTGTAGAATACTATACTACACACTGTAGAATCATTTGATCATGTAGTGCTTACTTTAGAATTTTAAGATCGATTGGACTGCTAGCTAGCTTTACTGCTAGCTGCTAGCTTTATCAATGCCATGTTGATTTGAACGTGCTGCCCTTAGGGAGCTAATGCCAGGGATTTCCTCTGAATTTCCTCCTCGCTTGTGTAGTGCTTACTATAGAATTTTGTAGTATACTGTAGAATACAAAACCAAAAATCCATACCCAGTTGGTGAGGATCATTTCAAATACCTAGCAAATGTATGATTGTCTGATAAGAGTAAGCCACTATCTTGGTATGTCTTATTGGTTGCATGATTATTGTTGATGTTTGGGATAGGGTTAAATCAAACATTTTAAAAAATTGTGTCCACCACTGAGATTGGAAACGTGACCATCTGATCCGGAGTCATGGGATTACGCCCATCCACTACTCTAGTGACCGGTTTTGAAGGCATTTCCCGACGTCCAATTTCGAGGTCACTCTTGAGCAATCTGCCTGCTATGAGGGCCTGTCTTGCTGAAAGGCTGGCTGAGATACACTGTCACAGGAGAGAGAGGACAGAGAATTAGATACTTTTTATGGCCTATGAGGGCCTGTCTTGCAAAGGCTGAGACACTGTCATGGGAGAGTTCAAATGGAGGTAAAAAAAAACTGAAGGCCCTGTAGACGAGTGTGAAATCTAATCCCACTTCTGCTATTGAGAATGCTTGTGAGAGGTAGAGTGGTAGGGATGAGTGTGGATGCACTGTAGTGTGACGAGATAGGAGAGAGAGCCGGAGAGACAAGTGACAGTGGAGGTAGAATGTGTGTCTAGAGGAGCGTGTGGGCGACCATTTTCTGTCCTCCAAGTTTCCCAAAATAGCTAGAACATTTGAAATAGATGGGACGTCACTTCATCTCAGAAGACTTTGGAATACAACAGTGCAGCAGGCAATTGCATTTTGTGTAATTTATGTTTGCCTTCTGTTTCTCTGTTTTTCTGTTTATTGTGTAGCCTTGAATCTAACCCTGCCTATGAAAAATGAATCAGCAGAACCAGAACAGCAAGTGCAATCTCACTGGGAGAAATCATCTAGTATTACTTTTTTCTCCTTCACTCGCTGTCCATGGGCAGGACCAAACATAATCACAAACAGATGGGGAGAGAGGTGGCTGCTGGGTAGTGAACAAACCATGGTGTGTGTATGTATATACAGTATATGTACTGTACCAGTCCAACATTTGAACACAGCCTACCGAATGGCACAGCATCGCAGTGCTAGCTTTGTCACTACAGATCCTGGTTCGATCCCAGGCTCTGTCGCAGCCGGCCGCGTCCGGGAGACCCATGAGGCGAGACACAATTGGCACAGCGTCGTCCGGGTTTGGGGAGGGTTTTGCTGGCCGGGTTGTCCTTGTTCCATCACGCTCTAACGACTCCTGTGAAGGGCCGGGTGCAATGCACGATGATACGGTCGCCAGGTGTACAGTGTTTCCTATGACACATAGGTGCAGCTGGCTTCCAGGACAAGTGAGCATTGTGTCAAGAGGCAGTGTGGCTTGGCGGGGTCGTGTTTCGGAGGATGCATGGCTCTCGACCTTCGCCTCTCCCAAGTCTGTACGGGAATTGCAACGATGGGACAAGACTGTAGTTACCAATTTGATATCATGAAATTGGGGAGGAAAAATTATCATTTTTTATTATTTAAAAAAATGTAAATAACAAAAGAAGAAATTTGACACAACTTTTTAAAAAAAATACAAAATAATAGCAAAGATATCAAAACTATGAAATAACACATATGGAATCATGTAGTAACCAAAAAAGTGTTAAACAAATATATTTGAGATTCTTCAAAGTAGCAACCCTTTGCCTTGATGACAGCTTTGCACACTCTTGGTATTCTCTCAACCAGGTTCATGATGTAGTCATCTGGAATGCATTTAAGACATGAAGGTCAGTCAATCCAGAAATTGTAAAGAACTTTGAACATTTCTTCAAGAGCAGTCACAAAAACCATCAAGCGCTATCATGAAACTGGCTCTCATGAGGACCGCCACAGGAAAGGAAGACCCAGAGTTTCCTCTGCTGCAGAGGATACGTTTATTAGAGTTACCAGCATCAGAAATCGCAGTCCAAATAAATGTTTCATAGAGTTCAAGTAATAGACATCTCATCATCAACTGTTCAGAAGAGAATCAGGCCTCAGGAATTTTAGATTTTTGGTTCCAATCGCGGTGTTTTTATGAGACGCAGAGTAGTTGAATGGATGATCTCTGCATGTGTGGTTCCCACCATGAAGCATGGAGGAGGAGGTGAGATGGTGTGGGGGTGCTTTGCTGGTGACACTGTCTGTGATTTATTTAGAATTCAAGGCATACTTAACCAGAATGGCCTTCACAGCATTCTGCAGCGATACGCCATCCCTTCTGGTTTGCGCTTAGTGGGACTGTTTTTCAACAGGACAATGACCCAAACACACCACCAGGCTGTGTAAGGCCTATTTGACCAATAAGGAGAGTGATGGAGTGCTGCAACAGATGACCTGGCCTCCACAATCACCCGACCTCAACCCAATTTTAGATGGTTTGGGATGAGTTGGACCGCAGAGTGAAGGGAAAGCAGCCAACAAGTGCTCAGAATATGTGGGAACTCCTTCAAGACTGTTGGAAAAGAGTTCCAAGTTAAGCTTGTTGACAGAATGCCAAGAATGTGCAAAGCTGTCAAAAGGCAAAGGGTGGATACTTTGAAGAATCTCAAATATGAAATATATTTTGATTTGTTTAACACTTTTTTTGTTACTACATGATTCCATATGTGTTATTTTATAGTTTTGTCTTCGCTATTATTGTACAATGTAGAAAATAGTATAAATAAATAAAAAACCTTGAATGATTAGCTGTGTCCAAACTTTTGACTAGTACCCTTGAATGATTAAGTGTACCAGTCAAAAGTTTGGCCATAGCTACTCATTCAAGGGTTTGTTCTTATTTTCACTATTTTCTACATTTAGTGGGCCTGGGATAGTGGGGAGCCAGGCCCAGCTAATATGAATTAGTTTTTCCCCACAAAAGGGCTTCATTATAGACAGAAATTCTCCTCAGTTTCATCAGCTGTCCGGGTGGCTGGTTTCAGATGATCCCGCAGGTGAAGAAGCTGGAGGTGGAGGTCCTGGGCTGGCGCGGTTACACATGGTCTGCGGCTGTGAGGTCAGTTGGACGTAATGCCAAATGTTCTGAAACAACATTGGAGATGGCTTATGGTAGAGAAATTAACATTAAATTATCTGGCAACAGCTCTGGGGTACATTACTGCAATCAGAATTCCAAATGCATGCTCCCTCAACTTGGGACATCTTCGGCGTTGTGACAAAATTGCACATTTTCGAGTGGCCTTTTGTCTCCAGCACAAGGTGTACCTGTGCAATGATCATGCTGTTTAATCAGCTTCTAGATATGCCACACTTGTCAGGTGGATGGATTATCTTGGCAAAGGAGAAATGCTCACTAACAGGGATGTAAAAAAAAAAATCACAAAATATGAGAGCAATAAGCTTTTATGTACATATGAATCATTTGTGGGATCTTTTATTTCAGCTCATGATACATGGGACCAACACTTTACATGTTGCGTTTATATTTGTGTTCAGATGTACAGAGAACCCTGGGTTTGGGTGAAAGATTATTTAACCTGGTGTCCATCTAGACCAGTGGCGTGAACGCCCCCTAGCTCTCCCTGACTGATGACTAGCCAGTCCGCATCCATCAAGCACCTGTGCTCTCTCTCTCTGTGCGTGTGTATGTACACTTTCAGTATCCAGCAAGCCTTCGCCCTCCCACCCCATCTTTCAACCCCACAACCTGTCTGCCTGATGGGAAGGAAAAAGCCTTGAGACACATGATTACCAATGGCTTTTCTGACATGCAGGTAGCAGCACCAGAGAGGAAGCACTTTACCTACCTGGGTTTGAATCCAGCTGGCACATTAGCCTTCCTGTGCTGTAGAAGTCCATTTTCCCAAAATTGTTTAAAATGCCCTCTGTATAAATGTCACCTTGTCCTCTTAGACCAATTTCAGGGTCATCTGAATCTTATTTCCTGTATCCCCTGCTCTATTTTAAAATGTTTTAAAAGTTACCGTGACAATGGACGGCCCACTCAAGATGACCTCCTTACAGATGGCTGAATGGAAAGATATTTGTTTTTTTCAGGATAGTCTAACACACACACTGGTTATCTGTCTCCTCTTGTAGGAGATTATGGAAGCTTTTTACCCTTTGTCTCCTAAATAGAATCCAAGGGACACTTTCACCAGCTGACTGCTTATGTGTTCACCTCCGCACACTGAGAATCCAGAACACTCTGTTAGCACAGATTTACACATTGGGTACAGGAGATAAAACTTCAAACATGATCACATTTACTTCAAAGAGCACTGGCCCATCAATATCAAATTGAGTCGCGGCTGCTTCAGGAATTTGTCATTTGCACTTTTCTCATTTGAAAATGTCAACTCGAATATATCGATGATTACATTTGTAATATTCCTGATTGTTTCTCGTTCATTATTTTCCCCCAGCACCCATCCCGCAGAGGTTGTTTGTAATTGCTGTCACACAGTATTTTGACTCGGCGCACACTCTCTTGCTCTTTGACAGTGAAGCGCCAACCCAACAACTCAGGCCATTTTCATTTAACATTTATCCAGTCTCTCTCTAATCTATTTTTGTAATCAAACTGCTATGAAATGAAGTCGTATCAATCTTTCAAAACTGAATTCCCTTCAGGCAGCCTTTTAAGCATTCTTCTCTAACTGCAATATTCAGTTATCTTCTCCTATTTAAAAAAAAAATGCACTAAAAACTCAGTCTGCAACAGGGCTGCCAAAATATTTCATGAATATCAATACCCCAGTGGTGGCGCTAGCTTTGGAGAGCCTCTTTGAATGCAGAGATGTGTGTGTGTGAGTTTTGTCTCGCAGCCCTGTTGCATAACCAGCATCCTCAGCTCCCAGTGCAGTGGTGTGCAGCTTCTGCCTCTCACCTGGCTGTCTGATGTATCGACACAACACGCCGTCCACGCCGCTTGGCCAGGAAAATCAACCTGCTATAAGGGCTCAAGGCGAGACCCAGATGCAGATGCTTAGAGTCCAAGATGTTTATTAACAATCCAAAAAGGAGTAGGCAAGAGAATGGTCGTAGACAGGCAAAAGGTCAAAACCAGTTCAGAGTTCCAGAGGTACAGAATGGCAGGCAGAATGGTCAGGCAGGCGGGAATGGAGTCCAGAAAAACAGGCGACGGTCAAAATCCCGGGAGGACTAGTAAAAGAGAATAGAAAATCAGGCACACGGGAAAAACACACGGGTTAACTTGAACATACAAGACAAACTGGCAAAGAGAGACAGGAAACACAGGGATAAATACCCCAAGCAAAATTAGCGACACCTGGTGGGGGTGGAGACAATCACAAGGACAGGAAAAACAGAAGAGGGCGTGACACCTGCACACTGATTCAGCTCTTGAAGAGGCGTGCGGTCTCTGCCCCTCCCAGACTATTACCTCATGGAACTTGCTGAGACTGCAGGCAGGCCCCTCTAGATAGGCTACATGTTATCAAATAATGTAGTGAGTTGATGTTGAGTTAATGTTGTTTTCAAACCACCCTTGAGGGGTACTGGTGTTTACCTTACCAGTCCAGCATGATCCCAGATCTGTTTGTGCTGTGGAGCCAACTCATATGGTTAATGCAGCCCTGTGCCACTCTAAATAGGCCTGCATGTTATCAAACCTCCCCTTGACGTAAATCACTGTTTACTTGGATTTACTTAATCCTCTTCGTTCCCCCTGGGGACTGAAGGCCACACTGAGCTCTCTCCACTTCTTCTTCTTCCTGTCCTTACGTGGCACGTTGTGCCTCGCTCCAAAAGAGCAGCTCACTGGTTACTTTTACACCGTTCTAACTTTTGGAGTATTCCAGAGTCAGGCTGGTCCCATATCTGTTTGTGCTGTCTTGACAGATCTGGGACCAGTGTAGTCCCGAGGTACCAGAATGACATTCAAAAGTGCCCACCTCAGTCCTTATACATAGACAATGGGAATGGGATGTTACCCAGTTAAACTAAAGCCCTCATTAGTTTCCCAAGCTGCTTCTGTGGGTTTAAAGGGATCCTGTGTGGCTCACTTGGTAGAAACAAGTGTGGTGTGAGCAACGCCAAGGTAGGGGCTTCATCCCCCTGTGGTCTAAGTGGCCTTCAATAAAATTGTCTGCTAAGTGGCACACACACACACACACACACACACACACACACACACACACACACACACACACACACACACACACACACACACACACACACACACAGTGTTTGAGTGTGGATTACTAGTCCATCAAGTCATGACCCAGTCTCATCTTCACTGAGCTCTGGGAGATGGAGGGATGGCAGAAACTGCTGAAATACTCCCAACAAAGTCCCTTTTGGAGCAGCAACAGTCAGTCCATTAAAACAAGGCAGAGGCTCAAGGCCCGTAGTGGGGTGTCCTGTTTTTGAGTTATCTGTTATATAACGTTGTTTATCTTTATAGTATTCATCGACCGAGTTGATGAGAGAGCTGCATTCAGTTTCTGAGAGTGCATAATCAGTAGGCCTAGGTACTAGGGTTGAATGGCGGGAACCTGGTTACCGAGATTTACCGCCAACAACCACTTCCTTTTCCCCGGGATAAATAACTGCGAGAGACCGTTAAATTATAATACATTATATACATGAACAGCATGGGGTGAAATGGAACTGTTCAATTATATCCAATGTATAAATCTGGCTTCTCTACAGCCTCTGCATGATGAATCATCAACGCTCAGGGTAGGGACAGACCATCTCAGTATTGAGCGCAGTTCACAATGCATGTAGACCTATCATGTCATGGTAACTTTTTTTCTTGTGACAGGTAGGCCTGCATTTGCTGCAGCATAGTCTAACGTGTGTCTAAGTTACCATCTCTCTCTTTTTTTCAGCTGCTGTGTTGTAAAACAGCCTATCGCTGGAACATTATTGCGTTAAACCAGTGCATGCACGAGCACTCTCTCACAGTCTTTCTCCATAAACTCCATTCAAATCGCATCCAAAATAGACTATCCTGTTCTAGATTGATAGACAGCATAGCCCTATATATAGTAGATGTCCTAGCCTACCTCTTTCCGGTAATACATTCAATGCAGTAATAGCCTTATATTTAGCTAAATAATGATGGGTTATGCATAGTAAGCTTGTAACTTATAGCCTCTGTCTCTTGTGCAATATGCAAGCACCTGTGCTCCGCTAGCCTCTCCTTAAAAAACGCTCCTTAGTTCTTGGAGTCCCATGCAGGAAAAGCTAGAACAGAATAGCTTGCTGGACATATTTTTTTGTGCATTTCTTATTCCAATAGACTATTCAAAGAGGGGCACATGCTCTTGGGTAGTTTGAAAGAAGTGTGAATGTGCAATGGCGGTAGGCTGTAGCAGTTGTTAAGAAGCATTCAATCTTCATGAGGAGCAGTGAAGGTCTTCTGCGCTGAAGTGCGCAGTGCGTAAAAATAATCTGTCCTCGGTTGCAACACTCACTACCCAGTTCCAAACTGCCTCTGGAAGCAACGTCAGCACAAGAACTGTTCGTCGGGAGCTTCATGAAATGGGTTTCCATGGCCAAGCAGCCGCACACAAGCCTAAGATCACCATGCGCAATGCCAAGAGTCGGCTGGAATGGTGTAAAGCTCACCGCAATTGGACTTTGGAGCAATGGAAATGCGTTCTCTGGAGTGATGCTCCAGATCACGCTTCACCATCTGGCAGTCCGACGGACAAATCTGGATTTGGTGGATTCCAGGAGAACGCTACCTGCCCTAATGCAGAGTGCCAACTGAAAAGTTTGGTGGAGGAGGAATAACCGCCGGTGGAGGAGGAATAACCGTGCCTAACCTCACTAATGCTCTTGTGGCTGAATGGAAGCAAGTCCCTGCTGCAATATTCCTACATCTAGTGGAAAGCCTTCCCAGAAGAGGGGAGGCTGTTGTAGCAGCAAAAGGTGAACCAACTGTCACGTCCTGACCCTAGTTATTGTGTTAATTGTTTGTTTTAGTTGGTCAGGATGTGAGTTGGGTGGACATTCTATGTTTTGTGTTTCTAGGTTGTTTTTCTGTGTTCGGCCTAGTATGGTACTCAATCAGAGGCAGGTGTCATTAGTTGTCTCTGATTGAGAATCATACTTAGGTAACCTGGGTTTCAGTGTTTTTCTTTGTGGGTGATTGTTTCCGTGTCTGTGTTTTACACCACATGGTACTGTTTTCGGTTTTCGCTATTCACGGTACGTTTATTGTTTTGTATGGAGTGTTCAGTTTATGTGTTTAAATAAATACCATGGACACTTACCACGCCGCATATTGGTCCTCCGATCCTTCTCGCCTCTCCAGACGAAGAGGAGGAAAACCATTACAGAATCCCCCACCAAACAAGGACCAAGTGGCCGACGACACAAGACTCCTGGACGTGGGAGGAAATCCTTGATGGGAGAGGACCCTGGGCAAAGCCAGGGGAGTGTCGCCGTCCCAGGGTGCAGCAGGAGAAGCAGCAGCAGCAGGAGCAACAGCAGCAGCAGCAAAAGCAGCAGCAGAAGCAGCAGGAGCAACAGCAGCAGCAGGAGAAGAAGCAACAGAAGAAGCAACAGAAGCAGCAGGAGCAACAGCAGCAGCAGCAACAGCAGCAGCAGCAGAAGAAGCAACAGAAGAAGCAACAGAAGCAGCAGGAGCAACAGCAGCAGCAGCAGAAGAAGCAACAGAAGAAGCAACAGAAGAAGCAACAGAAGAAGCAGCAGAAGCAGCAGGAGCAACAGCAGCAGCAGCAACAGCAGCAGCAGCAGAAGAAGCAACAGAAGAAGCAACAGAAGAAGCAACAGAAGAAGCAACAGAAGAAGCAACAGAAGCAGCAGGAGCAACAGAAGCAGCAGCAACAGCAGCAGCAGCAACAGCAGCAGCAGCAGAAGAAGCAACAGAAGAAGCAACAGAAGCAGCAGGAGCAACAGCAGCAGCAGCAACAGCAGCAGCAGCAGAAGAAGCAACAGAAGAAGCAACAGAAGAAGCAACAGAAGCAGCAGGAGCAACAGCAGCAGCAGCAACAGCAGCAGCAGGAGAAGCAACAGCAGCAGCAGAAGAAGCAGCAGCAGCAGAAATGTCAGGATTCCTGTACATGGAATGATGTTTTGGATGGCAAGGGTTGCTACACATGGGAGGAGATCCAGGCTGGTAG
The DNA here is from genome assembly GCF_018296145.1 of Oncorhynchus tshawytscha. Taxonomy (NCBI): domain Eukaryota; kingdom Metazoa; phylum Chordata; class Actinopteri; order Salmoniformes; family Salmonidae; genus Oncorhynchus; species Oncorhynchus tshawytscha. The sequence continues at coordinate 15,623,027 of NC_056459.1, forward strand.
GGATCGCCTACCATGGGAACAGGTGGAGGCATTGAGGAGAGCAGAGGCAGCCGGAGAGAGGAGCCATCGATACGAGGGAACGCGTCTGGCAAGGAAGCCCGAGAGGCAGCCCCAAAAATTTATTGGGGGTGGCACATAGAGCTGTCGGCGAAGCTGAGGGCTGAGTCTGAGAGGGTCGAGGAGTTATTGGACAGATTGGAGGAGAGTGAACGGATGGGAGATGAGGAGACACTCGAGGAGTTGTTAATAGAATTGGAGGAGAGTGAAGAGAGAGAGCTGTTGATTTGGCGTAGCATGCAAGGCATTCGCCCTGAGGTGCATGTCCCCAGCCCGGTACTACCAGTGCCGGCACCCCGCACCAGGCTGTCTCTCCGTCCCATCAATACAGGTGCTCCCGCCTGTCCGGCGCTGCCAGAGCTTCCGCCCCTCAGTCCAGAGGCACCAGAGCCACTCTCTCCAGCACTGCCAGAGCCTTCCTCCTCTCCAGCGCTGCCGGAGTCTCCCGCCTGTCCGGCACTGCCAGAGCTTCCGCCCCTCAGTCCAGAGGCGCCAGATCCCCTATGTCCAGAGCTGACAGAGCCTTCCTCCTCTCCAGCGCTGACGGAGTATCCAGTCTGCCCAGCGCCGCCTGAGCTGCCCGTCTGCCCAGCGCTGCCTGAGCTGTCCGTCTGTCCAGAGTTGCTAGAGTCTCCCTTCTGTCGAGAGCTGCTAGAGTCTTCCGTCTGTCGAGAGCTGCTAGAGTCTCCCGTCTGTCCAGAGTTCCTAGAGTCTCCCGTCTGTCCAGAGCTGCTAGAGTCTCCCGTCTATCCAGAGCTGCTAGAGTCTCCCGTCTGTCCAGAGCTGCTAGAATCTCCCGTCTGTCATGAGCCGCCAGAGCCGCCAGTCAAAGTGGAGACGCCAGAGCCGCCAGTCAACTTGGAGCCGCCAGAGCCGCCAGTCAGCGTGGACCCGCCAGAGCCGCCAGTCAGCGTGGAGCCGCCAGAGCCGCCAGTCAGCGTGGAGCCGCCAGAGCCGCCAGTCAGCGTGGAGCCGCCAGAGCTGCCAGTCAGCCAGGAGCTGCCAGTCAGCCAGGATCCGCCAGAGCCGCCAGTCAGCCAGGATCCGCCAGAGCCGCCAGTCAGCCAGGATCCGCCAGAGCCGTCAGTCAGCCAGGATCCGCCAGAGCCGTCAGTCAGCCAGGATCCGCCAGAGCCGTCAGTCAGCCAGGATCCGCCAGAGCCGTCAGTCAGCCAGGAGCTGCCAGAGCCGTCAGTCAGCCAGAAGCTGCCAGAGCCGTCAACCAGCCTGAGCTATCTCTCAGTCCTGAGCTACCTCTCAGTCCTGAGCTACCCCTCAGGTCTGAGCCACCTCTCAGTCCTGAGCTATCTATCAGTCCTGAGCTACCCCTCAGTCCTGACCTACCCCTTAAGTCTAGAGGTGTCCCTCAGTCCGGTGGGCCTGTTGTTTAGGGTTCCCAGTTCAGGGTCGGCGGCAAGGGTCGCGTTCCTAGGAGACCACAGAGGCGGACTAAGACGATGGTGGAGTGGGGTCCACGTCCAGCGCCAGAGCCGCCACCTCGGACAGATAACCACCCAGACCCTCCCCTATAGGTTCAGGTTTTGCGGCCGGAGTCCGCACCTTGAGAGGGGGGTACTGTCACGTCTTGACCCTAGTTATTGTGTTAATTGTTTGTTTTAGTTGGTCAGGATGTGAGTTGGGTGGGCATTCTATGTTTTGTGTTTCTAGGTTCTTTTTCTGTGTTCGGCCTAGTATGGTTCTCAATCAGAGGCAGGTGTCATTAGTTGTCTCTGATTGAGATTCATACTTAGGTAGCCTGGGTTTCACTGTTTGTTTGTGGGTGATTGTTTCCGTGTCTGTGTTTTACACCACACGGTACTGTTTTCGGTTTTCGTTATCCACGGTACGTTTATTGTTTTGTATGGAGTGTTCAGTTTATGTGTTTAAATAAATACCATGGACACTTACCACGCCGCATATTGGTCCTCCGATCCTTCTCGCCTCTCCTCTTCAGACGAAGACGAGGAAAACCATTAACCAACTCCATATTAATGCCCATGACTTTGGAATGAGTTGTTGGACGAGCTGTCCACATGTGGTGTATGTAGTGTATGTATTGGATAACGGCACAATCATTTAGGCTTTGGCTCATAAAATGTATTTAATGTATGGCTCAGGTAGCATCAGGCTTGCATTTTCAATCAAAGCTCTAATCAAATCCAGGCATAGGCCTATTTACAGGCTTTTATAATGCTTTTGAATGACACTTACGGTTTTGGTGGGAAATACCGGGTTATCCTGGAAAAAATTGATTTATTCTCAGGATGGAACATTTGTAAAATATCAGGAAAATATTCAACCCTACTAAGTACTAAGTAAGTAGAACATTTTTTTTTCACAGAATGCAGTTTGCAGGCTTCTTTTTCCCTTTTTTCCCTCATCTGTAGGAAGCCACTGACAAAAGGGGAATTGTGGTTTTAGATTGGGTTTCTGATTCTAGGTAAACACATTCTGATTGCCGTTGACAACAGTGGTTTGTGATTTTGTTGTGATTTTAGATTGAAGCTTTCGACCATAGAGATGCAATATCATACTGTAGTTCTATTAAATTCTGCACTTTCTGGTTAACCTCTTGATTCTAGCCATCCCGGATCCGGGATCGTGAATACAGCCTCAAGCTCATTACCATAATGCAACGTTAACTATTCGTGAAAATCGCAAATGAAATGAAATAAATATGCTAGTTCTCAAGCTTAGCCTTTTGTTAACAACACTGTCATCTCAGATTTTCAAAATATGCTTTTCAACCATAGCAAAACAAGCATTTGTGTAAGATTATTGATAGCTAGCATAGCATTTAGCGTAGCATTTAGCATTTTTCCTGAAAGATTCTTTGTGTAGGAGAAATCGCTCCGTTTTGTTCGTCACGTTTGGCTACCAAAGAAAAACGAAAATTCAGTCATCAAAACGCCGAACCTTTTTCCAAATTAACTCCATAATATCGACTGAAACATGGTAAACGTTGTTTAGAATCAATCCTCAAGGTGTTTTTCACATATCTCTTCGATGATATATTGTTCGTGGAAGTCTGCTCTCTCCTCTGAATCACATGGAAGAATGCTTGCAGCTGGAGATTACGCACCAATTTCGACAAAGGACACCGGGCGGACACCTGGTAAATGTAGTCTCTTATGGCCAATCTTCCAATGATATCCCTACAGACACATCACAATGCTGCAGACACCTTGGGGAAACGGCAGAAGGTGTAGGCTCGTTCAGGGCGCATTCACAGCCATATAAGGAGACAATGGAAAACAGCGCCTCAAAAATTTTGCTCATTTCCTGTTTGAAGTTTCATCTTGGTTTCGCCTGTCGCATCAGTTCTGTGGCACTCACAGATAATATCTTTGCAGTTTTGGAAACGTCAGTGTTTTCTTTCCAAAGCTGTCAATTATATGCATAGTCGAGCATCTTTTCGTGACAAAATATCTTTAAAACGGGAACGTTTTTTCATCCAAAAATGAAATACTGCCCGTAGTGTTCCAAGAGGTTAAAACCATTCCAATGGCCTTGAGTTCCATTCATCTATACCAGACAAAAGAGCATGATTTTCTGTTTGTGTCACACCCTGACCATAGTTTGCTTTCTATGTTTCTATGTTTTGGTTGGTCAGGGTGGTATCTGAGTGGGCATTCTATGTTGTGTGTCTAGTTTGTTTGTTTCTGTGTTTGGCCTGATATGGTTCTCAATCAGAGGCAGGTGTTAGTCATTGTCTCTGATTGGGAACCATATTTAGGTAGACTGTTTGGTGTTGGGTTTTGTGGGTGATTGTTCCTGTCTTTGTGTTTGTTGCACCAGATAGGGCTGTTTTTGGTTTTTGACGTTGTTTTGTATATTGTTCTATTTTCATCTTTATTAAAAATGTATAAAAATAACCACGCTGCGTTTTGGTCCGCCTCTCCTTCCCAGGAAGAACCGCGTGACAGTTTGTTTGAATATAGTATGCAATCATATACATGTGGTAAGCTTGCAGCATTATGTTGGATAATACACAGAGATATTGTGACTGTATCATTCATGTGTAACCTACTCTCTGTCTATCTCCTGATTACAATAGAATAAAACCAAAGAGTGTTCCTACCTTTTGTTAGGTTCTTACTTTTCAGAGTAAATAACTCATGGACACTAGAGAAGCTTAACCAAGTTGAATTCTTCCCAAAGGGTCAACGCAGCTGTATTCTGACAAAAGACATGGCTTCCCTCGTGGTGGTATTCATACCCCACTGTGGGTGGAGTCTCCTCCTTATCTCTAAACATTGCATCCTTCCTGCTAAGCAGGGAACTAAGTGATCTGAGCCTTCAACGGTTTCTCCCCTTATCAGTACTGTCACATGTGATTGTTTTCCTTGCTCTCAGTCCCTCCCAAGCTTCATTATGGCATACCTCATGTCTCAGGTGTAACTAATGTTCCTATACTCTGAGTATAACAATGTTCAAAGTTTACTCCAGAATCCAACACTTTCAAAATCCCATTATTTTTAACAAGGTAACAAAATCTTTCAAATAATTGAGCAGATCACAAAACATTTAAAAAAAAGCTTGTAACATGGTTTGAGCTACAGTAACAGTCTCCCTCAGGCAATGCAGAAGAATAGTGCATACCTGAAAAGTATATCTGAAAGACTGCTCATAGTTCCTTATTGGGGATCCAAATCAAATCAAATCAAATTGTATTTGTCCCATACACATGGCTAGCAGATGTTAATGCGAGTGTAGCGAAATGCTTGTGCTTCTAGTTCCGACCATGCAGTAATATCTAACAAGTAATCTAACAATTTCACAACAACTACCTTATACACACAAGTGTAATGGAATGAATAACAATATGTACATATAAATATATGGATGAGCGATGGCCAAATGGCATAGGCAAGATGCAGTAGATGGTATAGAGTACAGTATATACATATGAGATGAGTAATGTAGGGTATGTAAACATTATATAAAGTGACTAGTGATACATTTAATACATTTAATACACCAATTTTTAATTATTAAAGTGGCTAGAACAGGCAGTGGCTCAGGTGGTTGTTGTCCTTGATAATCTTTATGGCCTTCCTGTGACATCGGGTGGTGTAGGTGTCCTGGAGGGCAGGTAGTTTGCCCCTGGTGATGCGTTGTGCAGACCTCGCTACCCTCTGAAGAGCCTAACGGGTGTGGGCGGAGCAGTTGCCATACCAGGCGATGATACAGCCCGACAGGATGCTCTCGATTGTGCATCTGTAAAAGTTTGTGAGTGTTTTTGGTGACAAGCTGAATTTATTCAGCCTCTGAGGTTGAAGAGGCGCTGCTGCGCCTTCTTCACCACGCTGTCTGGTTGGGTGGACCATTTCAGTTTGTCCGTGATGTGTATGCCGAGGAACTTAAAACTTTACACCTTCTCCACTACTGTCCCGCCGATGTGAATAGGGGTGGATGTGGATCATGTTCAAGGCTAACGTGTCTTTGTCTCTCTTTGGCAAACTTGAGGCCAAAATTCCTTCTTTTGAAGTATATTCTGAAACAAGATTTTTTTTGTACATTTACTGCAGTCATATGATATTCTAGAAACAGGAAATCCAATTTCTCCTAAATAAGATTTAAAAAATCTAATTAACAACGTTCTTGTTGTTTTTATTTTTAAGCTCTGGTTTAGTGAGATTTCCATTCTGTTTATTACATATGACAAATAAACCTGTTTCTCTGAAGCAGTTCACTGGCACAAATGGAAAAGGTCTCATATGCAGCATTCAATCAAAACCTGTAACCCAGTTTTCATGGTTTCATAAAATATACTTCCCCCTCAATCAGCTAGTAACATTACCTTACACAGTATCTATGATTAAATCTGGTCATAATTTTCTGTGGCTTAATCATACTGTGTTGCCTGAACCTGGATTCAATCATGGTGTGGATTTATATTGATGATTGTAATGCAGAGGCATTAAACTGCAACTGACATGGTCAGAGATAGCAGTTTACACATCATTATTCTATACATATATTCCTGTAATGAATGAAGTCATCTTACCTCCAGGCAAACTAATTCTCTTGACCTTTTATTGATGTCATGATATATTTAAATGGAGGAGAGGATTCAAATTCAGCACCACTTGTGCTCTTAATGACAGTGGCCATGTTTGTGTGTTTACCTACCGATTGATTCTCTTCTCTAAACAGGATATTTGTAGAAATCCTTTCCCCTGAATGGAGGTGATTTGATTACATCTAACTCTTGTATAACATTAATCACTTGAATGCTTAGTGAATGCATGTGATGCTGAAGTAGTAGCTGTTATATAATCCATCCACAGCCTTATTCACCTTTAATCTCAATTACTTTCACAGAACGGTTATTGGAGGCTCACCTCTACTTCAAGGCTTTAAGCATCATCTATTCTAACCAGTGGAGGTGGAGTAGTTGTAATTGCGTAAAGATATATATATATATGTGTGTGTGTGTGTGTGTGTGTGTGTGTGTGTGTTTGTGTGTGAACATGTAATTGTATGATGGAGCAAGGTCGTCTTTCATTCACCAGCACTCTTCAAACATGTCTCTTAACAACTACAGAATTGGCCGAATGAATCCTGACTTGAGATAAACCCACATAGAGAATTCTATCATGTAAATGTGATTCAATGTTATTACTACATCTGATGTAATTGGGAGCTCTCAAGGTTGGTTGAATTTCTTTTAAAACTTGACAGTAAAAAGAAGTCAGACTCAAAATGTTGTAATTACTAGGGCGATAAAAAAATAGCATTTTTCTCTCTTTATGACTGAGGCTGTTGGGTTTGCTGTTTGCATTTGTGGTGTGTCCCTGTGTGTGTGTGTACTGCAGTGTCATTAATTAAACAATGACACACCACCGTGTGTGTCCATGCATAACGGGAAGCGAGTTTGGCTTGCCAGCTACCAGATGTTGCTGCTGTCGCGACTAAAGGGAGATGGAACGGAGAGAGTGGTAACGGAGGAGTAAAATATGAAAAAACAGAGAAAACATGATTTATACTAATTAGTTGTTTCTACTTAAGGGCACTCTTACAGCCATTATTAAGGAGAAGAAGACTGTGTTTACATTAATTAATGACGTGCATGTGTTCACTCTCATAACCCTGGCCGATGCCCAATTAATGGGGCACTAAAGTAGCTGGTCGTGGGTTCGAATCCCCAAGCGGACTAGGTGAAAAATCTGCTGATGTGCACGTGAGCAAGGCAGTTAACCCTAACTGCTCCTGTAAGTCGCTCTGGATAAGAATGTCAAAAGTAATTCCTATTTAATGACGGAGGCTGCTCAGCTACTTTCTCAGAGTTCATATCAGTCAGTGCCAATTAGAGTCCATGATAACCAAGGACTCAGTAGAATGTCAGTGCATGACTGGCGGTCGATGATGGAATCTGAGATTTATTAATCACAAGTTGATGGTGTCTGCTTGTGCTTTCTCGTCAAACCGTCCAATGGCGATGGGTGAGAATGACATTTCATCGGATTAGGCCTGTTGGCTTGTGGTGACATCTATCTATCTATCTATCTATCTATCTATCTATCTATCTATCTATCTATCTATCTATCTATCTATCTATCTATCTATCTATCTATCTATCTATCTATCTATCTATCTATCTATCTATCTATCTATCTATCTATCTATCTATCTATCTATCTATCTATCTATCTATCTATCTATCTATCTATCTATCTATCTATCTATCTATCTATCTATCTATCTATCTATCTATCTATCTATCTATCTATCTATCTATCTATCTATCTATCTATCTATCAGCTGATTCAAGGTTACAGACAGGCTTCTGTTGGACAAAGCAAACAAGTGCTGTGTGAATATGATATGTAGATTGCACAGTGCAGAATGTTCTTTGGGATGTCAAGTTATTTACAGCAGCTTCACCTACAGTCCATGTTTTAGATACAACCTTTTTCTCTTTTCTAGACATTTGTCTCATCAACTGATATTACGCAAACAATTGTCGTCTGGTTCTGGTACATCAATGTATGGTTTGTGTACATACTGTATGTAGAATGCAGAATGGACAATAAATGGAAGAATGTTGTATGGAATGCAACATTCTTTTCAGCAACTTCTCAAACAAAAATCTAGAGATACAACCTTTCTCTTCCCTCCCAAAAATGCAAGTGCCACTGTTTCTGTTGGATTGTGTTGCCCTTAAAATAACAGAAGAGTGAGATGGCAGGAAAAGAGAGAACGAATAAGGAGCCTGGGGAGATATACTGTAGACGGAAAGTCAGAGTGGAGATAATGGGCCATTAAACACAGAAGGATCCTTTTGATGTGAGTAAAGAGAGGGAACGAGAGAGGGATGAGAGAAGAGCGGAGAAGAGCAGGTGAAAACAATGCCAGAAAAGCAATCATCTCCTTGTGTAGGATTAGTTCCCATGCGGTAGAAAGAGGGCTGCATGGATCACTTGAGACACTGATTTGATTTTCAGATCTTTTTATCTGCTACCTGGTTTGATCTGTATGATAAGCTTTCACTGCTGAGCCGTACAGCATTGTTATTGACTTTAGAGTTGCATTTGAAATATGGCATTTGTTTTAATATTCACACTGAGCAAAATGCACACTGAGCAAAATGCACACTGAGAAAAATGCACACTGAGAAAAATGCACACACTCAGACTGTAGCCTAGTAGTGATAATAAGCCTCTTAGATTATTTTATTTGAAGATACTTTTACACATATATAGTATGTGATTACCGTGGTAGGCTAATTGAGCCCACAACCTTGCACCACACTCTTACCAACAGAACTACACAGGAGTTGTAAAAGGGCTTTTAATGATAAACAGTTAGCGTGATGAGGGTATACAGGGTTGTATCCTGTTGCTATAATGTGGGATGCAACATGTTTACTTTAGGACTCAATAAATCCATACCGAAAACACAGAGAATGCCTGTTTGACATTATATGCACTACCAAGTCAGTTTCTGAAACATTCTCTGCTCATCCAGAGTTTTTATTTTTTATTTATTTATTGGTTTCAGAAAAGAGGCAGGGAATTATACATTGCCAGTGAATTATAGATGGTGGGCGGACTGCAAGGATTAATACATGTTTGTGTTTTATAGCCACACTCTGTGCATACTCTCAAAGACTGGTGCTGGCCCTGACAACAATGTCAACAATGGATTAAATGCATCTCTTGACGTTCTCACGTGTACATTCTTGATTTCTATATAACATCTGGTTCACAAGGAAAGTATAAGATCTGTTCAAAGGGATGAATGAGTGCAATAGTAGTGGAGTGTAAGTGGGGGTGTAGTCATTGCTGTCTTGTTTCCACATATCTGCTCAACAGTGTAATACAGTAGTATGAGCAGTAGTGAAGTATGCAGTAGTGCAGAGGGAGAGAGAGTTAGGGAGAGAGGGCACTAGAACAGTCTGCAGCACCCGGCCTCACCCTACTAGAATCTGAAATCAAATGTCTACTGTTTGCTGATGATCTGGTGCTTCTGTCCTCAACCAAGGAGGGCCTACAGCAGCACCTAGATCTTCTGCACCGATTCTGTCAGACCTCAGCCCTGACAGTAAATCTCAGTAAGACCAAAAAGGTGGTGTTCCAAAAAAGGTCCAGTTGCCAGAACCACAAATACAAACACTATATGTATACATACCTCGGACTAAACATCAGCACCACAGATAACTTCCACAAAGCTGTGAACGATCTGAGAGACAAGGCAGGAAGGGCCTTCTACGCAATCAAAAGGAACATCAAATTTGACATCCCAACTAGGATCTGGCTAAAAATACTTGAATCAGTTATAGAACCCATTGCCCTTTATGGTTGTGAGGTCTGCCGTCCACTCACCAACCAAGAATTCACAAAATAGGACAAACACCAAATTCAGACTGCGTGCAGAATTCTGCAAAACATCCAATGTGTACAAGGTAAAACAACAAATAATGCACGCAGAGAAGAATTTTGGACGATATCCGCTGATGATCAAAATCCAGAAAAGAGACGTTAATTTCTACAACCACCTAAAAGGAAACAATTCCCACTCCTTCCATAACAAAGCCATCACCTACAGAGAGATGAACCTAGAGAAGCGTCCCCTAAGGTAAGCAAGCTGGTACTAGGGCTCTGTCACAAACACAGACCCCACAGCACCCCAGGACAGCAACACAATTAGACCCAACCAAATCATGAGAAAACAAAAACATAATTAATTGACAAATTGGAAAGAATTAACCAAAAAACAAAGCAAACTGGAATGCTAAACAGAGAGTACACAGTGGTAGAATACCTGACCACTGTGACTGTCCCAAAAGTAAGGAAAGCTTTGACTATTTACAGACTCTCAAGAGGCTCCGTGCACACTGCCCACAAAATGAGGTGGAAACTGAGCTGCACTTCCTAACCTCCTAACAAATGTATGACCATATTAGAGACACATACTTCCCTCAGATTACACAGACCCACAAAGAATTCGAAAACAAATCCAGTCTTGATAAACTGCCATATCTATTAGGTGAAATAGCACAGTGTGCCATCACAGCAGCAAGATTTGTGACCTGTTGCGACAAGAAAAGGGCAACCAGTGAAGAACAAACACCATTGTAAATAGAACCCATATTTATGTTAATTTATTTTCCATTTTGTAATTGAACTATTTGCACATCGTTATAACACTGCACATAGCCATAATGATATTTGAAATGTCTCTATTCCATTGAAACTTTTGGGAGTGTAATGTTAAGAGTACATGTTTCATTGTTTATTTAACTTTTGTTTATCTATTTCACTTGCTTTGGCAAATTAAACAAATGTGACTGACCGGCTCGATTCGGTCTTACGTAGCAAAATTTGAAATTGTGTTTTTTTTTACATTGGATACAATTAGAGACTCAGAGCTAGAAAATGGTATATCATACACTACAGTTGAGGAACAATGAGAAAGTCATTCTGCTTTGAAAGTTGATAGACTTGTAACCTCACTTTTGATACTACTGGAGAGCTCTTCTTTGTATACACTCATTCAGCACCTATTCAGCACACCGTCTTAAGCCTTAGTCCCACCCATCTCTTTAAGGATTCACGTGAAGCCATATACTAAACAACCAAAGATGTCAAGACTAAAGGCTGGTTAATACTACAGGTGTAGGTGTGGGCATTCTTAAACTCAGAGCATTGTAAGATTGTACGTTCGTAAATTCATAGTGTTTCGTTGGACGCTCCGTCACACTGGACGCTCTGTCCAAGGAGTAGGGTTGATCCAAGCGTTCTGACCTAACAACAGCAGTCAAGCACCCAAGCTAACTGGCTAATGTTGGCTAGCTTGCTAGCTACTTCCAGACACAAATGAGAGAACAGCTCACTCTGACCATTTCACTCGCCCTAACAGAGCTGGTTAGGCTGTTTTTATGTTATCCAGAGCGTTGGCGACTACGACTGTGCTGCTGGCAACAATTTAATGATGCTTTTTTGCCTAAATTTACTGACACCGGCCATATTCAACAGGTGTTGAGCATTTGTAAGCTTGTCAGTTATTCTGCACTCTGGCACCCCAGCTACCACAGTGGATCTGGGCCGATTCCGGCTGAGAGTCAGACTCAGCCACTGTCATGAGGCCAGAGTCTGGGCCGCCTTCGGCAGTATTACTTATGGCTAGGATGTGGGGATTGAGCTCGGGCCGATTCCGGTGTGAGTTATCTGGCCCAAATGTATCACATGGGGCTCGGGCCGATTGGGGCTAATCTCTGGCAGATGATTACACGGGCTGCTTTAAATAATTAACATTTCATTATTTATTTTTCAGTATTTTCTCAATGTTTCTGTGATAAGAAAATACAATTAACATTTAAATTAAATTCTTTAAGAATCCTGCATAGTATTTTTGTATTTTCATACCTAGTGCAAGGCAATTGATAAGCATTACAAACTTTGTGGATGGAGATTCCCCAGGGGCGCAGCGGTCTAAGACACTGCGTCGCAGTGCAAGCTGCATTGCTACAGATGCTGGTTTGAGACCCGCGACCGGGAGACCCATGAGGCAACGCACAATTAGTCCAGCGTCGTCCGTGTTAGGGGAGTGTTTAGCCTGCCGGGATGTCCTTGTCCCATCACGCTGTAGCAACTTCTGTGGCTGGCCAGGCGCATGAACACGGACACTGTCACCAGGTGTAGGGTGTTTTCTCTGACACTAAATGTTTTTTTTTGTGAATGAGTATAATTTGTATGTACAAAATAGTATTATTTAAAATGCCTAAATAGGGTAATTTTGTATACATTTATTTAAATATGCATCTGGCCTCTTCTGGGAGTTTCTGGTAAGATGCTGGCCAAGTCAGCTGAATTCCGGTAGACGGAAAGGGACGATTCTGGGCAGTCATTCATTTTGCTTCCGGGTCGAGTCCGACACCCGATTCCGGGCCGATTCAAACAGTTCCAGCCCCCCGGAACAGGGCTGCTTCTGGGCAGATTCCTCATTGCTAGCTGGGACATTCAGATGACTGTGCTCTGAAATCGGAGTAAATAGCCAGAGCATATTTACCAGCTACATCTATCGACAGTTGTCGCAGTTACTGCATATCATGAACATTCTATTAACATAGTTACTTGCATAGTGGAGTCTTTTGTTTAGAGCCTTTTGTCCAGAGCCGCCAGTCTGCAAGGAGCCGCCAGAGCCGCCAGTCTGCAAGGAGCCGCCAGTCTGCAAGGAGCCGCCAGAGCCGCTAGTCTTAAAGGAGCCGCCAGAGCCGCCAGTCAGCCAGTCAGCCAGGGGGTACTGTCACGCCCTGGCCTTAGTTATCTTTGTTTTCTTTATTATTTTGGTTAGGTTGAGACATGGTGGAATTATGTGTTTCACCTGGTCTAGGGGTTTTGTATGTTTATGGGGTGTTTTCTAGTCTAGGTGTTTATGGAAGTCTATGGTTGCCTAGATTGGTTCTCAATTAGAGGCAGGTGTTTATCTTTGTCTCTGATTGGGAACCATATTTAGGCAGCCATGTTCTTTTTGAATTTTGTGGGTGAGTGTCTTCTGTCTTTGTGTCATTGCACCAGGTAGGACTGTTTCGGTTTCCACTTTTGTTGTTTTTGTATTTTGTAGTGTTCACGTTTTTTGTCGATATTAAAGATGTTGAACACTAACCACGCTGCATTTTAGTCCTCCTCTCCTTCGACAGAAGAAAGCCGTTACAAATTTTAACAATTTTATTTGTATTTACAGATGGCGTCCATGTTTGTTATTAAGGCACATGAATGTTCACGTTCCAGAAGGCATTTCTTCCCAAAAACGCATTTTGATTTAAAAAAAAGTTTACCTTCAAATGTTGCTCCTGTGAAGTAGTGACCCGCGACATACGCCTAGTTTCCTGAAACGAGTCACATGTTTCCCATACTAATAAAGCGTTTGGGAGAAAGGGTGAGAGACGGTGCATCAAAGGGAGGCAAAAGATGGAATGAGTGAGAAAGCAATAATGATTGAAAAAATTCAACTAAATGTCACCTCTCAGAGAGAGAGAGATAGTGGTTCGGGAGCATCACTGCTGCCATTTCAATGAGAGAGTGAGAGTGTGTGTGAACATCACTTTGCTGCTGTTATTTCAATGAGACAACTGCTATAGTGGCTTTTCCACCTACAAAGCCATCAATTCCTCCATTAGTTTTCAAGCCCCCTGGTTGGAGGTTTGCCCAGCAGCTCAGAAGGAAGGAGAACTGGTCCTTGAAGAAATCCTGGCTGGTACTAAGGACAGAACCTCCGATCCGTCCTTCAAACCAGGGCTCTTTGGCTAATACTGTATAATGACCAGTGACGTGTGAATATCACACAGCACGTTATGGGCCTGCAAAAGGATAATGCTACTGGTCTGGTCCTCGTCTTTCCTTGATTCCTTGCATCCTATCTCATTACCTCCTTATAAAACATATTGTAAAAGAAGGTCCAAGGTCCCTCCCTTCAGCCCTTCTTCTCCAATGCATTTTGAGAAGGACGTTAAGGAAATAGAATGCAAGGAATTGAGGAACAAGCGTTAGTTTACTGCAAGTGATGTGTGACTTCAAACATGCAGTAAAAGGACAAGTATTCCCTGTCACTCAGATGCAGCTCTCTTCACACACCAGGATTGTCTACTGTGGTGAAATTAAGTCAAGTGCTGCTGAAGCTATTATATTAGATCTGGGTGGCCACTTCTGATCCACAGGAAAGCTTATCAATAACTATTATTGTGATTGGAGTAAGATATCAATCATTGTGCAACATTCACTGACTGACGATATGTCAGGGTATTGAAACAGGTGTTTTTTCACAAATCATATAAAAAGTCAACCAATAACTGTTCCCCAGTGTGTCAAAATTAGATTTAGAACTCTTTCTGTAAGTAGAAGATGAACACGAGGAATTACCAGAATGGACTGTCCCCAGAAGGCCCCGTGGTGGAATAAGTCAGTTGATAATCTCAGTAGGGGAAACAAACAAACACATTCTCACAGTTTACCCCCTTCTCTCTCATCTCTGGCTAACTGCTATGTGTTTGTGTGTGTCTGTGTGTGTTGTTTCTGCCATTTTGTAGCCCTAATTTACTGATTAACACAGAACTCCAGTGTCTAGACATAAAATGTTCATCATCTTTCTTGTGTTCTTCAGAGAACATGGGTTGTTGTTTTCAGAAAGTGTTTTGATGAGAACCAATGTCATGTGGTGCAATTATTATTATTATCCTTATTGATAGAGTGCCACCATGTGGTGTTCTCCAAAAGAGGTGCCGGTTTCGATTATAGGTGCAACTGCCCCCGCATTCTGGTCCGAGAACATAAATGACCAATAGGAGACAGCGATAGAGTCCACACTTTAATACCACAGTTTATTTTTTTACCTTTATTTAACTAGGCAAGTCAGTTAAGAACAAATTCTTCTTTTCAATGACAGCCTAGGAACAGTGGGTTCAGGGGCAGAACTACAGATTTGTACATTGTCAGCTGGGGGGTTTGAACTTGCAACCTTCCGGTTACTAGTCCAACACGCTGACCACTAGGCTACCCTCCCGCACAGTGACAAGAAAGGCACACACACAGTGATAGGAAGAGGACTGGTGGAAGAGTGGGTTTCTGGGAAAAAACAGAAATAGAGAGCAAGTATTAAATAATAGTAATTACAGGCTAATAACTTTTTAACAGCTGTGTAGTATATAGTAAAAACATTGTATACAACAGAGGCTGAATTGGCATATACGATATACATAGTCAGCTAATATAGGTAAGCTATATAGCTCAAAATGGTATATACAGAAGCTAAAGATACAGATATACTATCAGACTAACATGATACATAGCAGTAATAGTAGTTTACTATGTAGGGAATACAATTAGCAGCTAGCATGCTGTACAATATTTACAAGAGAAGCTAGTATACTAGGCTAGCAGGCCACAGGCTGTGGGTTGGCATACAGTTAACAGGCAATAACTAGAGGCTAGCACACTAGGCTACAGGCTAGTAGGCCTCAAGCTATAGGCTAGCATAGCAACTTTAGCAATATCGTTAGTGGTCAGTGGGCATGGTTGGGTAGGTTACTTTCTAAAGGTAATCTGTTATAATTAATAGTTACCTGTCCAAAATTGTAATCAGTAACTTTTGGATTACTCAAACTCAGTAATGTAATCTGATTACATACAGCTACTTTTAGATTACTTTCCCTTTAAGAGGCATTAGAAGAAGACAAACATTTATTTTACCAATTGAACAACATCTATTGCAGGATAAATCAATGTTAAAGTTTACATAGCTGGCCATATATGAATGTTACATTTTACTTTATGTGTTGGTTATGTAGGCTTCTTCTAACCCATCATTTTGTACTACCTATAATAATACGATTAAATTATATCTTTACATTAAAAACCAAAGTTTTTAATATAAAATCCAGTCATTCCAATACATGTTATACCCCTTGATCTTCAAGAATAAGACTTGGAAATATGAAAGTTTAGATCCAAATTGTTTTACCTGAGTATATCCCCAAAGCTAAGGACTTATTAGCCAGCCCGACTGTGTTGTTTATGGTTTTGTTGTCATGGAGGACTGATTGGGCTCATTGATTCGAGTTGAAAAATAAATGCTGCACTCATGGAATGGCATGCTTTGAGCACTACTGTAAAGTGCTATTTACATGTGAACAACTAATGCCATATGATGCATTTACTGTAGGCATATTGTTTACCTTTGTGTTGGTAACACTTTGATATCTTGATAATATGCAGCTGTTTAAAGGGCAAATCTACAGATGAAACAATAACAAAACGGTCGCCCCGCCTCTGTTTTGGTAAAAAGCTGAGGGATGGGCCTGGAGACATGTAACCACTCTCAGATTAATAGAAATAGCTATGGATGCAAAGACTGACCGTCCATGGTATCAACATTATTGTTTTAACCATGTTTTAACCAGGCAATATAGCGTTTGTTGACATTAACAACATTAACAATGTTTACAAACATTGGAGAAAAACAAGTTTATATTCTGGGTACTGATGGAGTGTGCCAAACGAACTAAGCTCATGAGGCATTTATAAGTTCTATTCTTCAAAAATCGATGGATATACAGTATCAGTCAAAAGTTTGGACACACCTACTCGTTCAAGTTTTTTTTAAAGTTTTTTTATTTTTTACTATTTTCTACATTGTAGAATAATATTGAAGACATCAAAACCATGAAATAACACATATGTAGGAACCAAAAAAGTGTTATATTTTATATTTTAGAATCTTCAAAGTAGCCACCCTTTGCCTTGATGACAGCTTTGCATGCTCTTGGCATTACCTCAACCAGCTTCACCTGGAATGCTTTTCCAACAGTCTTGAAATAGTTCCCTCATATGCTGACACTTGTTGGCTGCTTTTCCGTCACTCTGCGGTCCAAACCATCTCAATTGGATTTAGGTCAGGTGACTGTGGAGGCCAGGTCATCTGATGCAGCACTCCATCACTCTCCTTATTGGTCAATTAGCCCATACACAGCCTGGAGGTGTGTTGAGTCATTGTCCTGTTGATAGTCCCACTAAGTGCAAACCAGATGGGATGGTGTTTTGCTGCAGAATGATGTGGTAGCCATGCTGGTTAAGTGTGCCTTGAGTTCTAAATAAATCACTGACAGTGTCACCAGCAAAGCACCCTAACAGCATCACACCTCCTCCATGCGAACCATGGGAACCACACATGCAGAGATCATCCGTTAATGGACTTTGTGACTCACAAAGACATGGCGATTGGAACCAAAAATCTCAAATTTGGACTCATCAGACCGAAGGACATATTTCCACCACTCTAATGTCCATTGCTCGTGTTTCTTGGCCCAAGAAACACGTGTCCTTTAGCAGTGGTTTCTTTAAAGCAATTCGACCACGAAGGCCTGATTCATTCTCCTCTGAAAAGTTGATGTTGAGATGTGTCTGTTACTTGAACTCGGTGAAGCATTTATTTTGGCTGCAATTTCTGATGCTGGTAACTCTAATGAACTTATCCTCTGCAGCAGAGGTAACTCTGAGTCTTCATTTGCTGTGGCGGTCCTCATGAGTGCTAGTTTCATCATAGCGCTTGATGGTTTTTGCGACTGCACTTGAAGAAACTATCAAAGTTCTTGAAATGTTCTGCATTGACTGACTTTCATGTCTTAAAGTAATGATGGGCTGTCGTTTCTCTTTGCTTATTTGATCTGTTCTTTCTGTAAAATGGACTTGGTCTTCTGTGTACCACCCCTACCTTGTCACAACACAACTGATTGGCTCAAACGCATTAATAAGGAAAGAAATTCCACAAATGAACTTTTAACAAGGCACACCTGTTAATTGAAATGCATTCCAGGTGACTACCTCATGAAGCTGGTTGAGAGAATGCCAAGAGTGTGCAAAGCTGTCATCAAGGCAAAGGGTGGCTGCTTTGAAGAATCCAAAATAGAAAATATATTTTGATGTGTTTAACACTTTTGGTTACTACATGATTCCAATAGTTTTTATGTCTTCACTATTATCTACAATGTAAAAAAAAATAAAAATAAAGAAAAACCCTTGAATGAGTATCTGTGTCCAAACCTTTGACTGGTGCTGTATATTAATAATTTTAACATCCAAAAATGGATGAAGCAACTACAGATTGACCCTTTAAGTCTATCAAAAGTGTGCTAGTTTGAGCATGTGTCCATTGGGCCTATGGATTTTGTTTTATTAGCATGAATTAGAATGAGAAATAAAAGCCCCCACTTTTATTCCAAAGGCTGGGATCCACATTATGCAGCTGTTGCAAGAGTGCATTCTTCACTGGCTGTCCACTGGTTTCAAAAACAATGACTGATAGGCAGATATAACTTCTTGAATTCAACCATTATTGGGTTCAATACACATTTAGATTTGTGAGCAGCCATCCAAAACAACCACAATCCATAAGGCGCAAACAGCTAAATGAGAGAGCAGCAGTGTGATTCACCTCAATGCGCTATGTAGATATCAAAAATAAGTGATATCCATATAGCCCATTAACTACACAATTGCTGTCATCCTTACCTCCAAGCGTTTATTCAAGTTGGATAATCTCTGGATGCCGACAGCAGTCGCAGCATTGGAAGACATACAGTGCCTTGCAAAAGTCTTCACCCACCTTGCCGTTTTTCCGGCACCATGAAGACCAAGGAGCTCTCCAAACAGGTCAGGGACAAAGTTGTGGAGAAGTACAGGTCAGGGTATTGTTATAAAAAAAATATCCAAAACTTTGAACATCCCACGGAGCACCATTACATCCATTATTAAAAAATGGAAAGAATCAGAGAGGCAACAAAGAGACCAAAGATAACACTGAAGGAGCTGCAAAGCTCCACAGCAGAGATTGGAGTATCTGTCCATAGGACCACTTTAAGCCATACACACCACAGAGCTGGGCTTTACGGAAGAGTGGCCAGAAAAAAAGCTATTGCTTAAAGAACAAAATAAGCAAACACATTTGGTGTTCGCCAAAAGGCATGTGGGAGAGTCCCCAAACATATGGAAGAAGGTACTCTGGTCAGCTGAGACTAAAATTGAGCTTTTTGGCCATCAAGGAAAACGCCATGTCTGGCGCACATCAAACATCTCTCATCACCCCAAGAACACAGCGAAGCATGGTGGTGGCAGCATCATGCTGTGAGGATATTTTTCATCGGCAGGGACTTGGTCAAAATTGAAGGAATGATGGATGACACTAAACACAGGGAAATTCTTGAGGGAAACCTTTTTCAGTCTTCCATAGATTTGAGACTGGGACGGAGGTTTACCTTCCAGCAGTACAATGACCCTAAGCATACTGCTAAAGCAACACTCGAGTGGTTTAAGGGGAAACATTTAGATGTCTTGGAATGGCCTAGTCAAAGCCCAGATCTCAATCCAATTGAGAATCTGTGCTATGACTTAAAGACGGCTGTACACCAGCAGAACCCATCCAACTTGAAGGAGCTGGAGCAGTTTTGCCTTGAAGAATGGGCAAAAATCCCAGTGGGTAGATGTGACAAGCTTATAGAGACATACCCCAAGAGCCTTGCAGCTGTAATTGCTGCAAAAGGTGGCTCTAAAAAGTATTGCCTTTGGGGGGGTGAATAGTTATGCACGCTCAAGTTCTGTTTTTTTGTGTTATCTCTTGTTTGTTTCACAATAAAAAATATTTTGCATCTTCAAAGTGGTAGGCATGTTGTGTAAATCAAACTATACAAACACCAAAGAAATCTATTTTCATTCCAGGTTGTAAGGCACCAAAATAGGAAAAATGCCAAGGGGGGGTGAATAATTTCGCAAGCCACTGTACACTGTAGCTTGGGCTGTAGCCTACAAAAGCCTATTTCTACTCCTTTCCCACAATCCATCAAACACATTTGGTGTGTCATCATAGTGGTCTCTGACTTGCCAGACTCGGTCAGATGGAATAAAACTTAAACTTGCACCTTTTTTTCAATGCTGATTTGAATGTCATTGAGAAGACACTTTCATTAAATCACACATGCAAGATAGCAAATTAAAGCTACACTTGTTGTGAATCCAGTCAATATGTCAGATTTCAAAAATACTTTTCGACGAAAGCAAAGTAAAAGTAAATGCTATTATCTGAGGATAGCACCTCCGTTAACAAAGAGAGAAACCATATTTCAACCAAGCAGGCACGAGACAAAACGCAGAAATAAAAATATAATTCATGCCATACCTTTGACAAGCTTCTTTTGTTGGCACTCCAATGTGTCCCATAAACATCACATATGGTCCTTTTGTTTGATTAATTCGATATATATCCAAAATGTCCATTTATTTGGCGCGTTTGATCAAGAAAAACACTGGTTCCAACTTGCTCAACGTGACTACAAAATATCTCAAAAGTTACCTGTAAACTTTGCCAAAACATTTCAAACTACTTTTGTAATACAACTTTAGGTATTTTTTAACGTAAATAATCTATAAAATTGAAGGCGGGTTGATCTGTGTTCAAAACAGGAAGAAAACAAACTGAAGCTAGCTTTCTGGTCACGCGCCTCTATCTAACAGTACACTTCAAGTAACCCTC
Source organism: Oncorhynchus tshawytscha (assembly GCF_018296145.1). Taxonomy (NCBI): domain Eukaryota; kingdom Metazoa; phylum Chordata; class Actinopteri; order Salmoniformes; family Salmonidae; genus Oncorhynchus; species Oncorhynchus tshawytscha. The sequence goes on from NC_056459.1 coordinate 15,643,607, forward strand.
GTTCAAGATGGCCGTACTTCTTCATTACACAAAGGAATAACCTCAACCAATTTCTAAAGACTGTTGACATCCAGTGGAAGCGATAGGAACTGCAAAAAGGTCCCTTAGAAATCTGGATTCCCAATGAAGTCATTGAAAAATTTGAGTGGTTTGTCCTCGGGGTTTCGCTTGCTAAATAAGTTCTGTTATACTCACAGACATGATTCAAACAGTTTTAAAATCTTCAGAGTGTTTTCTATCCAAATCTACTAATAATATGCATATCTTATCTTCTGGGGATAAGTAGCAGGCAGTTGAATTTGGGCATGCATTTCATCCGGATGTGAAAATACTGCCCCCTGTCACCAAGAAGTTAAATATACTTATGTATCAAAAGTAAATGGGTGGAAAAAAGTACAATTATGAAAAATTTAAAATTCCTTATATTAAGCAACGGTATATTTTAAAAATATACAGATAGACGGGGCACAATCCAACACTCATTTGTGTTTAGTGAGTCTGCCAGATCAGAGACAGTAGGAATGACCAGGGATGTTCTCGTGTTAAGTACTTGAATTGGACCATTTTCCTGTCCTGCTAAGCATTCAAAATGTAACAATTCATTTTGGGAGTCAGGGAAAATGTATGGAGTAAAAACTACATGCTATTCTTTAGGAATGTGGTGAAGTAAAAGTATAAACAGACACCCCTAAAAATGACTTAAGTAATACCTTTAAGTGTTTTTACTTAAGTCACACAGAGTTGGTCTATATGTCCTAGCTAGAGAGAGGGTTCATGAGGATTTAATGATTAAAGGTGTAGGGCTTATTATTAACATTAATAATAATAATTAATATCCTGCTGGTGTGGAATCTTAGTAGAGTGAGAAGAAGAGCTGGAATGAGACTGAACTGTTAAAGTGTGTGTGTGCATGTGTTTGCGTGTGTGTGTGTGCATGCTTGCATGGGTGCATGCTTGCATTTGTTTGCGTGCATGGGAGGGTTAGATTAATGGCAAAATAACATGTAGAGAAAAAAAACATTCCATAGACTGCACAGCCATTTAAAAAAAGCTACGTAATTCTGATTCTGAACTTATTTACCATTCTTCACGCATCATCATCTTTTAAGATGAAGCGTTGATCCGTTTGTCCCATGAATCACAAACCACTCTCCAAATACAGAATGTAAATCAGTATAAGTGGTAGGGAGCAGTTCATTATCTCTAATCCGCCATCTTATTTTGGGGGAAATTGTGATTGCTGAACAATGAAATGCTGATTAGCTGTTCAGAAAAAGAGACGCAGTGTTAGACAGGATTGTGTTTAAACAAAGCCGGCGATTTAATTGTACGTGTTTGTGAGTGTGTGTGTGTGTGTCTTAATCGCTTCTCTCTGCACGCGGGCACAGAGATGGGTATTTGTTCTCTAACTCTAATTAAGTAGAATTACATCCAATAACAGTGTTAGAGCTCGGGTGTGTTTTGCCCTTTTCTTCCTAAATACTAGCAACTGAGTAATTAGGGGGGACATAGGAGGAAGATGAGGAGAGTCGTGTGACTCAGCATGTACTACTTAAGTAGTGTTTTAGGGTATCTGTACTTTACTTTACTATTTATATTTCTGACAACTTTCACTTTTACTTCACTACATTCCTAAAAAATACAAGGTACTTTTGACTCCATACATTTTTACTCACACCCAAAAGTACTTGTCCAATTCACACACTTATCAAGAGAACATCCCTGGTCATTTACAGTATACTCTTACTTTTGATACTTAAGTATATTTGAGCAATTACATTTACCTTTGATGCTTAAGTATGTTTAAAACCAAATACTTTAAAACTTTGACTCAAGTACTATTTTACTGGCTGACTTTTACTTTTACTTGAGTAATTTTCTATTTAAGCAATACGGCTCAAGGGGGTGTGGTATATGGCCAATATACCACGGCTAATGGCTGTAATCAGATACAACCCCTAGCCGTGGTATATTGGCCATATAACACAACCCCCAAGGTGACTTATCAAATCAAATGTTATTTGTCACATGCGCAGAATACAACACCTTACAGCAAAATGCTTACTTACAAACAATGCAGGTTTAAGAAATACCTTAAAACGTTAGAAATAAAAGTAACAAATAATTAAAGAGCATCAGTAAAATAACAATAGAGAGGCTATATACAGGGAGTACCGGTACAGAGTCAATGTGCGGGGGCACCGATTAATTGCGGTAATTGAGGTAATATGTACAGTTGTGGCGAAACGTTTTGAGACTGACACAAATATTAATTTCCACAAAGTTTGCTGCTTCAGTGTCTTTAGATATTTGGTCAGTTACTATGGAATACTGAAGTCTAATTACAAGCATTTCATACGTGTCAAAGGCTTTTATTGACAATAACATGATGCAAAGAGTCAATATTTGCAGTGTTGACCCTTCTTTTTCAAGACCTCTGCAATCCACCCTGGCATGCTGTCAATTAACTTCTGGGCCACATCCTGACTGATGGCAGCCCATTCTTGCATAATCAATGCTTGGAGTTTGTCAGAATTAGTTGGTTCTTGTTTGTCCACCCGCCTCTGAACAGGGAGTATAGGAGGGGACTGAGCACGCACCCCTGAGGGGCCCTGTATTGAGGATCAGCGTGGCGGATTTGTTGTTACCTACCCTTACCACCTGGGGTCGGCCTGTCAGGAAGGCCAGGATCCAGTTGCAGAGGGAGGTGTTTAATCAAAGGGTCCTTAGCTTAGTGATGGATTTTGAGGGCACAGATGTGAGTGCTAGGGTTCGGAAGTCATTTCGGCAGGTTACCTTAGTGTTCTTGGTCACATGGACTATGGTGGTCTGCTTGAAACATGTTGGTATTACAGACTCAGACAGGGAGAGGTTGAAAATGTCAGTGAAGATACTTCCCATTTGGTCAGCGCATGCTCGGAATACACGTCCTGACCCTGCGGCATGGTGAATGTTGACCTGTTTAACCTCTCTGGTACCAGTGGGACGGTAGCATCCCGCCTCGACAACAGCCAGTGAAATTGCAGGGCGCCAAATTCAAAACAACAGAAATCCCATAATTAAAATTCGTCAAACATGCAAGTATTATACACCATTTTAAAGATAAACTTCTTGTAAATCCAATCAAAGGCTTTACAACGAAAGCACACCGTGCGATTATGTTAGGTCAGCTCCTAGTCACAGAAAACCATACAGACATTTTCCAGCCAAGGAGAGGGCTCACAAAAGTCAGAAATAGCGATTAAATTAATCACTAACCTTTGATGATCTTCATCAGATGGTACTCACAGGACTTCATGTTACAAAATAAATGTGTGTATAGTTCGATAAAGTTCATCTTTTTGTCCAAAAACCTCAGTTGAAATTGGCGCATTATGTACAGTAATCTTTGTCTCAAACAAACATCCGGTGAAATTTCAGAGAGCCACATCAAATTACAGAAATACTCATCAGAAACATTGATGAAAAATACAAGTTTTATACATAGGATTAAAGATACACGTCTTGTTAATCCAGCCGCTGTGTCAGATTTCAAAAAGGCTTTACTGCGAAAGCACACCATGCGATTATGTTAGGTCAGCGCCTAGCCACAGAAAACCATACAGCCATTTTCCAACCAAGGAGAGGTGTCACAAAAGTCAGAAATAGCGTTAAAATGAATCACTTACCTTTGATGATCTTCATCTGGTGGCACTCCCAGGTCTCCATGTTAGACAATAAATGTTTGTTTTGACATTTTGTTAAATGTCCCTCTTTATGTCCAAAAACCTCAGTTTTGTTGGTGCGTTTAGTTCAGTAATCCAAAGGCACAAAGCGCACTCTCAACATCCAGATGAAAAGTCAAAAAAATACAATAAAAGTTCGTAAAAACATGTCAAACGATGTTTAAAATCAATCCTCAGGTTGTTTTTGTCATGAATAATCAATACTATTTAAATCGGACAAAAGCTTCGTCAATAGAAAAGGAGAAACAAGAAATGTGCGCTCCCTATCACGCGCTGGACTCATGTCTGGAAATGTCCACTGTCCACTCATTGAAAGTGCTGTATCTCCCTCATTTTTCAGAGTAAAATCCTGAAACAATGCCTAAAGACTGGCCACATGTAGAAGAATCCATAGAGATCGTGAACTGGGTCCTAAGTCTTTGTATGGTGGATAGGCTTTCAATGGAAAAACAGCCTTTCAAAATAATAGTACTTCCTGGATGGATTTTCCTCAGGTTTTCACCTGCCATGTCAGTTCAGTTATACTCACAGACGTTATCATAACAGTTCTGGAAACTCTAGAGTGTTTTCTATCTAAATCTACCAATTATGTGAATATCCTAGCTTCTGGGCCTGAGTAGCAGGCAGTTTAATTTGGGCACGCTTTTCATCCAAAATTCTGAATGCTGCCTCCTACCCAAGTGAAGTTAAAAGTCTTACTCACAACTTCTGTGGAGAGCGTGAACACACAGTCGTCTAGAACAGCTGATGCTCTAATGCATGTTTCAGTGTTACTTGCCTTGAAGCAAGCATAGAAGTTATTTAGCTCGTCTGGTAGGCTCATGTCACTGGGCAGCTCTTGGCTGTGCTTCCTTTTGTGGTCTGTAAAGGTTTGCAAGCCCTGCCACATCCGACGAGCGTCAGAGAAGGTGTAGTACAATTCAGTCTTAGTCCTGTATTGACACTTTGCCTGTTTTCTTATAAGCTTCTGGGTTAGAGTCCCACTCCTTGAAAGCGGCACCTCTACCCTTTAGCCCAGTGAGGATGTTGCCTGTAATCCATGGCTTCTGGTTGGGGTATGTACATACAGTCTCTGTGGGGATGACGTCATCGATGCACTTATTGAAGAAGCCAGTGACTGAAGTGGTGTACTCCTCAATGCCATCAGAAGAATCCCAGAACATATTCCAGTCTGTGCTAGCAAAGCAGTCCTGTAGTTTAGCGTCTGCTTCATCTGACCACTTTTTTATTGACCGAGTCACTTGTGCTTCCTGCTTTAGTTTTTGCTTGTAAGCAGGAATCAGGAGGATAGAATTACAGTCAGATTTGCCAAATGGAGGGCGAGGGAGAGCTTTGTACTGTGTGTGGAGTAAAGGTGGAGTAAAGGTGGTCTAGAGTTATTTTCCCTCTGGTTGCACATTTAACATGTTGATAGAAATTAGGTAAAACTGACTTCACTTTCCCTGCATTAAAGTCCCCGGCCACTAGGAGAGCCGCCTCTGGATGAGCGTTTTCCTGTTTGCGGTATACAGCTCATTGAGTGCGAACTTAGTCCCAGCATCGGTCTTTGGTGGTATGTAAACAGCTTCGAAAAATACAGATAAACTCTCTAGGTAGATAGTGTGGGCTACAGCTTATCATGAGATACTCTACCTCATGCGAGCAAAACCTTGAGACTTTCTTAGATATCGGACACCAGCTGTTGTTTACAAATATACATAGACTGCTACCCCTTGTCTTACCAGAGGCTGCTGTTCTATTCTGCCGATAGAATGTATAACCCGCCAGCTGTATATTATTAATGTCATCGTTCAGCCACGACTCAGTGAAACATAAGATATTACAGTTTTTAATGTCCCGTTGGTGGGATATACGTGCTTTTAGCTTGTCCCATTTATTTTCCAGCGAATGTACGTTGGCTAGCTGTACGGATGGCAAAGGCAGATTAGCCAATCATCGCCTGATCCTCACAATTGCTATTATAAACTGGTTACCAACGTAATTAGAACAGTAAAATATATTTTTTTGTCATTCCCATGTTCTCATATACCACAGCTTTCAGCCAATCAGCATCCAGGAGCCAAATTACACTTTTTGTAATAAGGTATCTTTACTTTTACACAAGTATGACAATTAGGTACTTTTTCCACCACTTCTTGAAATGCTTCACCACAGCAAGAGAGATTGTTGTCCTTTTCTAACACGGTTTCGGTTCTCTTCAGTAAAGCCTCAACATTGGCTTAGGATGTACAGTATTGTTTCAGACATAGCCTATTATGAATATTTTACAGTCATTTATTTTTTTACCTTTATTTAACCAGGCAAGTCAGTTAAGAACAAATTCTTATTTTCAATGACCTAGGAGCAGTGGGTTAACTGCCTTGTTCAGGGGCAGAATGGTAGGTTTTTACCTCGTCAGCTTGGGGATTCGATCTCGCAACCTTTCGATTACTAACCACTAGGCTACCTGCCGCCCAATTTATGCATATAGAAATGACAGGACATGCATTCCATGCTTTTTTAATAACTAACACGTTAGGCATGATCAATTAAATATATATATTTTTTTGCTAAGAAAAAAATTGCATAGGATCATGATCAGGATTCTTTAGCAAAAGTTAATGGAAAAACATAATGTGCATAATGCCATCAATCACTATTTGTGTGGCTTTATGGTGTCTGTATTATTTGTGGAGGGGAAAAATAGCATACACTTTATGAAATAAATTGCCACCCTCTGGGCAAACTATGAATTCTTGGTGTCTTCATACCCATATTGACTTTGTGTCTGTGCATTGGTGGGCCATCATGCGTTTATCATTCACACTCATCCCCTCAACTCTTATCCTCATCCATCCACAGACGTGCTGAAAAATCCCCTGTCTATCCTGCTGTCAAAAAACCCATCCCCAGAATAGGCTGCAAATAGGTGGACCTATACAGATTGAAGAAAATGAAACACAGAGAAAACTGACTCATCCGCAAATATATGCACAGGAGGTTCAGAGCAATATTGTTTCGTGAAAAACTCAATTGTCTGGAGGAGTTTATTTATGTGTCTGCAGTTTCTTTGTTTGGCCGACCAGCAGGGAAGATGCATCCAATCATTTTCTCAATGCCCGTCATAATGTCCCAAAAACAAAACAAAAACATTCACTTTGAAACACCTTGAATGGGTGTTGTCTATAACCCTTGTCTCTACACATGTTGCTCATCTATTCTAATGCATTAGGACAAGATCCACCGTATGCTCCCTGTACCCTGCAGGTTCTGACTCATAGCCTAAGGCTTCTGGCAGTAGCCTCAGGCCAGCTTCTGAATATCAGTTAGCAATATCAAATACAACACTGAACAAAAATATAAATGCAAAATGTAAAGTGTTGGTTTCATGAGCTGAAATAAAAGATCCCAGAAATATTCCATACGCACAAAAATATTTTTTCTCTCATATGATGAACACACATTTGTTTACATCCCTTTAGTGAGCATTTCTCCTTTGCCAAGATTTACCTGACATACGTGGCTCAGTTGTTAGGACATGGGGCTTGCAACACTAGGGTGGTGGGTTCGATTCTCATGTGGGACCATTAAGAACAAATGTATGCAGTCACTTGTGTAAGTCACTCTGGATAAGAGAGTCTGCTAAATGTCATCAATGTAAATATCAAGAAGCTGATTAAACAGCATGATCATTACACAGGTGCACCTTGTGCTGGTTATAAGGAAAGGCCTCTCTAAACTGTGCAGTTTTGTCTCATGCCACAGATTACTCAAGTTTTGAGGGAGCGTGCAATTGGCATACTGACTCCAGGAATGTCCACCAGATCTGTTGCCAGAGAATTTTATGTTCACTTCTCTCCCATAAGTCACCTCCAATGTCGTTTTAGAGTAATTGGCAATACGTTCAACCAGCCTCACAACCATGCCACCCCAGGACCTCCACATCCGGCTTCTTCACCTGCGGGATAGTCTGAAGGAGGGGGTGCTGAAGAGTATTTCTGTCTGTCTGTAAATAAGCCATTTTTGTGGGGAAAAACATATTATGATTGGCTGGGCCTGGCTCCCCAGTGGGTAGGCTTATGCCCTCCATTGCCCACCCATGGCTGCGCCCCTGCCCAGTCATGTGAAATCCATAGAGCAGGACCCTAATGAATGTATTTCTATTGACTGATTTCTTTATATGAACTGAACTGTAGCATTTTATATTTTTGTTCAATGTATTCAAATCTAATTTTATCTGTTACAAACACATATTTAGCAGATGTTATTGCGGGTGTAGCAAAATGCTTGTGTTCCTAGCTCCAACAATGCCTTAGTATCTAACAATTCACAACAATACACACAAATCTAAAAGTTAAAAGAATGGAATTAAGGAATGTATACAGTAAATATTAGGAAGAGCGATGTCGGAGTGGCATTGACTAACAGTAGAATATAGTATATACATATGAAAAGAGTAAAGCAATATGTATTTTTTTAGATCATGAATCAGAATTTCCTCACACTGGTTTAAGAATAAAGACCACTCAATCTAACCTAAAAAAAAAACGAAGTCATACGTGTTTTTTCTCAACAGAAATCGTAAAATAACTGGCAAAAATGTATGTTCTAAGTAGTTAGAACAAATAGCAGGGTAAGAAGAGACCCCCCTGGATGTCTTGAAGTAACATTGCGATCATGAGTTATGAGCCAAACATGAATATAGGAGGAGAGACTAATGAGATAAAATGATAGCAGTCGCCTCACATCAAAGAAGATCAAAACCATGGAAGGAGAAGAACCGAGGGAGAGAGAGAGGCAGATGGAGAGAGGCAGAGAGAGCAAGAGATGCAGTGAGAGTGAGAGATGGGTTAGGGCAAGAGGAGCGAGAGGCAGAGAGTTAGAGAGAGCAAGACAGCAAAAAAAGAGGGTGAGAGGCAGAGAGAGCAAGGGAGGGCGAGAGAAGGTGGAGGGCGAGAGGAGCGAGAGAGAGAGAAAGCAACAGAGAAGGGCCAGAGAGAGAAGTGAAAGAGGGAGAGAGTGAAAGAGGAATAGAGATAGACGGAGAGAGAGAGAGAGAGAGAGAGAGAGAGAGAGAGAGAGAGAGAGAGAGAGAGAGAGAGAGAGTGAGAGAGAGAGAGAGAGAGAGAGAGAGAGAGAGAGAGAGAGAATGGAGTGACACACAAACAGTATATCCCCACCACAGTGTTGCTCCTATGATAAGCATCTCAATGAAAGCTGGTGTTCCCTCCAGTTTTACACAGCATTAGCTTCATTACGATACAAAGGAAAGTAATGACTTTGATAATTACATTGTTTAAATCCTGTGAAGTGGGCTGCCAGAGCCAGAAGGCTGTGTTATGAGAGCCTGGCTATGTGTCGCACTGTAAAAGGGAAAGGTGACATAACGTGTGATGGTTGTGTGTGAGTGTGTGTGTGTAAGCGTTTCTAGGTGACAACCCAGGGCACCTCCAGGCCTGATACAACGAGTACAGAGAGACAGCTCTGTCAGATTGATATCGCTGCTCGTGGCTCGACGAGACCACTGTCTGTCTCACTGAGAGACTATACTGACTATACTGACAATCTGTCAACAGTAGGCCTGATGGAAGGCAGTCACACGTTGATGATGTAAGCAGTGGTTAAAACGCTGAATGCATTGTGTGTGTATATATATATATATATATATATATATATATATATATATATACATATATATATATACAGTCGAAGTCGGAAGTTTACATACACTTAGGTTGGAATCATTAAAACTCGTTTTTCAACCACTCCACAAATTTCTTGTTAACAAACTATAGTTTTGGCAAGTCGGTTAGGACATCTACTTTGTGCATGACACAAGTCATTTTTCCAACAATTGTTTAAAGACAGATTATTTCACTTATAATTCACTGCATCACAAAACAAGTGGGTCAGAAGTTTACATCCACTAAGTTGACTGTGCCTTTAAACAGCTTGGAAAATTCAAGAAAAGGATGTCATGGCTTTAGAAGCTAATTGACATCATTTGAGTTAGTTGGAGGTGTACCCGGGGATGTATTTCAAGGCCTACCTTCAAACTCAGTGCCTCTTTGCTTGACATCACGGATAAATAAGAAGAAATCAGCCAAAAATCGTAGACCTCCACAAGTCTGGTTCATCCTTGGGAGCAGTTTCCAAATGCCTGAAGGGACCATGTTCATCTGTACAAACATTAGTACGCAAGTATGAACACCATGGGACCATGCAGCCGTCATACCGCTCAGGAAGGAGCGTCTCCTAGAGAAGAACGTACTTTGGTGCGAAAAGTGCAAATCAATCCCAGAACAACAGCAAAGGATCTTGTGAAGATGCTGGAGGAAACAGGTACAATAGTATATATATCCATAGTAAAATGAGTCCTATATCGACATAACCAGAAAGGATGCTCAGCAAGGAAGAAGCCACTGCTCCAAAACCACATAAAAAGCCAGACTACGGTTTGCAACTGCACATAGGGACAAAGATCATACTTTTTGGAGAAATGTCCTCTGGTCTGATGAAACAAAAATAGAACTGTTTGGCCATAATGCCCATCATTATGTTTGGAGGAAAAAGGGGGAGGCTTGCAAGCCTAAGAATATCATCCCAACCGTGAAGCACGGGGGTAGGAGCATCATGCTGTGGGGGTGCTTTGCTGCAGGAGGGACTGCTGCACTTCACAAAATATATGGCATCATGAGGCAGGAAAATTACGTGGAAATATTGAAGCAGGACATCAGTCAGGAAGTTAAAGCTTGGTCGCAAAGGGGCCTTCCAAATGGACAAAGACCCCAAGCATACTCCCAAAGTTGTGGCAAAATGGCTTAAGGACAACAAAGTCAAGGTATTGGAGTGGCCATCACAAAGCCCTGACCTCAATCCTATAGAAAATGTGTGGGCAGAACTGAAAAAGCGTTTGTGAGCAAGGAGGACTACAAACCTGATTCAGTTACACCAGCTATGTCAGGAGGAATGGGCCAAAATTCATCCAACTTATTGTTTGACCCAAGTTAAACAATTTAAAGGCAATGCTACCAAATACTAATTGAGTGTATGTAAACTTCTGACCCATTAGGAATGTGATGAAAGAAATAAAAGCTGAAAGAAATCATTCTCTCTTCTATTATTCTGACATTTCACATTTTTAAAATAAAGTATTGATCCTAACTGACCTAAGACAGGGATTGTTATTAGGTTTAAATGTCAGGAATTGTGAAAAACTGATTTAAATTGTATTTGGCTAAGGTGTATGTAAATGTCCGACTTCAACTGTATACAATCTTAGCAAAAAACGAAACAGCCCTTTTTCAGGACCCTGTCTTTCAAAGACAATTCGTAAAAATCCAAATAACTTCACAGATTTTCTTTCAAAAACAAGGACATTTCTATGTGATCCCAAACTTTTGAACGGTAGTGTCTGTATATATATATATGACAATAAACCAATCAATAATGGTATAACAAAGGGATGACGATTTAAGCTATGTCATTTGAATGTTGAGTATTGCTGCATGGGTGAAAGTCTGAAGAAAAATTCTATAATAATTCTCGTTTTCAGTCTCATCAGCAAGGCATTCAGAATGCAAAACCTTATTTAACATTCGACTGACATCATCTGAAGCTATTTGACAGCCTCAGTATGTTTTCCATTTCCACATTTCCCCCCATTTTGTTAGAAATGAGTAACGTAATCGATTTTTTAAATGACTTGCATAAACAAATTGCGGAGCAGCAGCATACCGCATGCAGCAACAAACAACACAACACATATTTTCTGTCCGTCTTTTTCAATGTTCTGGATGGTTAGCCCCAGTCTCATCTCTTCTATCAAGGCTGAGTCTGAGGGTGCATCCACAATAACATCATATATAGTGCACTACTTTTGACCACAGCCAAATGGGCTATGATTGGAGTGATGATCCGACAACAACAGCTGAGAATGAAATAACAAACTGAGTCCTGGGGGACTGACTGCATTAGAACCTCCTAAACAGTCAAAGTGCCCCCTATGCATAGTAACAGACCGATCTGTTGACACAAACACTGACTTATCCCCTCAGTGACTCTGAAATTATGGCTTCAATTGTAGAATACATAAGACTTTATTCGATTTCCCAATACTTTATTAATTAATCTTTAGCAGAAAATGTGTGTTTTATCCAATCCAGGAGGCATTTCTTTATGTTTCTACTCCTGCGGTGTGTGCTGATACTGTACCAGACAATATCCTACATTGAAATGTGTTTTTCTCCCTGAAGTAGCACTAACACTTTGTGCATTAAGAGACTGACTGATGGGGTCTCTTTGATTCATCATCCTTACCTGCATACCATCCTTTTTTAGATATTAACCAATTCTCTTTGAGACATACTGGAGAGGTTTCTACACCATTGCTGTGGTTTCAGGAGGCTACCTGAAACACAGGAACAACACAAAGACACATATCAATTATTTCTAGTTTTATCACTTTCAAATAACACATTTTAATACTCAACTACACAACAATGTCTCTGGAAATGACTTGTGAAAGATGTTAATAAAGTAGAAGCTTCTTTTAAAGAATGTATCATGCAAATAGTGGCTAACTTACTATCCTTCAACATGGGTGAACTTATTTTCTCAATATGTCAACTTTTTCAAGGCTTGAAAGGAAAAGCACAAACATCCGAGCTTATAACAAAGTACTTGGTAAATCCTTTAGAGAAATCATATCAGCAGAGAAAAAAAAAATCTCAAATGTTAACAAGTGTTGTTCCCCTGAAATGGTTATTGATTTCCTGCTCATGTGAAATAAGTGTAGAGGGTGTTGATAATTTCATATTCAACCTTTAGATTGAATCAGGTCGAACTGACAGTAGATCAATACATTTTCATCTCTATCATCTCACCATTGCATAATATCTACTCTTCATTTCACCTAAAACTTAAAGGGACAGTTCATCCAAATTATAAAATAGCATTGGTTGCCTTTTTAAAATAATTTAACGAGGCAAGTCAGTTAATAGAACAAATTCTTATTTACAATGACGGCGTACACTGGCCAAACCTGGGCCAATTGGCCACTGCCTTCTGGGAATCCTAATCCCGGCAGGTTGTGATACAGCCTGGAATTTAACCAGGGTGTCTGTAGTGACACTTCAAGCACTGAGATGCAGTGCCTGAGACCGCTGTGCCACTCGGGAGCCTTACCCTGTAGGCAGTCTGTAGAATCCAATCCATGCCTTGGTGTTGTTTACCAGACCAAATGATAACTTTTTAGCATTTGTGGCACAAATCCAATGCAAGTCAACATCCCAGATATTAGCAATTTTCATAATATTGGTGAACTATGCCTTTATCTGTTGGGGAGAATTCCGTACTGTTTGGTCCTTGGTCAGGTTTTTATTTTTGAATCCCTTTTCTCTTGGGAGATGTCCTCACTGTTTAGGCCGACACCAGGGTTATTAAACCACTTTTCTTTTGGTAGCTACAATTGAAGTTGGAAGTTTACATACACCTTAGCCAAATACATTTAAACTCTGTTTTTCACAATTCCTGACATTTAATCCTTGTACAAATCTCAATTTTAGGTCAGTTAGGATTACCACTTTATTTTAAGAATGTGAAATGTCAGAATAATAGTAGAGAGAATGATTTATTTCAGCTTTTATTTATTTAATCACATTCCCAGTGGATCAGAAGTTAACATACACTCAATTAGTATTTGGTAGCATAGCCTTTAAATTGTTTAACTTGGGTCAAACGTTTTGGGTAGCCTTCCACAAGCTTCCCACAATAAGTTGGGTGAATTTTGGCCCATTCCTCATGACAGAGCTTGTGTAACTGAGTCAGGTTTGTAGGCCTCCTTGCGCGCACACGCTTTTTCAGTTCTGCCCACACATTTTCTATAGGATGGGGTCAGGGCTTTGTGATGGCCACATCAATACCTTAGCTTTGTTGTGGCCATTTTGCCACAACTATGGAAGTATGCTTGGGGTCATTATCCATTTGGAAGACCCATTTGCAACCAATCTTTATCTTCCTGACTGATGTCTTGAGAGGTTGCTTCAATATATCCACATCATTTTTCTAACTCATGATGCCATCTATTTTGTGAAGTGCACCACAACGTGCAGCAAAGCACCCCCACAACATGATGCTGCCTCTCCTGTACTTCACGGTTGGGATGGTGTTCTTTGGCTGGCAAGCCTCAACCCTTTTTCCTCCAAACATAACGATGGTCATTATGGCCAAACAGTTCTATTTTTGTTTCATCAGACCAGAGGACATTTCTCCAAAAAGTACGATCTTTGTCCCTATGTGCAGTTGCAAACCATAGTCTGGCTTTCTAATGTGGTTTTGGAGCAGTGGCTTCTTCCTTGCTGAGCGTCCTTTCAGGTTATATCGATATAGGACTTGTTTTACTGTGGGTATAGATACTTTTGTACCTGTTTCCTCCAGCATCTTCACAAGGTCCTTTGCTGTTGTTCTGGGATTGATTCACACTTCGCACCAAAGTACGTTCATCTCTAGGAGTCAGAACGCGTCTCCTTCCTGAGTGGTATGACGGCTGCGTGGTCCCATGGTGTTCATACTTGTTTACTATTGTTTGTACAGATGAACGTGGTACCTTCAGGCATTTGGAAATTGCTGACAAGGATGATCCAGACTTGTGGAGGTCTACAATTTTTTTTCTAAGGTCTTGGCTGAATTCTTTTGATTTTCCCATGATTTCAAGTGAAGAGGCACTGTGTTTGAAGGTATACCTTGAAATACATCCCCAGGTACACCTCCAATTGACTCAAATTATGTAAATTCGCCTATCAGAAGCTTCTAAAGCCATGATGTCATTTTCTAGAATTTTCCAAGCTGTTTAAAGGCACAGTCAACTTAGTGTATGTAAACTTCTGACCCACTGGAATTGTGATACAGTGAATTATAAGTGAAATAATCTGTCTGTAAGCAATTGTTGGAAAGATTACTTGTGTCATGCACAAAGTAGATGTCCTAACCGACTTGCAAAAACTATAGTTTGTTAACAAGAAATTTGTGGAGTTGTTGAAAAACGAGTTTTAAATGACTCCAACCTAAGTGTATGTAAACTTCCGACATCAACTGTATATCATCATGTAGGTCTACATCAGTTGCTGTTTTGATTTTATCACTAATGGACCATGAAATAAGAAAAAATACAGTCCCACACTGTAGTATTCCTAGTTATTTGTTATGATGTGACGGAACCAACCTTTCAACACACAGTGCCTTCTTCAGGATTCCTTCTCCACTGAATGTTCATTCTGGTGGCAGGTAGCCTAGCGTTTAACTGAAAGGTCGCTGGTTTGAATCCCTCCTCTCCCATTCAGTCTGTGACTACCCTGCCCTGGCTGTCGCCTGTGGGAGTTGACTGATAGATACTGAGATGGATGGGCAAGGCAGTGTGTCTGCAGCACCCCTGTCAACTTGATGGCCTGCTGGCTGCTGAGGGATGACCATCCAGTCCTGACCCCTTCATTACCCACCACGTCTACTGGCTCCATGATGGAGTAGGAGTGGATTAGTA
The DNA here is from genome assembly GCF_018296145.1 of Oncorhynchus tshawytscha. Taxonomy (NCBI): domain Eukaryota; kingdom Metazoa; phylum Chordata; class Actinopteri; order Salmoniformes; family Salmonidae; genus Oncorhynchus; species Oncorhynchus tshawytscha. The sequence continues at coordinate 15,658,847 of NC_056459.1, forward strand.
GCATTGACCTCCTGTCCTTTCTGTCCCTCTCACTCTCCCTCTCACTCTCCCCCTCACTGTCTGCTCCTCTCGTCTTTATGACGGATCATGAGATTGCACACTAGTATAACTATATCCGTCCAAGCCTCTTGATTACAGTGTTGATTAATAATCTCCATCAACCATACAGGGGGTCCTGATCACTTCGCTCCCTTCCTTCTCACCCACCTGTCAATTAGGATTATTAATCTGTTATTACCCCCCCCCAACTATATGTGCCCGCCTGTCACTCCCTAAATCACATTACCACAGAATAAGTGATGGTATGTCTTGATACACTTCTCCAGTGACCAGCAGGTGTGTGTGTGTGTGTGTGTGTGTGTGTGTGTGTGTGTGTGTGTGTGTGTGTGTGTGTGTCCAGAATCACTTCAATTCGCCCTGCTATTGTCTCAGCTAGAAAACGGATGGATGGAAGAATGAAAAGGAGGGATATTTGAATCGATGAGCAGGCCCTTTGGTTCTGACAGGACCTGTATTTGTTTGTGAAGGAGAGATAACAACCCCTTATTGATTGATTGGTGCTTTGTTTGGTGCTGTAAGGCTAGAAATGGGTGCCATTGTTTTTCAGGCCCCCGACTGTCTCCACATATACTGTTAGGACCATCATGGGAGAACAGGGCAAGACATACTTTTTTATTTTTTGTATACCAAAACCACTATCATGAGGCAATAATTGCCTCATCCTGTCAATTGCTGAAAAAGTTTACAGCAATGTAGACTATGTGACTTTTTCAGAAGGAGGATGCTTACAGAGAGTAAAACTGAGATTACAACCTGGGATGTGGAGCTAAAACTGTAGGTGGAAGTATGCTCACCCGACAGCACTAATTAGCCATGTGCTCAAACTGAAGTCTCCTTTTTCCTTCCTGAAGGTTAACTTCCTTGTTAAGTAGCTGTCTAAGTAGCTGTCTACACTAAAGTCACGGGGAAAGTTCTGTATAATGAAGTTACTACTACTGGTGTGACCTATGGAACCACAGAGGAGCACTCTGTTTTTGTCGCTGTTCCAAATTTCAATTTCACTTTCTCTACCTAACCCAGTCTCTGTCCCCATACCTGTTCTCTCTCTCCCCTCACACACGCTCTCTCCCCAACATATCTATCTTCTCCCCGACACTCGCTCTCTCCCCCATATCGTCTTCTCTCATGACCACACTCTCTCTTCCTTACCCCACATTCTCTCTCTCCCCCTCTCCTCCTCTCTCTTATATGTTATATTAAGGTTGGGAGACTAGGGGAAAGAGGGGGAAGTAAAGTTAAAAAGATGTACAGTACCAGTCAAAAGTTTGGACACAACTACTCATTCACAGGGTTTTCTTAACTTCTTACTATTTTCTACATTGTAGAATAAGAGTGAAAACATCAAAACTATGAAACAACACATATGGAATCACGTAGTAACCAAACAGTGTTAAAAAGAAAAAATATATATATGAGATTCTTCAAAGTACCCACCCTTTGTCTTGATGACAGCTTTGCACACTTTTGGCATTCTCTCAACCAGATTCACCTGGAATGCTTTTGAGTTCCTATGTATGCTGAGCACTTGTTGGCTGATTTTCCTTCACTCTGTGGTCCAACTCATCCCAAACCATCTCAATTGGGTTGAGGCCGGGTGATTGTGGAGGCCAGGTCATCTGATGCAGCACTCCATCACTCTCCTTCTTGGTCAAATAGCCCTTACACAGCCTGGAGGTGTGTTGTGTCATTGTCCTGTTGAAAAACAAATGATAGTCCCACTAAGCGCAAACATGATGGGATGGTGTAAAGCTGCAGAATGCTGTGGTAGCCATGCTAGTTAAGTGTGCCTTGAATTCTAAATAAATCACAGACAGTATCACGAGCAAAGCACCATTACACCTACTCCTCCTCCATACTTCATGGTGGGAACCACACATGTGGAGATCATCTGTTCATCTACTTTGCGTCTCACAAAGACACAGCGGTTGGAACCAAAATCTCAAATTTGGACACATCAGACCAAAGGAAAGATTTCCATTGCTTGTGTTTCTTGGCCCAAGAAAGTCACTTCTTATTGGTGTCCTTTAGTAGTGGTTTCTTTGCAGCAATTCGACCATGAAGGCCTGATTCACGCAGTCTCCTCTGAACAGTTGATGTTGAAATGTGTCTGTTACTTGAAGTCTGTGAAGAATTTATTTGGGGCTGGTAACTCTAATAAACTTATCCCCTGCAGTAGAGGTAATTCTGGGTCTTCCTTTCCTGTGGCGGTCCTCCTGAGAGCCAGTTTCACCATAGCGCTTGATGGTTTTTGTGACTGCACTTGAAGAAACTTTATAAGTTCTTGAAATTTTCCGCATTGACTGACCTTCATGTCTTAGAGGAATGATGGACTGTTGTTTCTCTTTGCTTATTTGAGCTGTTCTTGCCATAATATGGACTTGGTCTTTTAGCAAATAGGGCTATCTTCTGTATACCACCCCTACCTTGTCACAACACAACTGATTGGCTCAAATGCGTTAAGAAATAAAGAAATTCCACAAATTAACTTTTAACAAGGCACACCTGTTAATTTAAATGCATTCCAGGTGACTACCTCATGAAGCTAGTTAAGAGAATGCCAAGAATGTGCAAAGCTGTCATCAAGGCAAAGGGTGGCTACTTTGAAGAATCTCAAATAGAAAATATATTTTGATGTGTTTAACATTTTTTTGGTTACTACATGATTCCATATATGTTATTTCATCATTTTGATGTCTTCACTATTATTCTACAATGTAGAAAATTGTAAAAATAAAGAAAAACCCTTGAATGAGTAGGTGTGTCCAAACTGACTGCTACTGCATGTGTACCTTGGAAAAACAAATTGAACGAGCTTGTGGGATTTTTTTTCTGTTTTCTGTGTCAGATGAATTTTTTGACCTGACAGGAGGTGATAACAGCATACCTCTGTCTGACTTCCCATGCAGGGTAGAGCAATAATCACCCTATATGAAAATGTCAGGGAATATATGAATATGTCAGAGACAATTTATTAATAAATGTTTATCTGTTTACCTGTCGTCCAATCAGTGTCGATCTGTCTTACTTTCCTGTTTGCTTTGCTCTGTCGCTCTGTTTCTGCCTGACCATCAATCTTATTATCTAATCGCTAAATAGAAGAGAAAAAACACATGCCTAGTCTGCATATCTCTGACAGGGTGTCATACTGTATGAAGAGGCTGGAGGTCTGAAGGTGGCTGTCTGTGCTGTTTTGTTGTGTCAGTTCTGGGTCTTGGTCTATCTCGTCTCAGGTAGAGAGCTGAAAAATTCATTTTTTTTGTCAGGTTAACGGTTTTTGTTGGACACAATCAAACGTCTCTGTGATATGGAATTTCAGAGTGAAAATAAAGACGCTTGATAAGATTTATTCCAGGCACAATATTGCCAATAACAACATCTCCATGTCACACCTTCCTATTTGAACTAAAGAAGTGACACCAGTAGTGGAAAAAGTACCCAATTGTCATTCTTGAGTAAAAGTAAAGATGCCTTGAGCCTACTTGAGACGCAGACGTCCCACCTAGAGCTCTGGAAATGCACATGCGCTACGCTACACGCTAATAGTATTAGTTAAAACGCAAACGTTCATTAAAATACACATGCTTGGTATTGAAATAAAGCTACAGTCATTGTGAATCTAGCCACCGAGTCAGATTTTTAAAATGCTTTTCGGCGAAAGCATGAGAAGCTATTATCTGATAGCATGCAACACCCCAAAAGACCCGTAGGGGATGTAAACAAAAGAATTAGCATAGTCGGCGCTACACAAACCGCACAATAAAATATAAAACATTAATTACCTTTGACCATCTTCTTTCTTGGCACACCTTGATGTCCCATAATCAATACTGGGTCTTTTTTGGATTAAATCGGTCCATATATAGCCTAGATATCGATCTATGAAGACTGTGTGATAAACGGAAAAAAATAGCGTTTCATAACGTAACGTCATTTTTTAAAAGTTAAAAATTCGACGATAAACTTTCACAAAACACTTCGAAATACCTTTCTAATGCAACTTTAGGTATAACTACACGTTAATAAGCTATAAAAATCATCAGGAGGCGATGTAAATTCGATAGTTGGCCGTGTGGAAAAATGTCCGGAAAAACACAGAGACAATGCCTCGAGTTGGTGGTCGGAGGGAATCGGTTCCCTTTGGTCGGATCTACCAAGAATCAAATCAGAATCAAATGAGGAGACTCTATACATCCTGTGGAAGCTGTAGGTACTGCAAGCTCGGCCTCATTTAATACGGTTCACCTTTAACAATTCCTGGGAGTGGCGCATGGATATTTTTTTCCATCTCCAGTGATCAGATTTTCCTGCGCTTTTCGATGAAACAGACGTTCTGTTATAGTCACAGCCGTGATTTAAACAGTTTTGGAAACGTCTGAGTGTTTTCTATACACACATACTAATCATATGCATATACTATATTCCTGGCCTGAGTAGCAGGACGCCAAAATGTTGCGCGATTTTTAACAGAATTTCCGAAAAAGTAGGGGGGAGGCTTAACATTAATTAATAGAAAACGAATCAAGTAAAAGTAAAAGTCTCCCAGTAAAATTCTACTTGAGTAAAAGTCTAAAAGTATTTGTTTTTTAAATATACTTAAGTATCAAAAGTAACTATAATTGGTAAAGTGTACTTAAGTATCAAAAGTAACTATAATTGGTAAAGTGTACTTCAGTATCAAAAGTAACTATAATTGGTAAAGTGTACTTAAGTATCAAAAGTAACTACAATTGGTAAAGTGTACTTAAGTATCAAAAGTAACTATAATTGGTAAAGTGTACTTAAGTATCAAAAGTAACTATAATTGGTAAAGTGTACTTAAGTATCAAAAGTAACTATAATTGGTAAAGTGTACTTCAGTATCAAAAGTAACTATAATTGGTAAAGTGTACTTAAGTATCAAAAGTAACTATAATTGGTAACGTGTACTTAAGTATCAAAAGTAACTATAATTGGTAAAGTGTACTTAAGTATCAAAAGTAACTATAATTGGTAAAGTGTACTTAAGTATCAAATGTAACTATAATTGGTAAAGTGTACTTAAGTATCAAAAGTAACTATAATTGGTAAAGTGTACTTAAGTATCAAAAGTAAAAGTATAAATAATTTAAAATTCCTTATATTATGCAAACCAGACGGCAGGATTTTCTTGTTTTTTAAATTTACAGATAGATGGGGCACACCGGGTAGCCTAGTGGTTAGAGCATTGGACTAATAACCAGAAGGTTGCAAGTTCAAACCCCTGAGCTGACAAGGTACAAATCTGTTGTTCTGCCCCTGAACAGGCAGTTAACCCACTGTTCCTAGGCTGCCATTGAAAATAAGAATTTGTTCTTAACTGACTTGCCTAGTTAAATAAAAATAAAACACTCAAACATAATTTACAAATGAAGCATCTGTGTTTAGGTAGTCTGTGAATTGGACCATTTTCCTGTCCTGCTAAGAATTAAAAATGTAACAAGTACTTCTGGGTGTCAGGGAAAATGTATGGAGTAAAAAGTACATTATTTTCTTTAGGATGTGGTGAAGTAAAAGTAGTCAAAAATAACAATAGTGAAGTAAAATACAGATACCTCCAAAAAACGACGTTAATTGTACTGTAAAGTATTTTTACGTAATTACTTTACACCACTGAGTGGCACATATTACATGAGTCCAAAGTATTTGTTCAAAATGAGTGAACTAAAAGGTCTTCCTGTACTGTATCTCACCCTCACCACAATATGAGTTCTTCCCAGCACTTTCCTCAGTAAAATACCATGTCCTTTAGATAAGATAATATTTATATATCCATCCCACAGAATAAGATCAAGCAATTGTCCAGATATTATTTTCTATTGGGAACTAACAACATATTGTAGGACATAGAGATTTGGATTTGAGATGTTGACGTTCCTCATATTGAACCTGTTCTCTTTATTGCTACTGTATGACCTACATAGTATCTTCCATTTCTCCAAGAGATTCTGTAATAGGGCGGTTGGGATTCAATTGTTAAATACAACGGATATTTATATTCCCACAGCAGGGTGCCCCTAGTCTGGCCACAGATCGGTTTGTGCTGTCTTACTAGGTGTTGGCATGGCCGCACAAACAGATCTGGGACCAGGCCTGGGTGTCCCGGATGGATGGAGGTGACACTTGATTTATTGAAATCGTCAGTCTGGCTGATTCTGGTCATAGGAAACAGAAAAAAAGGCCCACTTTAGTCTGTCAGACCCTTAAAGCAGTAGTCATGTTGTATAACAATGGATTTTTGTCAGCTGCTTTTAATCCTGCAGTACACACTGTGTGTGTGTGTGTGTGTATGTGTGTGTGTGTGTGTGTATGTGTGTGTGTGTGTGTGTGTGTATGTAAAGCCCAGGGGTTTTGTCCTCTTTCAATCTTAATCCAGGTGGAACACTAGTTCATTATAACAGTGCTTCATTGAAACTAAGCTCAATGAAACTCTCACCACAGACCTCCCCACTTACAGTACCTGAGGTTGTCAGAGAAGTGTGTGTGTGTCTGTGTGTGTGTGTGTGTGTGTGTGTGTGTGTGTGTGTGTGTGTGTGTGTGTGTGTGTATTTTGGCTAGTTAGTCTTCTACAGGACCTGCAGGTGTTACAGAAGGGATCTGAGGTTCATTCTTAGTCACGCTGCAGTAGAACAATCCAGAAGAATCATAAATAGGGCAACAATTATACAGAACACGGTTCATCTGGTCTTGTTCATCTGCTGTTTGTTATTTAATAAGGAAACTGAAGAAGCTGGTTTTATCAAAGGAGGAGACTTTTTTTTATCAAAACATCTCATATGATAGGACACGCACACACACACACACACACACACACACACACACACACACACACACACACACACACACACACACACACACACACACACACAACATCCTCTGTCCGGCCATCGACCAAACAAACAAATAAACTCTCCTTTGATGTGGACGTTGGAGTCACTGAGGAAAGAGAAAAAGAAAGGAAGAAAGAGAAAGAAGAGAGAGCCAACATATATGAGGCTCAGGCTCCAGTGACGATCAAAGGAAAATGACTCCACTTTTCTTACAGATTATGGGGTTGCAATGCACTCAGAAAAGACTTACGTCATTCATTTCATTGTGCTAGCCTGCTATAGCCCACTCTGTGTGTCTGTCCCAAACGACACCCTATTCCCTATTTTGTGGACTACTTTTGACCAAAGACCTTATAGGGCCTGGTCAAAAGTAGTGCACTGAATAGGGAGTAGGGTGCCATTTTGGACACAGGCTCCATGGTCAATGTTCTGAATGGACTTTGCAATTGGCAAAGTCCATTGTACTTTTAATGTTGTAATTTTAAGGTTTTTGTATTGCCGTGTTGGAGTCCTCCTCCAAAATCAATTAAGAAAAACATTGCCATTTTTGTTTTCCTGGAGAACTAAACCAATGACCTTCTATGGTAGTTTTCTTGTAGTAAGAATGAATGTGCTTTAGCGTTCGCGTCAATGTAGTTTTGTGTTGAGGTCTCAGGGTGGCAACATTGAGAACAAGCCTGGAGCTATCCAAACTAAAAGAACTCTGCTAAATATCCAAAATACCAGGTATAGCCTCAGACAATGAACTCACACCTACAATATTTATCTGTTTCACTGTTTCACCTATCGCGGATCTCAGCTTTAAAACTTATCATAGCTCTACCTCTCATATGAACCAGCCTAGTGTTCATCTATGGACATTTTGTTATACATTGTTAATTTGCCAGAGTGAGAGTACAGGAGCCATTGCATAAGGGTATGATTTGAGGCTGAGCTGATTCTAATCCATTGATTTAACTGGACACATGTTTGTTAGCCTGCAAGTCTGAGAGGAGGGTTGGATGGGAGCAGCTGTTCTCTATTAGAAACCTGGGCTCCTTCCAAATTCCATGATAGAATGTTGGAATCTCTCTCTCTCTCTCTCTCTCTCTCTCTCTCTCTCTCTCTCTCTCTCTCTCTCTCTCTCTCTCTCTCTCTCTCTCTCTCTCTCTCTCTCTCTCTCTCTCTCTCTCTCTCTCTCTCTCTCTCTCTCTCTCTCTCTCTCTCTCTCTCTCTCTCTCTCTCTCTCTCTCTCTCTCTCTCTCTGTGTTGGAGTGATGCTAAAGCAGTGTGCAAGCACATCAAGTAGAAAGTGTGAAATTGCAGGCAAACACAGAGTGACCGTTTTGAATTAGCCTGCAGTGAATCATTTCTAGCCCATCCCCCAGCTCCTAGCTAGCTACATTTAGTTCCCACCCACTCAACTGTCCCTTATCATCCCATTCCACTGAGGGCCTGAGCAAAAAGATGTCCCACTGGGGGCTCTGACACACACACACACAAACACACACACACACAGACACACACAGACACACACACAAGCAGTTCACGCACATCCATCAGCCTCCTAAAATCATCCTTTTGTAGTTGTCGGTGCTGTTCCATCTCCATATGACAGGAGGCGATAACAATTATGTTCCAGCTAAAAAAAAAGGAAGGTTGGGAGAAAGAGCGACAGGAAATATATAGTTTGAGAGTAAGTGTGTGTGATTGCGCATGGGTGTGTGTGTTTGTGTGTGTGTGTGTGTGTGTGTCTGCGTGTGAATCCTGCCTCCTTTCACCTCCCAGTTGGCCCATGGGCCTGTCGATCCGTGAAAAAAGCAGAGGGGAACACAGAACACACAGTTGGGGTGGCTGAGAGAGCGAGGTGACGATGGAGGAGTGTGTGTGTGTTTGTGCATGCGTGCAAGCATGTGTGTGTGGCCTCCTGAAGTGTAAGAGCGGGCCTTAGACCCTGCTCAGTGACACAGAAGAATAGACAGCCAGTGGGAGACAGGGCAGAGGCAAACAGCAGGAGGGGTGATTGGCTGTAGAATGATTCTACACACAGCAGCATATCTTTAGGACCAATGGACCGCTGACACAGCCTGCTGATAGGAGAGCAGTGTGTGTGTGTGTGCCTGTGTGTGAGAGATGGCTGTCACGACACAGAGGTTGTTTGACTGGTCAGCACTGGTCATTCGTAGTGGGAGTTTGAATAAGAGGTCCAGGTTGATTTTTCACTATAACTAAACAAGGGATAGAGGCCCAGCAGAGTCTCCTACAAGGTGCTGATTCCCTCTCCCAGACAGACAGACAGACAGACAGACAGACAGACAGACAGACAGACAGACAGACAGACAGACAGACAGACAGACAGACAGACAGACAGACAGACAGACAGACAGACAGACAGACAGACAGACAGACAGACAGACAGACAGACAGACAGACAGACAGACAGACAGACAGACAGACAGACAGACAGACAGACAGACAGACAGACAGACAGACAGACAGACAGACAGACAGACAGACAGACAGACAGACAGACAGACAGACAGACAGACAGACAGATAGATAGATAGATAGATAGATAGATAGATAGATAGATAGATAGATAGATAGATAGATAGATAGATAGATAGATAGATAGATAGATAGATAGATAGATAGATAGATAGATAGATAGATAGACACAAACTCCTCAATAGTCTAATGAAATAGCCACTGGTAGCTGTTCCCTGTGTTCTCTGGGCAGTATTTAACATGAACAGCTAGAGCTGGTGGAGAGTGCCGTTCATCCAGGCCTTTTCAGATGTCGACAATGATGGCTTTGCCAAACATTATCAGTCCTCCCTGAATTTCAATATTAAAGCGTCATTCATTTTCATGCTCTGTGACCATCATAGTGCCTCCCCATCTCTGTCCCCTCTGCCTGATATGTTTCAGATAGGCTACATGAGGGTAGCATATCCATTTGGCATGTAGCTAAGCAAATAACTTGGGTAATTTATCTTCCTTCATTAGAGAAGGTTTTTTGTAAAGAGCTTGATATCAGCAAGTAGCTTATATTTTGTGTCTTAAAGCCCCGTAAGGTCTAAGGGCCTGGGGCTGGGTTTCTACTAAGCTAACATATGGAATTGTTTTAAGATGGTCATACCAAGGATCATTTAGCTATTTGATTTTGAATTTTAGGACCACTGTAAGTATAAAAAAAATGAAAAAAATAATTTGATGAAACGCTGAATTTGGCCTTAATGCTATTAGCCCATAGAAACACATTGAACAGATAGTCAGAAAACTATTCTAAAGGAAGTTTGTTTTGAAGTGTCTGTCGTATATCTGAGCGATATAAGAACGATGAGGACACAATTTTTTAAAATTACATATATTTAAACGTTTTTTTAGGTACTAAACTTCAATTAATTTTTTGAACTGGTACCAGGCTGCCTTCATACTAGTATTGTAAGGCTTGTGGGTGTCCTAGAGCAAAACCAAAACCGACGTGCATGTTTTCGTGAGAGTCTCGTCTTTCCATGGTGGTCGAATTAGTTTGTAAGACAAACCGTTCAGAGGCTACAGACTTCTTTGTGAGAAGACTGATTTACGAGGAATGTCTCACAACTACCACTTAGGCTCGGCCACCTTCCACCACAGATGTGGAAGGCCGCCATTGGTGGATGCGGTATATTGGGATGCAGTCCATGCAAAAAAAATGATACAGTGCATTCGGAAAGTATTCAGACCCCTTCCCTTTTTCCACGTTCTGTTACGTTACAGCTTTATTCTACAATTGATTATTATTATTTTATTTACTTATTTTCCTCATCAAGCTACACAAAATTAACCATAAGGACAAAGAAAAAACTAGTTTTTAGAAATGTTTGCAAATGTATTAAAAACAAATATAGTATTCAGACCCTTTGCTATGAGACTCGCAATTGAAGTCAGGTGCATCCTGTTTCCATTGATCATCCTTGATATGCTTCCACAACTTGATTGGAGTCCATCTGTGGTAAATTTAATTGATTGTCTATATACAGTTGAAGTTGGAAGTTTACATACACCTTAGCCAAATACATTTAAACTCAGTTTTTCACAATTCCTGACATTTAATCCTTGCAAAATTCCCTATGTTAGGTCAGTTAGGATCACCACTTTATTTTAAGAATGTGAAATGTCAGAATAATAGTAGAGAGATTGATTCATTTAAGCTTTTATTTATTTAATTACGTTCCCAATGGGTCAGAAGTTTACATGCACTCAATTAGTATTTGGTAGCATTGCCTTTAAATGGTTTAACTTGGGTCAAACGTTTCGTGTGGCCTTCCACAAGCTTCCCACAATAAGTTGGGTGAATATTGGCCCATTCCTCCTGACAGAGCTGGTGTAACTGAGTCAGGTTTGTAGGCCTCCTTGCTCGCACAGACTTTTTCAGTTCTGCCCACACATTTTCTATAGGATTGAGGTCAGGACTTTGTGATGGCAACTCCAATACCTTGACCAATACCATCTTGCCACAACTTTGGAAGTATGCTTGGGGTCATTGTACATTTGGAAGACCCATTTGCGACCAAGCTTTAACTTCCTGACTGATGTCTTGAGATGTTGCTTCAATATATCCACCTAATTTTCCTGCCCAATGATGCCATCTATTTTGTGAAGTGCACCAGTCCCTCCTGCAGCAAAGCACCTCCACAACATGATGCTGCCACCCCCGTGCTTCATGGTTGGGATGGTGTTCTTCGGCTTGCAAGCCTCCCTCTTTTGCCTCCAAACATAACGATGGTCATTATGGCCAAACAGTTCTACATTTCTCCAAAAAGTAAGATTTTTGTCCCCATGTGCAGATGCAAACCGTAGTCTGGCATTTTCATGGCGGTTTTGCACCAGTGGCTTCTTCCTTGCTCAGCGGCCTTTCAGGTTATGTTGATATACGACTCGTTTTACTGTGGATATAGATACTTTGTATCTGTTTCCTCAAACGTCTTGACAGGGTCCTTTGCTGATGTTCTGGGATTGATTTGCACTTTTAGCAAACAAAGTACGTTCATCTCTAGGTCCCATGGTGTTTATACTTGCGTACTATTGTTTGTACAAATGAACGTGGTACCTTCAGGAGTTTGGAAATTGCTCCCAAGGATGAACCAGACTTGCGGAGGTCTACAATCAGAAGCCTTTAAAGCCATGACATTATTTTCTGGAATTTTCCAAGCTGCTTAAAGGCACAGTCAACATAGTGTATGTAAACTTCTGACCCACTGGAATTGTGATACAGTAAATTATAAGTCAAATAATCTGTCTGTAAACAATTGTTAGAAAGATTACTTGTGTCATGCACAAAGTAAATGTCCTAACTGACTTGCCAAAACTATAGTTTGTTAACAAGAAATTTGTGGAGTGGTTGAAAAACGAGTTTTAATGACTCCAACCTAAGTGTATGTAAACTTCCTACTTCAAGTGTACCTTCATGTTTCAAGCAGACAACTATAGTCCCTGTGCCCAAGAACACCAAGATAACCTGCCTAAATGACTACCGACCTGTTGCACTCACGTCTGTAGCCATGAAGTGCTTTGATAGTCTGGTAATGGCTCACATCATCCCGATTATCCAAGAAACCCTAGACCCACTCCAATTTGCAAACCGCCACAACAGATCCACAGATAATACTGTGCAATCACTATTGCACTCCACACTGCCCTTTCCCACCTGGACGAAAGGAACACCTACGTGAGAATGCTATTCATTGACTACAGCTAAGCGTTCAACACCATAATGCCCTCAAAACTCATCACTAAGCTAAGGACCCTGGGACTAAACAACTCCCTCTACAACTGGACCCTGGACTTCCTGATGGGCCACCCCCAGGTGGTAAGGATGGTACAACACATCTGTCACGCTGATCTTCAACACTGGGGGCCCCTCAGGGGTGCATGCTCAGTCCCATCCTGTACTCCCTGTTCATTCATGATTGCATGGCCAAGCACGACTCAAACACCGTCATTAAGTTTGCCGACCACACAACAGTGGTAGGCCTGATCACCGAAAATGATGAGACAGCCTATAGAGAGGAGGTCAGAGACCTAGCAGTGTGGTGCCAGGATAACAACTTCTCCCTCAATGTAATCAAGACAAAGGAGACGCCCCCATTTTCATCGACAGGGCAGGTTGAGAGCTTCAAGATCCTTGGTGGCCACATCACTAACAAACTATCATGGTCCAAATACACCAAGACAGTCGTGATGAGGGTACGACAAAGCCCATTCCCTCTCAGGAGACTGAAAAGATTTGGCATGGGTCCTCAGATCCTCAAAAAGTTCTGTAGCTACACCATTGAGAGCATCCTGACTGGTAGCATCAATGCCTGGTATGGCAACTGCTGATCAAATGGCTACCTGGACTATTTGTATTGTCCCCCCCCCCCATTTTTACGCTGCTGCTACTCTATTTATTATCCATGCATAGTCACTTTACCTCTATCTACATATTACCTCAATTACCTCGACTAACCGGTGCCCCGCACATTGGCTCTGTACCGATACCCCCTGTATATAGCTTCGCTACTGTTATTTTATTGTTGCTCTTTAATTATTTGTTATTTTTGTATTTTTCTTCTTTATTTTTATTTTGTATTTTGTTTTTACTTGATTTTAGTCAATGCTTTTTTAACACTTATTTTTCTTAAAACCGCATTTTTGGTTAAGTAAGCATTTCACTGTAAGGTCTACACTTGCTGTATCCGGTGTATGTGACGAATACAATTTGATTAGATTTGATTTTATGGTAGAGTTGCCAGAGTGGCCAGATGAAAGCCATTCCTCAGTAAAACGCACAATAGCCCTCTTTGAATTTGCCAAAAGGCACCTAAAGGACTCTCAGACCATAAGAAACAAGATTCTCTGGTCTGATGAAACCAATATTGAACTCTTTGGCCTGAATGCCAAGCGTCACTTCTGGACAAAACCTGGCACCATCCCTATGGTGAAGCATGGTGGTGGCAGCATCATGCTGTGGGGATGGTTTTCAGCAGCAGGGATTGGATGACTAGTCAGGATCAAGGCAAAGATGAACAGAGCAAAGTACAGAGAGATCCTTGATGAAAACCTGCTCCAGAATGCTCAGGACCTCAGATTGGGGCGAAGGTTCATCTTCCAGCAGGACAACAACCCTAAGCACACAGCCAAGACAACCCAGGAGTGGCTTCATGAAAGGTCTCTGAATGTCCTTGAGTGTCCAAGCCAGAGCCCAGACTTGAACCCGATCTAACATCTCTGGAGAGACCTGAAAATGGCTGTGCGATCTCCATCCAACCTGACAGAGCTTGAGAGGATCTGCGGAGAAGAATGGGAGAAACTCCCCAAATACAGGCGTACCAAGCTTGTAGCGTCATACCCAAGAAGAATCTAGGCTGTAATCACTGTCAAAGTGCTTCAACAAAGTACTGAGTAAAGAGTCAAGACTTATGTAAATGTAATAGTTCAGTTCAACATTTTTAATACATTTTCAAAAACGTAAAAAAACCTGTTTTGCCTTTTTGTTACAGTAAGGCTGTAACAAAAAGGTAGAGGGGTCTGAATACTTTCCGAATACACTGTATCTCTAGCTTAAACAGACAGATTTTGATGGGGATTTATTATGCTAATCATATTTCTGCGGGGTCCGGACATCAACTATAGGGGGCTTTAGACACCTATGCCTGCTCGTCCAGTGCCTATAGCAAGCAGTAGCTTCATCAAGCCGCAAACATGTATTATCACACAGGCACACAGCTACTGTCCTTACACACCTATAGGCCTACATCCTTATCCAGTACATTGGAGCATAGTTAGCCTACATAAAGGCTGTGTCCGAAATGGCCCCGGTCAATAGTAGTGCACTAAAGGCCTACAGTATATAGAATTAGGTGCCATTTGAGATGTAGCCCAAGCCTTTAACAAAAATACTATTCACTAAACTTTGTGGAACTGTGTAGATGTACTCAACATTCACAAGATGAAGAGCAATGTAACATGTCTTGTCAATTGATTTAGCTATAATTACGTAGAGGTATAGAGATGGGCTCTAAGTGACTCCAACTCAGCTGAGATGACTGAACAGGTGCTCTAAGAATTGAAATAGCCTTTTACACTTTACACAGACTAAAAAGACATAATAGGACATAATTGACACAGAATGAATTGAAATGAATTGAAATGGGGCTCTTTTTGGGGGGGGGCGACATCTACGTCTTTGATCTTTGACTGCGAGTGAGACTATGGGTGCGTCCCAAATGACACCTTATTCTGTATATAGTGCACTACTTTTGTCCAGAGCCCTGTGGAGTCTGGTCAAAAGTAGTGCACTATACAGGGAATAGGGTGCCATTTGGAATGGAGTCAGTGACTGACCTGCAGAAATAGCTCCCTATAATGATAAGGAGCGAACGTTTTTTTACCTAACGACTCAAACTTCTAATTCTTTCCTACTTCGCTAAAGCAGTACACCTGCCTTGCCTTATGACAGGGCCGCTCAATAGAAGCAATCTACCACCGCTAGAAAGCCGCTAGTGAAGCCGTTAGAAAAAACATCAAACATCATAGAAGTGAAATAATATCTATCATCATGGCTGATGCAGGCTGCCAAATCTGCCTCTCTGCAGGTGTGTCTATTTAAACAGCCCCCACTCAGCCTCCACACCATACTGAGTTAGAAGGAACTGGGAGTGGATGTCAGGAAAAAAACAATCGGCCAAATGAATCATAACCACTTTATGTGCCAGGTTTCCTGTCATGCGAGTGCAGAACGGCAAGACATGCTCACGTCAATAAGTTGTAAATTGGGTATTATTCAGATGTCATTCCAGTGTTTTAGAGGAATATGGTATGGGAAATGAATGGTATATTGCAGGAAGGCAGTAGAGCCGGGATCAGAGAGGAGAGAAGGGGAGTTGACGTACCAGTATGTTAGAGGAGAGAGGAAATAGCTATGTACTGCTATGTTATTGTCCTCTATCAAAGCCTATTCAGGGGAAGGCATCAGCTTGTTTCTCAAATTGTAGCTATAATGTCGGCCTGCCATACCATTTATTGTACTTAACACAGTGATTCTAGAGCCCTATTACCATCTCCATGACCTGTGCCCACCTTTGCTGATGTAGAAGAGCAACTCAACTCTACAGGAGTCTCCTCATCATAGACTTGTTCACATTGTTAAGTTTTTAGATTCATCTGATATTGGCAATGTCAATTTCATAAATAAAACCATACCTCTATTTTGAATCAATGAATGGAGTCATCTCTCATCTGTTATTGGGAGCACACAATATTCCTTTAATACTCCATTTATCTTACACGCGTTGCCCTGGGCTCATCTCCAGCAGAAAAAGGTTGGATTTGTTTTAACAGCTGTGTGGTGATATGTTCTTTCTTGTACTAAAGCCAAACGTTAAAATGTGGCAATAATGAACCACAGATGGTATGCTGCTATGTCACTTGCCAATACAAAATCTCAGTCCTCCAGACTGTTTTCATAACATAATTATTTATGTGTATGTTTCTGTACATAAACTATCTACCAAATAAGCTACACCCTATTTGTGTGAGCTTACATCATAAATAGTTATTTATGTCCATTACATCTTTCTTCTTCTGAGTGCTATGGGTGGCTAACAGTGACCCAAATCCTAATGAGAATAATACAAGAAAAACTATTACATTTACATAAGTCTTGACTCTTTACTCAGAAAAATAAAATACTGTCCAGGCAACCTGATGCATCTGTCTCTCATGCTATTGTCCAAAACCATTTAATCAGTATGTTTCTACTAACTGGAAAATATATGGTTGCCATGGATACAAAGTCCACACAAAAGGAAGGAAATTAGGTGTGAGGAGAAATGTTGACATGGAAACTAGCATACAATAACTATGGCGAAAATGCCAAACTACACCAGACACGTAACGTAAGTGTAGTGCACAATAGTGAAACACTCGCTCTTCTGAAGTGTAAAAAAATGGAATAAAAAAAGGACCTCTTGCTGTTGCTTACTGCCTCCATTAGCTGCTTCTGGTGTTACATGCTGAAAATAATGCTCCCGGAATGCTTGCATTGTAGTTTCTCAGTAAAGATGCAGTCTGCAGCTTTGGAGCGTGAGAGGATCCACCCTGCAGCCTGCAGCTACCGTGGGGAGTCTTTATGTGTCTAATCATTCCCTGTCCCCTGAGTCGCCATGCTAATTAGCTCTGAAATATAAATCAGAGTCCTACTATTCACTTTAATTAAAAGTTGATACATTTCATCAGCCATCTAGAGATATGACACTTATTTATCCTCCAGGGTTATGAGAGAGCTCTATTTGGGTTAGAGGATAGAATATAAAACGTCAAACATTTCAGAGATATTTCCATAATGTGGTCCTAAAAAAGACAAATGTGGAAACATGTAACCCTAACACTCATGTTAGTTCTCATCTCAGAATCTACATAACAGTGTCGCTATTCCGCATTCTATGCAAATGACAGGATATGGCATTTCAAAGGAATTTGTTCATCACATTCTTGGTCAGGATTCTTATGTCAGTCTGTTTGAGCTCCAAACGAATAATGTGGGAAATGTTAGTCTGATCTCCCGCTGTTTAACTAGAGACGGTGTGATAGAACCCTTCATTTGTTTATAAAAAAATGTACTTACTACGACAGTGATATGTGATAGCCACCTATGTCTCACCTAGCTACAGTATCTTAAGATGAATGCACTAACTGTATGTCGCTCTGGATAAGAGCGTCTGCTAAATGACTAAAATGTAAATGTTCTCCAGGGGAATCAACTCTACTGGTCCGTATTATTCAGCTGATGTGATTTGCCTGTTTGATCTTTTTCTCCATCTGTCTGGTTTGAATTGATATGAGTCAGTTTCTATTTTAAACTTAGTTGAAGAGTCAGTTATGATTTCTCACATGTAACGTAGATGTTTTTTAATATTATTTAATCTACAGTAGGTAGCCTGGCAGTTAGAGTGTTGGGCCAGTAACTGAAAAGTTGCTAGTTCGAATCCCTGAGCCGACAAGGTGAACAATCTGTCGATGTGCCCTTGAGCAGGGCACTTGACCCTAATTGCTCCATTCGCTGTTGATAATGGCAGACCCTGGCTGTGACCCCAATCTATGAGGGTGTCTCAGGGGGAGTTGGGATATGCTAAAAACAATTCATGAATTCAATTCATCATTCGTGAATTTCCAATTCACACATGCATATTAATACACAGTTGTACATGTGAGAGGACAAATATAAACACCCACCTAATAATTATTTCAAAACCTACTCTCCGGGCCATATCTAGCCCCTCAAGTGATGATGAATTAGGATGAATCACAGGATCTGTGTGTTTCTTTGTGTTACGCCCCACCTGTTACCTCTACGTTGGTGCCCGCCCTGGTCTCTTCACTCTGCCCAGGCTGACATGGGGAACTTAGGGGTTGAACCTACTGTAGTGTAGTTTGACTGGGAGGTAAAGCGACACTCACCCAGGGAGAGTTGCCACTCTCACCAGGTACAGGGAGGTCACACCAGATCACAGGGAGGTGGTGTACGCTGTTCAGGTCACCTGGAGGTAAAGAACCCGGAGAAGGTCATGTTGATACAACAGACGGACACCAGGGATGTATAGTGCACTGACTATTACATGAGCTGAGGATCAATGTTTTAAGACAACATTCACTTTTCAGAATGAACCCTTTCATATTGACCGACCTCCCCTGTTTATTTCAACTGGTCTGAGGACTGGCTTCAGATGAACACAGCTTTGGAAACAAGTGTTTATACTGTGCTATCCTCTAGTTTTACATTGTACATTATGTTGTTTATATATTGTACACAAATAAATTAAATTCAAAGATGTTCCCTTTTCTGTTCTAGTTACTTAGGGCCTGATTCCGACAGAAGTTAAGCGTGCGTAAATGGAACATAATTCCCATTTTATGCACTTTTCTCTTTATGCGTATTCTGACCTTATCAAGGCACAAGGCGAGACCCAGATGTAGACATGGGAGGCAGATGGTTGGAGTCTTACAATGTTTATTAATCCAAAGGGGTAGGCAAGAGAATGGTCGTGGACAGTTAAAAAGGTCAAAACCAGATCAGAGTCCAGGAGGTACAGAGTGGCAGACAGGCTCGTGGTCAAAGCAGGCAGAATGGACAGGCAGGTGGGTACAAAGTCCAGAAACAGGCAAGGGTCAAAATCAGGAGGACTAGAAAAAGGAGAATGCAAAAAGTAGGAGAATGGGGAAAACGCTGGTTGACTTGGAAACATACAAGACGAACTGGCACAGAGATACTGGAAACACATGGATAAATACACTGGGGAAAACAAGCTACACCTGGAGGGGGTGGAGACAATAACGAGGACACGTGAAACAGATCAGGGTGTGACAGACCTTGAATTTAAACATAAGAATAGTATGCTATTCGTTTTGGGTGGAGATCGAATAAATTAATGTGGGGCGGAGGTGTGTCTACAGATATATAGCCTCGTTATTGTTATTTTATTGTGTAACTTTTTATTATTTTTACTTTAGTTTATTTGGTAAATATTTTCTTAACTCTTCTTGAACTGCAGGATCCGCCCCTTTTTTTTTGTTGCCTAAAATGACATACCCAAATCTAACTGCCTGTAATCTAACTGCCTGTAACTCAGGCCCTGAAGCATGGATATGCATATTCTTGGTACCATTTGAAAGGAAACACTTTGAAGTTTGTGGTACTGTGAAAGGAACGTAGGAGAATATATATAACAGAACAGATCTGGTAAAAGATAATACAAAGAACAAAACATGCAGCTTTTTTTTCTACCATCGTATTTGAAATGCAAGAGAAAGGCCATCATGTATTATTCCAGCCCAGATGCAATTTAGATATTGGCCACTAGATGGCAGCAGTGTGTGTGCAATGTTTTAGACAGATCCAATGAACCATTGCATTTCTGTTCAAAATGTTGTATCAAGACTGACCAAATGTGCCTAATTTGTTTATTAATAACTTTTCATGTTCAAAACTGTGCACTCTCCTCAAAAAATAGCATGGTATTATTTCACTGTAATAACTACTGTAAATTGGAGACTGCAATTAGATGAACAAGAATTTAAGCTTTCTGCCAATATCAGATATGTCTATGCCTGGGGAAATGTTATCCCGAAGGGATCCCGAAGAATTAAGGGCTTTTTTTTGCTAGAAATAACACTGAGCTATTGATAAGAGTTAGGTAAATTAGTAATCCGTTTGGATAATGGAATTGTAAATATAAATGACACTTATTTTAGATCTATTTGTCTTATAATTGCAAGAGAAAATTGTGACTAGGCGTATGTCTCGCGTTGTTATTACTTCACAGGAGTGCCATTTGAACATAAACTTTTTTTAAAAATCAAAATGCATTTTTTGGCAGAAATACCTTCTGGAAAATGTGAACTTTCATGTGCCTTAATTACAAACTAGTATGCCATCTGTAAAAATGAATACAATTCTTAAATTATGAGCCTATTTGGTTAAGCCACGGATAAAGACACCAACCTTCCCACTAGCCACAATTGGCTGAGATAATGAGTGGGCTGGACATGCCGAGAGATGAGTTCTGATTGGTCTGGCGTTTGATTGCAAATATGCAGACAGAGTCAAAAAGAGAACACACAGAAGGTTGTGTAAAACACCTGTCTACGGATTACATCTTCAAACTAAGGGAAACCATGGCATCCATGACAGAGAGGGAGAAGCATCCATCCATGTATACAGTAAGAGTCTAACTGGCTACATTTTAAGATATGACACATTTCTAATTTTCAGAAAGATGTTTTCATTTCAAGTTAAAGTGTACTGTTAACTAGCTAGCTAACGTTAGCTGGCTGGCTGGCTAGCTAGGTAACATTACGTGAATGATCTGTGTAGTCATATTATTCATATCTCAGAGCCATTTGTATTGCTAGTTACAGCCTACTGTTAGGTAGCTAACATTGAACCTGGTTGGTTAGCTACCTGCAGATTCACGCAGGGTAGTAACGTTATGAGTTGGGATTATGGTTCATTGTTTAGCTAGCTGGCTACATGTCTTAAAAAAAGACTCCACTATGTACAGTTGAAGTCAGAAATGTACATAAACTTAGGTTGGAGTCATTAAAACTTGTTTTTCAACCACTCCACAAATTTCTTGTTAACAAACTATAGTTTTGGCAAGTCGGTTAGGACATCTACTTTGTGCATGACACAAGTAATTTTTCCAACAATTGTTTACAGACAGATTATTTCACTTATATTTCACTGTATCACAATTCCAGTAAGTCAAAAGTTTACATCCACTATGTTGACTGCCTATAAACAGTTGGAAAATTCCAGAAAAATGTAATGGCTTTAGAAGCTTCTGTTGGGCTAATTGACATAATTTGAGCCAATTGGAGGTGTACCTGTGGATGTATTTCAAGGCCTACCTTCAAACTCAGTGCCTCCTTGCTTGACATCATGGGAAAATCAAAAGAAATCAGCCGAGACCTCCTTTTTGACCTCCACAAGTCTGGTTCACCCTTGGGTGCAATTTCCAAACACCTGAAGGGACCATGTTTATCTGTACAAACAATTATACGCAAGTATAAACACCATGGGACCGCGCAGCCGTCATACCATCTCCCAGAGATGAATGTACTTTGGTGTGAAAAGTGCCAATCAATCCCAGAACAACAGCAAAGGACCTTGTGAATATGCTGGAGGAGACCGGTACAAAAGTATCTATATCCACAGTAAAAGGAGCCCTATATCGGCATAACCAGAAAGGCCGCTTAGAAAGGAAGAAGCCACTGCTCCAAAACAGCCATAAAAAAGCCAGACTACAGCTTGCAACTGATCGTACTTTTTGGAGAAATGTCCTCTGGTCTGATGAAACAAAAATAGAACTGTTTGGCCATAATGACCATCGTTATGTTGGGAGGGAAAATGGGGAGGATTGCAAGCCAAAGAACACCATCCCAACCATGAAGCACAGGGGTGGCAGCATCATGTTGTGGGGGTGCTTTGCTGCAGGAGGGGCTGGTCCACTTCACAAAATAGATGGCTTCATAGGGAAAGAAAGTTGTGGATATATTGAAGCAACATCTCAAGACATCAGTCAGAAAGTTAAAGCTGGGTCACAAATGGGTCTTCCAAATCGACAATGACACCAAGCATTCTTCCAAAGTTGTGGCAAAATGGCTTAAGGACAACAAAGTCAAGGTATTGGAGTGGCCATCACAAAGCCCTAACCTCAATCCCATAGAAAATGTGTGGGCAGAACTGAAAAAGCATGTGTGAGCATGGAGGCCTACAAACCTGACTCAGTTACACCAGCTCTGTCAGAAGGAATGGGCCAAAATTCACCCAACTTATTCTGGGAAGCTTGTGGAAGGCTACCCAAATTGACTGCTGTTGTTAGGTCAGAACGCTCTGATCAACCCTACTCCTTGGACAGAGCGTCCAGTGTGCACTCTGAACTCTCTGAGAGCATAATGCTCTGATTTTACAAACGGACAATCTGACAACGCTCTGAATTTCTGAACGCCCAGTGCACACTGGCACTTCAGATCAAATTTAAGAACACACCCTTAGTATAAAACAGCCTTTAGCCTTGAAATATTTGGTTGTTTAGGACATAGCCTCACATGAAACCTTAAAGAGATGGGTGAGGCTAAAGCTTAAGAGGGTGTGAACGATGCTGTATGGGTGTATACAAAGAAGAGCTCTCCAGTAGGTTTACCAAAAAATTTACCAAACCAATTTTCTCAAAAGTAAGGTTACAAGTTGATCAACTTTCAAAGCAGAATTACTTTCCCTTTGTTCCTCAACTGTAGTGTATGATATACCATTTTCTAGCTCTGAGTTTCTACTTTTATCCAATGTAAAAAACACAATTTCAAAGTTTGCTGCCAGCCATAATGCAGCAAACTGAAGCATATCAACTTATCAACTTTCGCACAGTAACGTTTATGAAATTCTGTGCGATTATGCAGAATTTAAATTGTTCAGCCTTTTAACTTGAAAAGATGGGCACTCTCGAAAGTTTTAATTATAGGCTACCCCGACTTTCTCTGTTTCCTATTTCTATAATTTTAAATATTAGCCACTGTCAGTATTGACTGTCAGTAGGCATAGTAACCACACAAATTCAACTGTTAGTTCCCTTCAGTTGTTATAGCCTACATTATCATTCCATTAAATCACACTGTTTTGTTTACCTTAATTTGCGGCATCTGTAAACACTGTCCCGACCATGTAGTTGTTGCTGAGGATCATTAGTAACAGTTGATAATATATTTGAAAAGAAGACATGTAATCTAATTAAATCATTATGCAGCGAAGCGCAGACCAAGCCTTAACATTTTGAACCCGATTCATGGCACAATACTTGGTTGTGTCATCATACAGTCCTATGGTTAGTGTAGGCAATAGACAGGAATAGCCTGCTATTGTACACTATTCTCCCTGATATAATTATATGAACTGAATGTGGCAATTTTCAAAATGAATCAAACCACCGTTTTGTTTCTTTCATGCTTAAAGTTGCTCCAAACCATTTTTTTTATGATTAATAAATAATTTCCTAAACCTAAATAATCTACTTCAGTTTTTTTATGATTAATAAATCATTTCCTAAACCTAAATAATCTACAAGATCAGAGTATTTTGAAATCCACCAATTGGTGCTGAAACGGAGACGAATATGCATATATTTAGATGGAATTCTTTCTCTGATCCCTAATATTCTGAACCCGTTTTCTCGATATATTCTATTGAGTCTGTGGACAGAATTCAAACTTAAAGGTACACCTTATTTAACGGGATGTCTTAAGCTAAATTACACACCTTCATTAGGTAAGTGTGAATACCAACTACTGAGAAGTGCGTAGAAAAGGTGTGCGTTAAGAAAGGTGTAATTTCCTATGTCTGAATCGGGCCCTTAGAATCTAAAAAAATGTAATAAATAAAAAAGAAAGGGAAAAAATAATTATGAAAAGCATTTGTGTCTGTAGACTGTGAGGTTGTGAGGTCAGACTGAAGACATTCTTCAACTGTGGAGAAGGGTTGGAGTGCTGGCGCTGCTGTGCTGGTAGGGTCACGGAGGCTGTGTGTGTGTGTGTGTGCGTACGGCCTCCTGAGGTGTAAGAGTGGGCCTTGTACCGCTGTACTGTGGTCTAAATTCCACTGCAGGGCTTCCCTATTCCAGAAACAGAGGCCCAG
Source organism: Oncorhynchus tshawytscha (assembly GCF_018296145.1). Taxonomy (NCBI): domain Eukaryota; kingdom Metazoa; phylum Chordata; class Actinopteri; order Salmoniformes; family Salmonidae; genus Oncorhynchus; species Oncorhynchus tshawytscha. The sequence continues at coordinate 15,682,940 of NC_056459.1, forward strand.
ATACTCACTGAGGTTGCGTGCGCCCGTCCGTGTGTCCATGTGTGTGTCCTTTAATCCCAGGTACAGAGACAGATTCATTACCGGCCGTGATTCATCCTGCCAGAGAGAGTTGCAATCATCTTTAAATCACTTTGCAGGTAACCTACACTACTTCAACACTATGACTGCTTGCTAAATGGCACCATATTCCTATACAGTGCTTTACCTTTGTCAAGGGCCATAGGGCCCTTGTCAAAGGTAGTGCACTAAATAGGGAATAGGGTGCCACTTGGATTGTACACCGTGCCTCCACAGATTTACACACTCACACACTGCGATCCATTTAAAATCTTATTATATTATATAGCAATATATTGTACTTTAGATTTATGTAAAGTACGTATTTTTTAATCAAATGGAAATGGGTAAATGTAGTAAATGTCTGTGTCATATCAGCATGAACAGAACCGCTCACCTAGGGAATTCAGCATGTGTAGGGTGCCACTTATACCAGGCAGCTTTGTTTTTACATGCTGCTACTCACTGTTTATTATCTATGTATAGTCACTTTACCCTTACCTACATGTCAAATCAAATCAAACTTTTTTTATCACACGCGCTGTCACGCCCTGGTCAAAGTATTTTGTGTTTATCTTTATGTATTTGGTCAGGCCAGGGTGTGGCATGGGGTTTTTGTAATTGTGGTGTGTTTGTCTTGGGGTTTTGGTGGTGGTATTGGGATTGTAGCTTAGTGGGTTGTCTAGCAAGGTCTATGGCTGTCTGGAGTGGTTCTCAATCAGAGGCAGGTGCTTATCGTTGTCTCTGATTGGGAACCATATTTAGGCAGCCATATTCTTTGAGTTTGTCGTGGGTGATTGTCCTTAGTGTCTTACTTGTACTCTCTGTTAGTTTGCACTAGATAGGCTGTTTTCGGTTTTTCATTACGTTTATTGTTTTGTAGTGTTTAGTGTTTAGTCGTGTTTACGTTTTTTGTTTAATAAATATGGATCGCAATCGACACGCTGCAGTTTGGTCCGACTCTCCTTCATCACCACTAGAAAACCGTTACAGAATCACCCACCACCAACGGACCAAGCGGCGTGTCAACAGGCAGGAGCAGCCGAAAAGGAGATGCTCACCAAGGATTTCTGGTCATGGGAGGAGATCTTCGACGGGAGAGGACCCTGGGCTAAACCAGGGGAGTGTAGCCGCCCAAAGGAGCAACAGGAGAAGAGGCAACAGAGGCAGCAGCAGCAGGAGCAGCAGCAGCTACAGTGGGAGAGGTTGCACCACCTGGAGTTATGGACATGGGAGGAGGAATTGGACGGTAAAGGACCCTGGAATGAGCCTGGAGATTATTGTCGCCCCAAAGCCGAGCTGGAGGCCAAAAGCAGAGAGCTGGGCATTATGAGGAGCTAGCACGGCAGAGCGGATGGAAGCCCGAGAGTCAGCCCCAAAAATTTCTTGGGGGGCTTACAGGGAGTATGGCTATGCCAGGTAGGAGACCTGCGCAAACTCCCTGTGCTTACCGGGGGCTGGAGAGACCGGGCAGGCACCGTGTTATGCTGTGGAGCGCACGGTGTCTCCAGTGCGGGTGCACAGCCCGGTTCGGTATATTCCAGCTCCTCGTATCGGCCGGGCTAGAGTGGGCATCGAGCCAGGTAAGGTTGGGCAGGCTCGGTGCTCAAGAGCTCCAGTGCGCCTGCACGGTCCGGTCTATCCAGTACCACCTCCACACCCCAGCCCTCCGGTAGCAGCTCCCCGCACCAGGCTTCCTGTGCGTGTCCTCGATCCAGTACCACCAGTTCCAGCACCACGCACCAGGCCTTCAGTGTGCCTCGCCTGTTCAGCGCAGCCAGCGCTTTTCTCCTCTCCTGCGCTGCTGGAGTCTCCCGCCTGTTTAACGCAGCCAGAGCCTTCCTCCTCTACAGCGCTGCCGGAGCCTCCCGCCTGTTCAGCGCAGCCAGAGCCTTTCTTCTCTACAGCGCTGCCGGAGCCTCCCGCCTGTTTAGCGCAGCCAGAGCCTTTCTCCTCTCCTGCGCTGCCGGAGTCTCACGCCTATCTAGCGCTGTTAGAGCTTTCCTCATCTCCAGCGCTGCCGGAGTCTTCCGCCTGTTTAGCGCAGCCAGAGCCTTCCTCCGACACAGCGCTGCAGGAGTCTCCCGCCTGTTCAGCGCAGCCAGAGCTGCCAGTCTGCATGAAGCAGCCAGAGCTGTCAGTCTGCATGGAGCAGTCAGAGCTGTCAGTCTGCATGGAGCAGTCAGAGCTGTCAGTCTGCATGGAGCAGTCAGAGCTGTCAGTCTGCATGGAGCAGCCAGAGCTGTCAGTCTACATGAAGCAGCCCGAGCTGCCAGTCTGCATGAAGCAGCCAGTCTACATGGAGCAGCCAGAGCTGTCAGTCTACATGAAGCAGCCCGAGCTGCCAGTCTGCATGAAGCAGCCAGTCTACATGGAGCAGCCAGAGCTGTCAGTCTACATGAAGCAGCCCGAGCTGTCAGTCTGCATGAAGCAGCCAGTCTACATAGAGCAGCCAGAGCTGCCAGTCTGCATGAAGCAGCCAGAGCTGTCAGTCTGCATGGAGCAGCCAGTCTGCATGGAGCAGCCAGTCTGCACGGAGCTGTCAGTCTGCACGGAGCTGTCAGTCTGCACGGAGCTGTCAGTCTGTAAGGAGCTGCCAGTCTGCAAGGAGCTGCCAGTCTGCAAGGAGCTGCCAGTCAGCACGGAGCCGCCAGAGCGGTCAGTCTGTAAGAAGCCGCCAGAGCTGTCAGCCTATATGGAGCAGCTAGTGCCGCCAGTCTGCCCAGCGCCGCCAGTGCCCCCAGTCTGCCCAGCATCGCCAGTCTGCCCAGCGCCATCAGTCTGCCCAGCATCGCCAGTCTGCCCAGCATCGCCAGTCTGCCCAGCATCGCCAGTCTGCCCAGCATCGCCAGTCTGCCCAGCACCGCCAGTCTGCCCAGCGTCGCCAGTCTGCCCGGCGCCGCCAGTCTGCCCGGCGCCGCCGGTCTGCCCAGCATCGCCAGTCTGCCAGACTCTTCCAGATCTGCCAGTCAGCCAGACTCTTCCAGATCTGCCAGTCAACCAGACTCTTCCAGATCTGCCAGTCAACCAGACTCTTCCAGATCTGCCAGTCAACCAGACTCTTCCAGATCTGCCAGTCAACCAGACTCTTCCAGATCTGCCAGTCAACCAGACTCTTCCAGATCTGCCAGTCAACCAGACTCTTCCAGATCTGCCAGTCAACCAGACTCTTCCAGATCTGCCAGTCAGCCAGGATCTGCCAGTCAGCCAGGATCTGCTGAAACCACCAGCCAGCCAGGAGCTGGTAGATCTATCTACCTGCCTGAGCTTCCTCTCACTCCTGAGCTTCCTCTCACTCCTGAGCTTCCTCTCACTCCTGAGCTTCCTCTCACTCCTGAGCTTCCTCTCACTCCTGAGCTTCCTCTCACTCCTGAGCTTTCTCTCACTCCTGAGCTTTCTCTCACTCCTGAGCTTTCTCTCACTCCTGAGCTTTCTCCTCCCAGCTTCCCCTCAGTCCCGAGCTGCCTCGGTCCCGAGCTGTCCTTCAGTCCCGATCTGTTCCTCAGTCCAGTGGGGTTCTGGGTGAGGACTACTAGGCCATGGTCGGCGGCGAGGGTGGACTATCCAGGGACGAAGGGAGAGGGGACTAAGACATTAAAGGAGTGGGGTCCACGTCCCGCGCCGGAGCCGCCACCATGGACAGACGCCCACCCGGACCCTCCCTATTGTTTTGAGGTGCGTTCGGGAGTCCGCACCTTAGGGGGGTTCTGTCACGCCCTGGTCAAAGTATTTTGTGTTTATCTTTATGTATTTGGTCAGGCCAGGGTGTGGCATGGGGTTTTTGTAATTGTGGTGTGTTTGTCTTGGGGTTTTGGTGGTGGTATTGGGATTGTAGCTTAGTGGGTTGTCTAGCAAGGTCTATGGCTGTCTGGAGTGGTTCTCAATCAGAGGCAGGTGCTTATCGTTGTCTCTGATTGGGAACCATATTTAGGCAGCCATATTCTTTGAGTTTGTCGTGGGTGATTGTCCTTAGTGTCTTACTTGTACTCTCTGTTAGTTTGCACTAGATAGGCTGTTTTCGGTTTTTCATTACGTTTATTGTTTTGTAGTGTTTAGTGTTTAGTCGTGTTTACGTTTTTTTGTTTAATAAATATGGATCGCAATCGACACGCTGCAGTTTGGTCCGACTCTCCTTCATCACCACTAGAAAACCGTTACACGCGCCGAATACAACAAGTGTAGACTTTACCGGGAAATGCTTACTTACAAGCCCTTAACCAACAGTGCAGTTCAAGAAGACTTAAGAAAATATTTACCAAATAAACTAAAGTAAAAGTAACACAATAAAATAACAATAACGAGGCTATATATCTGTAGACACACCTCCGCCTCACCTTCATTTATGCGATCTCCACCCAAAACGAATAGCATGCTATTCTTATGTTTAAATTCAAGGTCAGAATACGCATAAAGAGAAAGGTGCATAAAATGGGAATTACGTTCCATTTACGCACGCTTAACTTTGGTCGGAATCAGGCCCTAATTAACTGGAACAGAAAAGGGAACATCCTTAAATTGACTTTACTTATGTACAATAAATCAACAAAATGATGTACAATGTGAAACCAGAGGATAGCAATTAAAAATATTAATTAAAACACTTGTTTCCAAAGTGGTGCTCGTCTGAAGCCAGTCCTCTGACCAGTTGAAATAAACAGGGGAGATCTTCAAGGTTGTTCAATACGATAGGGCTCATTCTGAAAAGTATGTTGCACTACCCTCTGTTGCTCCTTACGGTCAGATGCCAAGCAGTTGAAATACCAGGCAGTGATGCAACCGGTCACAATGCTCTCGATGGTGCAGATGTAGAACCATTTGAGGATCTGGGGACACATGCCAAATCTCTTCAGTCTCCCGATGGGGTAAAGGTTTTGTCGTGCCCTCTTCACGACTGTCTTGGTATGTTTGGACCATGATAGTTTGTTGGTGATGTGGACACCAAGGAACTTGAAACTCTTGACCCACTCCACTACAGCCCCGTCGATGTTAATGGGGGCCTGTTCGGCCCGCCTTTTCCTGTAGTCCACGATCATGTCCTTTGTCTTGCTCACATTGAGGGAGAGGTTGTCCTGGCACCACACTGCCAGGCCTACCACTGTTGTGTCGTCAGCAAACTTAATGATGGTGTTGGAGTCGTGTTCGGTCACGCAGTCGTGGGTGAACAAGGAATATAGGAGGGTACTAAGTACACACCCGTGTGAGGGGCCCCAGTGTTAAGGATCAGCGTGGCAGACATGTTGTTGCTGACTCTTACCGCCTGGGAGGCAGCCCGTCAGGAAGTCCAGGATCCAGTTGCAGAGGGAGGTGTTTAGTCCCAGAGTCCTTAGCTTAGTGATGAGCTTCGTGGGCACTATGGTGTTAAACGCTGAGCTGTAGTCAATGAACAGAATTCTCACATAGGTGTTCATTTTGTCCAGGTGAGAAAGGGCAGTGTGGAGTGCGATTGAGATTGCGTCATCTGTGGATCTGTTGGGACGGTATGCGAATTGGAGTGGGTCAAGGGTATCCAGGAAGATGCTGTGTATGTGAGCCATGACCAGCCTTTCAAAGCATTAAATGACTACCGACTTGAGTGCCACGGGACGGTAATCATTTAGGCAGGTTACCTTCGCTTCCTTGGGCACAGGGACTATGGTGGTCTGCTTGAAACATGTTGGTATTACAGACTCGGTCAGGGAGAGGTTGAAAATGTCAGTGAAGACACTTGACAGTTGGTCCGCACATGCTTTGAGTACACGTCCTTGTAATCCGTCTGAATGTTGACCTGTTTAAAGGTTTTGTTCACATCGGCTTCCGAGAGCATTATCACACAGTCATCCAGAACAGCTGGTGCTCTCGTGTATGCTTCAGTGATGCTTGCCTCGAAGCAAGCATAAAGGGCATTTAGCTCGTCTGGTCAGTACTGGGCAGCTCGCGTCTGGTTTTCCCTTTGTAGTCCATAATAGTTTTCAAGCCCTGCCACATCTGACGAACGTCAGAGCTGGTGTAGTAGGATTCAATCATAATCCTTTATTGACGCTTTGCTTGTTTGATGGTTCGTCTGAGAGCATATCAGGATTTCTTATAAGCGTCCAGATTAGTCTCCCGCTCCTTGAAAGCGGCAGCTCTAGCCTTTAGCTCAATTCAGTTGTTGCCTGTAATCCATGGCTTCTGGTTGGGATATGTATGTACAGTCACTGTGGGGATGACGCAGTCAATGCACTTATTGATGAAGCCGATGACTGAGGTGGTGTACTCCTCAATGCCATCAGATGAATCCCAGAACATATTTCAGTCTGTGCTAGCAAAACAGTCTGACCACTTCCGTATTGAGCGGGTCACTGCTACTACCTGCTTTATTTTGTGCTTGTAAGCAGGAATCAGGAGGATGCAATTATGGTCAGATTTGCCAAATGGAGGGCGGGGGAGAGCTTTGTATGCATCTCTGTGTGTGGAGTGAAGGTGGTCTAGGATTTTTTTTTCTCTGATTGCTCATGTGACATGCTGGTAAATAGTTGGTAAAACTGTTTTATGTTTACCTGCATTAAAGTCCCCAGCCACTTGGAGCGCCGCTTCTGGGTGAGCGTTTTCTTCTTTGCTTATGGCCTCATTCAATCAGAGTGTTAACCACCGTCGTCCGACATCCTCATAGCAGATGTTTGACGGTGTTGGAGGTGTAACTGAGGTATGAGCTGACATATCGGTGAGTGGCTGTCCTTAAAGTAACTGTCTAGTGAAAATCTCACTTTTAAAAGTTCATATTCTGTTAACTCACACCCAAATAATGTTGTTGTCTCATTCTATACTCGTATTTGTGGCCAAAGCATAAATTGGAGAGAAAAAAAATATTCATAAACCCCACCTCAAACTTGAATATCCAACAGACCGTTTAAAAAATGCTTGCTGTTTCCTTATAGAGGATGATGTCATCCTTCTGATGAGGATGAGCTGGCCAATCAGCGGTCTACTCGCATTATTATTTTTTTATGACCAGTGTACGCCCACACCATTCTGTTGTTGGTGTACGCCCACACCCTTCCAACAAAAATACAATACATAGTATTAATAGACAGGTACAGACCTGAATACATTTAAAATAAGAATACACACTTTCATATTCTTATGCCTGAGCAGTCCATAAAAAACATACTCATATTGAAGGCCACACTACAATTGCTCACTGCTACAATTGCAGGTCCTGATCTTAGTATCAAATCCAGTTGTTCTGGAAACACTAGCAAGAGTCTAACAACATTAGGAACCATCCATGTTCCATCCAGGTTCTCCTTATTCATAATAATAATGTGATTCATATAAGCTACTGAATGCAAGTGCAACGAAAACGGAAATGCAACAATTCCTCCAGCTAAAACTTCAACCACAGTTTTCACCCCAGCAACCGTGCCATTCAGCTCATAAATGAGCCACAGATTGAGTTTCCTCCCCACTAAGGCATCACCTCCTTCACCTTACCAACTGTGTTGGAGTTTCCTCCAGCTAAAGTTTCAATGTAATCCTTCACTTTATCTACATACACTATATATACAAAAATATATTAATTAATTAATTAATTAGGCTATTTGGTGGCAGGTGTATAAAAACACACAGCCATGCAATCTCCATAGACAAACATTGGCAGTAGAATGGCCTTACTGAAGAGCTCAGTGACTTTCAATGTGGCACTGTCATAGAATGCCACCTTTGCAACAAGTCAGTTCGTCAAATATCTGCCCTGCTAGCGCTGCCCTGGTCAACTGTAAATGCTGTTATTGTGAAGTGGAAACATCTAGGAGCAACAACGGCTCAGCCGTAAAGTGGTAGGCCACACAAGCTCACAGAATGGGACCGCAGAGTGCTGAAGTTCGTAAAGCGTAAAAATTGTCTGTCCTCGTTTGCAACACTCACTAACAAATTATAAACGTTCTCTGGAAGCAACATCAGCACAATAACTGTTCGTCGGGAGCTTCATAAAATGGGTTTCCATGGTCAAGCAGCTGCACACAATCCTAAGATCACCATATGCAATGCCAAGCGTAGGCTGGAGTGGTGTAAAGCCTGGGGCTGTTTATCATGGATCAGCCTAGGCCCCCAGAAAAAGGACATCTTAACTCTACAGGATACATTAACATTCTAGACGATTCTGTGCTTCCAACTTTGTTCAACAGTTTGGGGAAGGCCTTTTCCTGTTTCAGCATGACAATGCCCCCTTGCACAAAGTGAGGTCCATACAGAAATGGTTTGTTGAGATTGGTGTGGAAGAACTTGATTGGCCTGCACAGTGTCCTGACCTCAACCCTATCGAACACCTTTGGAATGATTTGGAACGCTGACTGTGAGCCAGGCCTAATTGTCCAACATCAGTGCCCAACCTCACTAATGTTCTTGTGGCTGAATGGAAGCAAGTCCCTGCAACAATGTTCCATCATCTCGTGGAAAGCTTTCCCAGAAGAGTGGAGGGTGGTATAGCAGCAAAGGGGGGACCGACTCCATATTAATGCCCATGATTTCAGAATGAGATGTTGAACGAGCAGGTGTCCACATACTGTTGGTCATGTAGTGCATTTGGACTTTTTAGAGCTCCATCCCTCTACTCCATTCAATAAATTGAACAGTCATCATCAGATTGGGGCTTCTCCCACTGCTCATTGCAATTAGCTACAGATTGTGGTTTCCTTTTGTTAAGACACTCCAGGACCAGACTTGTCCAGGGAAGATTGTGGATAAATACTTTTTTTATCTTTCTACCTGTAAAATACTAAAGACATGTACGTAAAATGCATTTTTGGTGCATTTTTCCAAAGAAAATGTTATCTAGAATAAAATTTGACAAAATATCAAAGGATAATCAGACAGAATTTGGTGATTGCAGATTCTTCTGAAGCTGAGAAAAAAATATTTGTCAGTTAAAGACAAGTACATTGAAACACATTTAGACCCAAGTTACTAAATATGGTCCAGTTTTACATTTCTCTATGAAATGGGCTTTTAAATTGTGTAATTTAATGTAATGAGCTTTGAAATGATTGATGTATGTCAATTTTAAAGTGGTTCAAATTAATACAAATGTTGATGATGGTAGTATGATAAATTTAAGAAAATATACATTTTCATCAAAAAAAAATACAACATCTTAAAATTGATAGGTAGATTACATGTTTTAATTTCAGCCTGTGGTGCCTGACAGAATGACCTTTTTTTGGAAAGAAAAATTTCAATGATATTGTCATTAATTATAGTTCACATTTAATTCAAATCTGGACACACTGGGCAATTACTTTAAGATGAAGATTTAGATCACTTTATTCATCAACTGTACACAAGGTCCAACTGAAATGTGACTTCTGTTTTATCCCAACCCCTCAGAAAGACACACATACATATACAGGTTTGCGAGGTTGCAGCAGGGGGCTGCCGGTGGAGCCATTGTTGTGGGGACTTAAGTGCCTTGCCCAAGGGCACATCGGCAGGCAATGGCATTTACGATTTGTGTCACTAACCACTCCATTCCTTATTATCCCTACAGCATTAGAGGTTCAAAACGGCGCTAGAAAGTGTAGGCTCTATTGATGGTAGAAATAATGACTCAAATGTCAAACCGTTGATGTTAGATTAATGCATGTTTTCATGTCAGACCTGTATTCAATCTGGATCACTGAAGCATTAAAGATTGCGCACTAGAAATGTGAAGATAATTTCGGATTGAGCCGACATATGCCGTATTTACCGTTAATGCAGTCTCCACTAACGCAGGAACATTGCCTTTAAATTTCAATCACGTAAATGCTGAATTTCCGGGAATACGGATTTAATAGAGCCCTTCATTTGCATGGGGGGGATTTATGCCTATCAGTCTAATTCAAGTGTTTGAATTTGTAATGGGCTGCATGAACTTCTAATTTGGCTGCATGAGATTATAGTCCGGTGTGGTTTCGTTGCATCCAATGGCAGTGTCCGCAATGAAGTAACACAGCAAGCTGCTTGTGGATTTTACAACTCTAACACAGTTCCACCTCCGACACCAACAAAACAACGCTATGCGAATGTACGTCTGATTGAATCTAGCCCTTAATATCTGTACCATGAATTTTACCTCAATAATCAGATAAATAGCAAATAATGATAACATAATTTGTTTTCTTTTTTCAATAGGCCCACTGGCATTTGCCCAAACTGCCCTATGGCCAGTCTGTTTCTGTACCTTGTGCAATCATTCAGCAATTATCAACAGTAGCTCAACTGCTGGACCTTTCCAGAGTAAACTAAGGGCATTTACAGTAAATCAATATGGATGGATACTCTGAGGAGTCTTTTGTAGCTTGGTCTCCTCTGTTTACGACTAGATCGTCTTCAGTCTCTATAGACACTAAGACAGAGAACAATAAGGCTCTGCAAAAGTGCCGCTGCAGATTCTCAGACAGCATGGCCTATGCATTCACACACGCAAATGTACGCACGCACACACACACACACACACACACACACACAATATTCCTCATTCTTTCATTAAAATGTGTAGCTGGCTAGCTGTGGGCAGGAAGGAACATGATGGACACACACATGCACACACGTCGGTCGTCCATGTCCTTCAATAATTGATATGTAGTGAGTAGCTAGTGAAATGGTGTAGGGAATAGAACTCACCCTCAGCGTCTCTGAGGGTCAATAGTTTAATTTACTGCTTTGGGCATGGAAACTGTATAGCCTTCAAAATGTTCTCTTGGAGTTTCTCTCACTCTTTCTCACATGCAAAAACACACACACACACACACACACACACACACACACACACACACACACACACACACACACACACACACACACACACACAGAAGATGTTGCAGCTGGACTGAGCTAGCAAGGCCGGGTATCGCTTGAAGTAACCCTTGGAGAGAATATTATGGAGTGTTGTGGTTGGGTGAGCTGGACAGGGCTCCAATGCCATATTCAGCTGGCCAAGGAGTCTCAGCGGATCTATCCAGTATATCCATGGAGTAGTGTGAATAAAACGGATTGGTATTGCTGATGCGTAGGAGAGAGGCAGAAGCAAAAAGAGAGAAATTGAGGGAGAGAGCAGAGAGAGCAGGTGAGAGAGAGAGAGAGAAAGAGATGAGAGAGATGGAGAAAGACAGCGAGACAGAGAGAGAGCAGAGTTTGTTGCTGTTCTGTTAGAATGGCCTCAAGGCTGAAAACTTATTGTAAATATTCATTGCGTAACCAGCGTTCATGCAAACAGTACAGTACATGTGCCGGTACATAAAAATTATGCAAACATGCCCTTGGAATAACAGACTAAACTCACATGGGCAAGAGCACTATAGTTTTCCTTACAAGAAGGTTTTAATGTAAATAAAGGATAACACATTACAGTAAGTTGGCTGGCACGTATACATTGTCAACATATGAAAAAACATGTGTGATATTTACATGGCATTCTGTGGCATTTAAACATATAAAATAGTTAGGCTACATACCAGTTCTTACCAGGTGATAAAGATGGCGCTGGAGAAGAAGTTGACGTTTTACGTGATCCTTTCCAATTGTGTATTCTTGTTCATAACTTATTTTTAAACTTATTTTGTACATAATGTTGCTGCTACCATCTCTTATGACCAAAAATAATTCAGAACTGCGATTACTCACCAAGAGTGCGACGAGCATGACGTGAATTACATAATGCTTTCCCGGGAAGAGGCCCAGATCCCTGTCATTTGCGTGAAGAGAAGGCAGAGAAAAAGGGGCCGGAGGGCGGGCTGCCTTCTGAGAATTTGTAGGCAATTGAATAAACCACCACTGCCTTCCATTCTGGGGAAACTGAAATCGGTCTAACAGATTTCTATCAGCATGTTAAATGTGCAACCAGAGGGAAAACAACTCTGGACCACCTTCACTCCACACACAAAGACACTTACAAAGCTCTCCCCTGCCCTCCATTTGGCAAATCTGACCATAATTCTATCTTCTTGATTCCCGCTTGCAAACTAAATTAAATCAGGAAGCACCAGTAACACGATCAATAAAAAAGTGTTCAGATGAAGCAGATGCTAAGCTACAGGACTGTTTTGCTATCACAGACTGGAATATGTTCCGGGATTCCTCCGGTGGCATTGAGGAGAACACCACATCAGTCACTGGCTTCATCAATAAGTGCATCAATGATGTCGTCCCCACAGTGACCGTACGTACATACCCCAACCATAATCCAACCATGGATTACAGGCAACATCCACACTGAGCTAAAGGAGAAGGACTCTAACCTGGAAGCTTATTATAAATTCCACTATGCCCTCTCATGAAACATCAAACAGGCAAAGCTTCAATACAGGACTAAGATCGAATCTAAGACCGGCTCAGAAGCTCGTTGGACGTAGCAGGGCTTGCAAACCATTACAGACTACAAAGGGAAGCACAGCCAAGAGCTGCCCAGTGACACGAGCCTACCAGAAGAGCTAAACTTCTTCTATGCTCGCTTCTAGGCAAATAACACTGAAACACGAATGAGAGCACCAGCTGTTCCGGGAAGACTGCGTGATCACGCTCTCCGCAGCCAATTTGAGTAACAACTTTAAACAGGTCAACAAACACAAGGCAGCAGGGCCAGACGGATTACCAGGACGTGTACTCTGAGCATGCGCTGACCAACTGGCAAGTGTTTTCACTGACATTTTCAGCCTCTCCCTGTCCGAGTCTGTAATGCCAACATGTTTTAAGCAGACCACCATAGTCACTGTGCCCAAGAACACTAAGATAACCTGCCTAAATGACTACCGACCCGTAGCACTCACGTCTGTAGCCATGAAGTGCTTTGAAAGTCTGGTCAGGGTCATATTAACACCATTATCCCGGAAATCCTAGACCCACTCCAATCTGCGTGCCGCCCCAACAGATCCACAGATGATGCAATCTCTATTGCACTCCACACTGCCCTTTCACACCTAGACAAAAATAGCACCTATGTGAGAATGCTAATCATTAACTACAGCTCAGCGTTCAACACCATAGTGCCCTCAAAGCCTTTCAATAAGGTATGGACCCTTGGATTAAACACCTCCTTCTGCAACTGGATCCTGGTCTTCCTGGCGGGGTGCCCTCAGGTGGTAAGGGTAGGTAACAACACATCTGCCATGCTGATGCTCAACACAGGGGCCCTTCAGGGGTGCGTGCTCAGTCCCCTCCTGTTCTCCCTGTTCATTCATGACTGCACAGCCAGGCATGACTCCAACACCATCATTAAGTTTGCAGATGACACCACAGCGGTAGGCCTGATCACTGACAACGACAAGACCGCTTATAGGAAGGAGGTCAGAGACCTGGCCGTGTGATGCCAGTACCACAACCTCTCCAACAACCTGATCAAGACAAAGGAGATGATTGTGGACTACAAGAAAAAGAGGACCGAGCACGCCCCAATTCTCATCAACGGGGCTGTAGCGGAGAAGGTTGAGAGCGCCAAGTTCCTTGGTGTCCACATCACCAACAAACTAACATGGTCCAATCACACCAAGACAGTTGTGAAGAGGGCATGACAAAACCTATTCCCCCTCAGGAGAGTGAAAAGATTTGGCCTGGTCCTCAGATCCTCAAACGGTTCTACAGCTGCACCAGAGAGCATCCTGACTGGTTGCATCACTTCCTCGGCCTCCGACCGCAAGGCACTACAGAGGGTAGTGCGTTTGTCCCAGTACATCACTGGGGTCAAGCTTCCTGCCATCCAGGACCTCTATACCAGGTGGTGTCAGAGGCCCTAAAAACTTTCAAAGACTCCAGCCACCCCAGTCATAGACCGTAGTCTCTGCTACCACACGGCAAGCGGTCCCGGAGCGCCAAGTCTAGGTCTAAAAGGCTGCTAAACAGCTTCTTACCCCCAAGCCATAAGACTCCTGAACATCTAGTCAAATGGCTACCCAGACTACTTGCATTGTCCCTCCCCCCCTTTTTTTACACCGCTGCTTCTCTCTGTTGTTATCATCTATGCATAGTCACTTTAATAACTCTACCTACATGTACATATTACCTCAACTACCTCAACTAACCGGTGCCCCCACACATTGACTCTGTACCGGTACTCCCCTGTATATAATCTAGTTATCGTTAGTTTACTGCTGCTCTCAAATTACTTGTTACTTTTTATGTCTTTTTCTTTTTTTTAACTCCGTTGTTGTACACTGTAAGGTGTACAAACCTGTCGTATTCGGTGCATGTGACTAATAAAATTTGATTTGATTATGGACCTGGAATTAAGAGCAGTGAGAGAATGGTTAGAATTGTCTCATTTCTAACACTCCAGGCGAAAACATACCTTCCTCCACAACTCTCTCTGTCAGACTATAGGGACTAGATAATGGACAGCAAGCAGTCATTTCACACATATTACAACCACCCTCTCTCTCTGCATGGTAAAACACATTCAGAAAGACACTCCTGGAGATGGAGTTACAGAAAGTGATAGTGACAAAAACAACAACATTACAGAGCAGAAAGAGCTAAAGGAAAACGTTATTGTAAAGTTGCCTCTGCAAAACAATTACGAAAAAGAGAGAGGTTGTAAACTATCCCAGACTCCTCTCTTCTCCCCTGTAATTTGTTCTGATAATCACACCACAGCTCTGACACCATTACATATCATCATTGCAGTGAAAGGAAGACCAGTACCTCTGTGGCGCCTTAACCACCCACTGAAATTATCACCTCATGACACATAATTAAACTAGGCCTTTTGTTTTGTAAAATCGTGCTCCAATACATTTTCTATGGCTTAAACGGAATGTACTGTTATGGCCAGCTGATATCCCTGGGTCCGTTCCAAACAGCACTCTATTCCCTATTGACCTTGGTCAAAAGTAGTGCACTATATAGGGATTAGGGTGCCACCTGTGATGCAAGCCCAGTGTTTCTCAGGCACCACTGAAGATGTTCAATGATTGATTGGGCATTGTGAGGCGACGAACGGCTAATTTACATTTGGATAATCACAGCGAGAACTCCTTTGTTTGCTGGAACGGGCAATGTTTGTTTCAACAAGAGCTTTTTAAATATTGTCAAGAAGAGGCTACATTTGGCTAATTGTGTTTACGCTAGCTAGTTGGATCAGGAAGCAATCTGAACGACACAATCCCAACAGTTGTTGTGTGATGTGTGCGTGCTGGTGTGCGTGGGTGAAAACTGTTTATCAATAATGACATGCAAAACTGATACAGTACACTGTCATTCCATGACAACAATATCAGTAGTGTTGTCATGGTTTTAGTGAGAAATCCTGCCTTTCTTGTAGCATAACAAGGTGACAGTAAGTTGGTGGTTGAAGATATCCCTCTAGTGGTGTGGGGGCTGTGCTTGTGGGTGGGGTTATATCCTGCCTGTTTAGCCCTGTCTGGGGGTATCATCGGATGGGGCCACAGTGTCTCCTGACCCCTCCTGTCTCAGCCTCCAGTATTTATGCTGCAGTAGTTTATGTGTCAGGGGGCTAGGGACAGTCTGTTATATCTGGAGTACTTCTACTGTCTTATCTGGTGTCCTGTGTGAATTTAAGTATGCTCTCTAATTCTTTCTTTCTTTCTTTCTTTCATTCTTTCTTTCTTTCTTTCTTTCTTTCTTTCTTTCTTTCTGTCTTTCTTTCTTTCTGTCTTTCTTTCTCTCTCTCTCTCAGAGGACCTGAGCCCTAGGACCATGCCTCAGGACTACCTGGCATGAGGACACCTTGCTGTCCACAGTCCACCTGGCCATGCTGCTGCTCCAGTTTCAACTGTTCTGCCTGCGGGTATGGAACCCTGACCTGTCGTGCTACCTTTCCCAAACATGCTGTTTTCAACTCTCTAGAGACAGCAGGAACGAAAGAGATACTCTCAATGATCGGCTATGTAAAGCCAACTGACATTTACTCCTGAGGTGCTGACTTGTTGCACCCTCGACAACTACTGTGATTATTATTATTTGACCATGCTGGTCATTTATGAACATTTGAACATCTTGGCCATGTTCTGTTATAATCTTCACCTGGCACAGCCATAAGACGACTGGCCACCCCTCATAGCCTGGTTCCTCTCTAGGTTTCTTCCTAGGTTTTGGCCTTTCTAGGGAGTTTTTCCTAGCCACCATGCTTCTACACCTGCATTGCTTACTGTTTGGGGTTTTAGGCTGGGTTTCTGTACAGGACTTTGAGATATCAGTTGATGTACGAAGGGCTATATAAATAAATTGGATTTCATTTGACAGTGTTCACATTCTGGCCCTTCTTTGGACGCTGTGTTAACTAACCTCCAGACGAGCTTCAATGACATACAATGACATATTCCGTGGCTTCCAACTGCTCTTAGAAGCAAGTAAAACTAAATGCATGCTCTTCAACCGATCACTGCCCACACCTGCCCGCTCGTCCAGAATCACTACTCTGGACGGTTCTGACTTGGACGGTTCTGAATATGTGGACAACTACAAATACCTAGGTGTCTGGCTAGACTGTAAACTCTCCTTCCAGACTCACATTAAGCATCTCCAATCCAAAATTAAATCTAGAATCGGCTTCCTATTTCGCAACAAAGCATCCTTCACTCATGCTGCCAAACATACCCTCGTAAAACTGACCATCCTGCCGATCCTCGACTTCGGCGATGTCATTTATATAATAGTCTCCAAACACTCTACTCAACAAATTGGATGCAAAATATCACAGTTTTGTCAACAAAGCCCCATATATTACCCACCACAGCGACCTGTATGCTCTTGTTGGCTGGTCATTGCTTCATACTCGTCGCCAAACCCACTGGCTCCAGGTCATCTACAAGTCTCTGCTAGGTAAAGCCCCGCCTTATCTCAGCTCACTGGTCACCATAGCAGCACCCACCTGTAGCACCCGCTCCAGCAGGTATATCTCACTGGTCACCCCCAATGCCAATTCCTTCTTTGGCCGCTTTTCCTTCCAGTTCTCTGCTGCCAATGACTGGAACGAACTGCAAAAATCACTGAAGCTGGAGACTCATATCTCCTTCACTAGCTTTAAGCACCAGCTGTCAGAGCAGCTCACAGATCACTGCACCTGTACATAGCTCATCTGTAAACAGCCCATCCAACTACCTCATCCCCATACTGTATTTATTTATTTATCTTGCTCCTTTGTACCCCAGTATTTCTACTTACACATTCATCTTCTGCACATCTACCATTCCAGTGTTTAATTGCTGTATTGTAATTACTTCTTCACCATGGCCTATTTAATGCCTTACCTCCCTTATCTTACCTCATTTGCACTCACTGTATATAGACTTTTCTTTTTTTCTGCTCTATTTTTGACAGTATGTTTGTTCATTCCATGCATAACTCTGTATTGTTGTATGTGTCGAACTGCTATGCTTTATCTTGGCCAGGTCGCAGTTGCAAATGAAACACACACACACACACACACACGAACACACACACACACGAACACACACACACACGAACACACACACACACACACGAACACACACACACACACACGAACACACACACACACACACACACACACACACACACACACACACACACACACACACACACACACACACACACACACACACACACACTTTGACTATCACCAACAAGATGTCTTGTTCAGTGCTGCAGAGCCACAAGGGAACAGGACTCCATATTGTAGACACACATTAGATGTGTTTGTAACATATTGACAAGTCGTCAGATCTGATTCTGAACACCATCATGTTGACGATGCTCCTTGGTGTTATTACTGTAATACAAACAACACATCAGCCCAACAAACATTTCCCATTTAATTCTTCAGTGCTAAACGTTGCATGTGCAGTCCTTGATGTAGTTGCTTTATCAATGTCCACATGCTTAAGAGGCTGAAGGTTTTAAACCTTACAGGTGACGATACACTTTGGAAGACATGAAAGACTCAATTATTTTGCTATTCTAATCCACTCGGCCACTTTTGGTTTCAGTAATAAACCAGTTGTTTATTAGTTTAGCGTCAGTATCATAATCCTCCTGCACTTTCAATTCCCCCAACAGCACTGCTGATGATTCTAATGCCAGGAAGGCAATGTGTACAACCAAAACCCTTCTAGTCATTCAGAAGTCAGAAAGAGCATTTTTGTGTGTGTGTGTGTGTGTGTGTGTGTGTGTGTGTGTGTGTGTGTGTGTGTGTGTGTGTGATGAGGCAGTACAACCCACTCTTACATTTCATCAGGTTTGCCTTGAGGTGAAATGGTCTCTGTATTTCTCAACAGCACTTCCTGATTGTCCGTCTGCTTTTGTTTTCAGAACATTACACCAACATAATGCTGTTTAATGACACATTGTCGGAACACAAACAGATTGTTATCCAACCGCAGGCGAATGAAAACACAACTTTGAGTTAAAGTGAGGATATGAGATGCAGTGTGAGACATTAAAGGCCCAGTGCAGTCAAAGTGTTTTATATATATTTCCACACTATGAGGTTGGAATAAATCTTTAAAATTGTGAAAATTATGATAACACCTTTTTAGTCTAAGAGTTGTTTGAAAAGACAGCTTGAAATGTCTGTTTTGGTGGGCTGTTTTGGTGGGCTGTTTTGGTGGGTTGGAGTTTTGGCCTGTCTGGTGACATCACCCGCTGGTAAAATAGTTAATAGACCAATAAGAAAGAGAGTTCCAAACCTCTCTGCCATTAACAGCTATTTTTCAGTTTTCCCGTCCTCCCTCAGACCACTCCCAGACAGTCCTAGCTAAATTCTTGCTTGAGAAATTGCTCTATTTTTGTTTCTTTTTGACCATTTTAATTGAAAGCAATCACCGTAAGGTAATTCAGTGTTACCCACAAATGATTTGATATTGAGATAAAAATGGCTGCAGTGTGTGAGTGTGCATGCGTGTGCTTTGTGTTAACGAAAGAGAGAGACTTTAGATTACAAATTCACTGAGAGAGAGAGAGAGAGAGAGAGAGAGAGAGAGCATTCTGGAGTGGCAGTCAACACGATTAGACAGAGACAGAACCAAACTATCCTTACCTGCAGTGCACTACTCACTAAGAGGTCCAGTCACCCAACTTTCTCACATTTTTGCCCCCAAAAACAGTTACCACAGGGCATATTATTTAAATGTTATATTGTGTCCACCTCCTGTCTATTTTTTGTGTGAAATGGAGCCCCTCTTCCACTCTTTATGACACAGCTCCATAGCCTGGCTCCCCCTCTCATCCTCTTTATTTTCTCGTCTTCTTGTTCCCTCTGTTTTCTCTCTCTGTCTCTGGCTAGGAGCTTATCGGTCAGGCTCAGCTGCTAGTGGACTGACGCTGAGAACCCCCAGGGTAACGCTGGAATTACTCTTTCTGGCAAACAACCACACTATTTACCCCCCTATTCAGTTTATTTACACAAAGTAACCCTACAAAATACTAATCCCCAAAACTTCAAATTCATGAAAAGTGGGGTATTCTGCACTGTGGGTTTGGGTTGGTATTTGACTTCTCAGAGGGTTGAGCCACAACTCTTGGCCATTCATAATAAAATATAGATTATTTCTAGATTTTTGTGACATTGCTGTTTTGTCTGTCATAACCTTCATATGAGAACATTCTTATATAGACAATCAAATGAACGTAGAGAATACTGTTATACTAGCAATAAATAAATAAATACAAAAAAACCAAGAGCCAAATGAAAATGTGCAAAGGGTTCCCCTGATAAAGACCCTTTGATTTTTTACAGATTTCCCCCACCAGCTAAATGTCGGGAACAAACAACAAAACAGTGCATTGACCATTCAAATAAGTAATAATGGGCAACAAACAACACGGCGTCACATAACAGAAAGAGCTGGATGTCAGAATAATGACCTTGCATCTCTTGACCTTGCAATTTCATTCACCCTCTCAGCAAGTGTAATTCCAATCAATGCTCATTCTGGTTGCAACAAAGAAGTGGGTTCCAGAATGTCAATAGCCTTGTTTGACTTTCTGAGAATACATCGAAACGTTATGAACATGTTATTTAAAAAAAAATCAGAACTGCAAGGCCAGTTGCCTCATTTATGACAGTTGTGTAAATGTCACAATAAACATACATACGCATGTTTCCCGTTATAAATCAGATCTGTAGAGTGTGTGTGTGTGTTTTTGTGTGTGTGTGTGTGTGTGTGTGTGTGTGTGTGTGTATGTGTGTGAACAAGCACTAAAACTCCGGCTGGAAACTCCTCCTTTCACCTTTTATGGTAACAATAACTCCGTTTACTTGCTGTATAATTTGGAACTATTGGCATTATTTGGTCACGGCATGCAAAAGACGAACTGTTGTAAAATATTTAGTTTGTTAATAAATTATTGGGGTTTCTATGTCCTGCCTTAAGTGAGCAATGATGTCGCGCCCCTAAATGATAACAGTGAAAATCTCTGTGTTTTATTTTTAGAATCCAAAATAATTAGACATAGGAATCTTTTAAAATTTTTTAGGTCATTGCAGATTATATTCCTCACCTTTTCTGGCATGATGGGTTCATATTCCTGAATGAGCCACACACCAAATTAGCATGCAGCATTTCTCATTTAATTGGATCTAGTAGCCTAGTAAATAGATAGGCTACAGTATTTGAAGTTGTGCAATATAATTGTCCAGCATACAGTCTAATTGAACAACTGATCTTTTACACTGAATTAGGCCTATCTATCAGGTGTCATGTTTTTATTGTCATGTGCACAAGTATAGTGAAATGCCTTTCTTGCTTTCTCACTATAAAAAAAAATAGAACTAATTAAGAACAAATTCTTATTTACAATGATGGCCTACACCAGCCAAAATGGTCCAACTCCACACCCCCATATGGGACTCCCAAACAAGGCCGTTTGTGATACAGCCTGGAATCGAACCAAGGTGTCTGTAGTGGCGCCTCTAGCACTGCGATGCACTGCCTTAGCCCAAAGCGCCACTTGGGAGCCCATGCAGTAATTCACATCAGTAGTACTATTAAATATTATAATTGAAGTAGAACATCGTCCGGGTTTGGCCTGTGAGGCCGTCATTGTAAATAAGTATTTGTTCTTAACTGACTTGCCTAGTTAAAAAAATATATTAAATGGTGAGAAAGAAATAAGTACTGCAATTGCATTTTCTGAGTAGCCTGCCCTACAATGTTTCAGGATTCGTTGTCAGTCCATCCCATTTAGGTTTGGGGGAAAGTTAATATAAAACATTGCTGAATTCAAACATTCTACTGACAGCTCCACGACAATTTGCCATTGTTTTTTTCGTTCAGAAAGGGACACAGTAATTTTCCAGATACAGCATACATTTCTGCCAAAGATGAAAACATTCTGCCAACACTGTAAATAGAAAAATATCTGACATTATGGGTAGGCTAGAGTATTGCTGTTCGTGTGACAGGGCTGTTCTCATTAATGGCAAATGGTTGCATTCTTGTTTATATGTTTTCCTGTTTGCATTTTTTTCATCATATACCCCATTTGCACAAAATACTTACTTGCCAGTTTGCAATACACTTTGCAGGGAGGTGAGCACATTCTCACATCAATATTTGTTTTTATAAATCCCAACTTTTGCGTGAAAACATATTTTGTGGTATAATTTATACCAATGCAAGGTTTATCAATGAGGCCCCAGGGAACTCTCATGACCTCCAAGGCTTAGTACAGGCTGTGTACTCCTTCACAGTTGACATGCTACAGTATAGGCCAGGGTGATGTTCAAGCTTTGGTCTGAGTGGAGGATAACTCTCCATCTCTACTGCTCTGCTAGCAGTAACTGAGGTGAGCCTTGAGTCAGCCTTGTATTGTTTGCTCAGTGCTTCTGTTATTTCCCTCACACCTTTCTTCTTCCTCCACAAAAACACCTTTCTTTTTACTGTCTTCTATGTCTTTTAGCAGGCAGCACTAGTGTCCCTGAGTTTTCATTGGCAGACTAAATCGACTACCCAAGGCAACTGTCTCTTAAATTCTCACATTAACAGTTGAAAGTGATCTCAACATTTCCTCTTGAGCACTGCAACTGTTTTGATTTGACAAATCACAGCCTACTTATTCTGTAGCTACCCGTCAAAAAGCATTGAAGTCCTCTGGTATCTAGGTGTTTATTATTCCAGAACAGGTGTTTAGTATTCTAGAACATTCCTCCCAGATGATTCAGCCTGCAGTATGGTTCCAGCCATCATTACAGCCTCTCAGGGACAGTTATGACACTTCAGCTTTCACGTTAAACAGCTCCACTTCACTCTTCATAGCCACAGAGTGGAGGAGTGGAGTGGACATTTTTAGTGTGCTTGGCCTTAACATCACACACTTTATATCCCAGTAATGTTTTTTCCCCCTGCTTATCCTCTGCTTCACATATGGAAGAAACAACCCACACAATGTTTGGCCCGCATTTGTGTTCACTGCAAGAAAGGAGTTGTAGTTATAGGTACGCATGGAGTTCACCTCAACATAATATAATATCAAGTTGGGTTACATCAGTGAGAGCAACAATGTCTCTGCAAGTCATTCAAAGGAACAGTATGTTTTGGAGCATTTTAGTGTTCGGGTCCAACTTTACAATTACAAGATTTATTCATCCCAGCACCCCATGAAAAGAGATGTGTGTTTGAATACAAATACAAGTATCCTGTGTTGTTAGGAATAGAGCAGTTGACTCTTAGCTGTAGAGCAGGTGGGCTATGCTGTGTGTGTGTGTGGGTGTTTACCATGTATCTGCTGGATTAACACAGTTGGGCTCTGCCTGCTTGGAACAGGTGCTGGTGGTAACATTGTCAGATAGAATGAGACAAAATTCTACTGGCGCACGCTTGTAAGGATTTGACTACATGGGGTTCAACAAAGGCAGGTAAAACAGAACCAGCCTAGTTTTTCTTCCTAACTCTGAACCTACCGTAGAATCATCTACGTTCATTACGAAAACATGTACCCTGTTGGTTAGGGTTAAGTAACAGGTCGGCAAAAACGTAACATTTTGACAGACACTACTTGTTGAGAACCGACCAACAATGTGGTCCAAAGTTGAATTACTGCATGTACAGAAATCAAAATGCCTTTTTTATAGCAGCTTTATACTGTTGGAAGGTAAAATACCATAATAAAGAGTGATGATGATAGTATAGCTTTCCGCTCTTCCTATCAGGTGTCTTAAGGGTTTCATTTTGATCAAAGCCCACTGTCAGTTAATCCAGAGAAAAACACCAAATTGATGGTTACAAAACTTCTGATAAGGAATAATACCCCAGTTTGAAGCTTTTGTGTGTTTCTCAAAAGCCGGTCCATTAAAAAGAATTGCAGGAGCTATTGACTGGCTTAAGCTGGTTACAAAGGGATGTTTAAAAGCTTACTGATTTCATTTGGTGAACCACACAAAATGGAAATATCTACTTGTTCGGACTGTGGTTATCCCTATAATGAAGAGTAACAACGGCACTGTCCTGGAGGCATGTCTGTGTTGTTTGGAGGAGAATGGGCATAGTGGTCTTAGTCCAGAGGTAATAGAAACAGACCGCCACCTTGTATTTCAAAGGTATCTTTTGGTGAACATATCACAGGTACTCTAACTAAGCAACGTGATATGTTCACTGTAGACAGAAACATGAGTCATCTTGTCTTCAACACTACATAGCCTCTGTTTCTAGTACCTTTATGGGGGATACAGCCATATCTTCCTATTCCAGAGAGAGAGAGAGAGAGAGAGAGAGAGAGAGAGAGAGAGAGAGAGAGAGAGAGAGAGAGAGAGAGAGAGAGAGAGAGAGAGAGAGAGAGAGAGAGAGAGAGAGAGAGAGAGAGAGAGAGAGAGAGAGAGAGAGAGAGAGAGAGAGAGAGAGAGAGAGAGAGAGAGAGAGAGAGAGAGAGAGAGAGAGAGAGAGAGAGAGAGAGAGAGAACTGGAGGCAGTCGGGGTGCACAGCACATTTCAGAGCGCATTACCATTCAAAGCGACAGACAGCCGCTGAGGCCACAAGACGTTCTGCACTGGGCCTTCCTGATCACCTGCATCAGTGCATGACGCTGTGTCGGTTAGACAGCCACACACAGAGAGAACATAAAAGGGATACACCTGGCTACATAGGATGATACAATATTAGATACCTGTGAGGATACAGGTAGAGATGATTGGGATGGTTTGCTAAAGATCTCGACAGAGCACAACTATATCCCTTAATCTCAACATTCTCAGATCTGACAACTCCAACTGGCTGCGTGACCTCTATGGTGTTGAAGATGAATCCATATTTTTCATCACAGCTTCAATCACTTATCAAGGTTCAAGCCATGCCTACATGAGAATACACCTCTCTAAACTCTAAGCTATCAGATGGCTGTGTTTGAGAAGTCAAATAAATGCCACTTCACTGACAGTTTTCAAAATAGAAACGGACAATATTCATACTACTGTATTACCTGTGCAAACCACCTTTTCTCTTGGACTTTACTATTGAGGAAAAGTGTGAAACAATGTCTCAAAAGGATTGGGGGTATTATGTCATGGAAATGTCCTGTATTACCAAATCATGAGAAAGCAAACCACACACAAGTCAGAGTATATTATAAAGTCCCATCTTTAATTATATATGAGCTTCACCATAGCCCTGTTACTCTCAGATCAATTCAGTGTCTATAAATTAATGATCTGAGAGTGTCAACATAATGGCAACTGAGATCCTTTATAGCAAAGATCCACCCCCTAGTCGACATGACAAACCACAGGTCTTAGGAAAACTGCACAAGGGAAGAATTTTACTTGAGAGAGGAGTATCCCATAGCCAGACAGCATTAGCTATAAATTATTGTTCAGTTTGCTCTCTTAGACGAGGTTCTACTTCTTGTTCTTGGTACAACATAGTACCAAAACATTATCTCATCCAATGGCATATATCAATTGTCAATTCTAGATACTCCTATATCAAATACAACCCCTCCTGGGCAAGATCACGGAGAGGAGTGACTGGCACACAGACATTGTGGAGCCAACTAACTGGTTCCCTTTTAATCACACCATCCCTTCACATGGTTTAGGAATAGTTACAGACACATTCACAGATAAGACTAACTTGACCTCTCCCCTCCCTGGGCCCCAAGTATCTGAGCCCTAGCAGAGAAGGGATAACTGCAAACTGCCAACACTATTATTCAAAAAGAAGACATTATAATGACAATAAATAAGATATTTATCTATGTTACCTACCTAATTCTGATTCTACTACCACAATTATCAGGAATCGTGAACATGGGACAAAATTGTTTATCAAAGTTGATATATTGATGGAGATTAAGCGCACTTACATGGCAACTACAGTACATTACAAGAGAGAAGAAACCGGTCTACAAACAGTTAGTCCTCCCCTTCATGGGAGAGAAAATTGTTGATGTTTGATTAGATGGTAATGCAGTCGCCACTCAGAAAGCTGACATGAAAAATACACATATCTAAAACAATTGTGAAATATTTCCCATTGTGTTAAATAAACATACATTGGTTAATTCTAGAGTGATATACAGTATGTCGATGTTCACATCAGGTGGGTCCTTTTTTGGTACAAAACATTTCAGTCTTGTGTTTAATATTCTAGATGACATTAATCATGAATAAGTATTGTTGCACGTCTTTGGGTAAAAGCCATTGTGAAAGTTGACGGGAGATTGTGAGAGGGTGGATACAAATTCTCTTTGGGGCGGTACCTTAGAAAGAGCTGGTTAGAAAGTAGTAAGCCGATTCATGATCTGTGATACTGTACTTCCTGTGAGTGGATTCGATAGACTCTAGAGGGTACTCTCTGGTAGCCATTCTGCTCATTAAGAGTAGGTGCCACCTTCACAGAAGGTTGTTATTTAAAAAATTTATCATTTACGGAATAGATCAGTTTTAATATTGTGGATAGATTGTGGCTTCTATCAATGTAATTTACTGCATCATTTCCAATCCACCATATATTTTTTGGATATATATATATATATATACACACACATACACATACATGCCCACATATATATATAAATATACATACATATACATACATACAAATACACATACATATATATACACACACACACACATATATATATATATATATATATATACAGTTGAAGTCGGAAGTTTACATACACCTTAGACAAATACATTTAAAACCAGTTTTTCACAATTCCTGACATTTAATCCTAGTGAAAATTCCCTGTTTTAGGTCAGTTAGGATCACCAGTTTATTTGAAGATTGTGAAATGTCATAATAATAGTAGAGAATTATATATATATATATATATATATATATATATATCCTGCTAATATATATATATATATATATCTATATAAAATATAAAATCTTGCTTATTTTAGTTTCCATAATTAACATTTCACATTTGTAATAATGTAGATAATTCATGCAACGGATTGTAACCTATTAGCAGGATTTCCATGACAAACATTACATTTTGGCAAGCAATTATTGTGATTCATCCCATATTGTCCGTAACATCTTTACTCCCTAGCAACAGTTGTGGGATACATATATATACACACACACAGACACTCATACACACTCAACCCCTTTCCCCCACAAACAACAATAAACTCAGATGCTCAACAGTTCCATCCCTGAGCCCAACTCAAGAAAGGCGTTGATATTTACGAATGCATATACAGCTGCAGCTGGATGAGAGGGCATGCACAATTGATGGTGATTGAGATCAGATACACCTCTTTCCCCTGAAACACCCGCAT
Organism: Oncorhynchus tshawytscha; assembly: GCF_018296145.1. Taxonomy (NCBI): domain Eukaryota; kingdom Metazoa; phylum Chordata; class Actinopteri; order Salmoniformes; family Salmonidae; genus Oncorhynchus; species Oncorhynchus tshawytscha. Next base: position 15,709,648 of record NC_056459.1, read on the forward strand.
GCTGGTCTCCCGTTGTGACCATATTACCAAGCATCTCTGCGCAGTCAGACCTTTGATTATTTTGTGCCACCAGGGCCATAATAGTAGGCCCCCTCTCTGAATGTCATAGTATGACCCCCTCCCCCGGCTTACTGCAGCAAGTGTTGCCAGCACTACCACTGCCTGGGTGGGGGCACCCCACCGGAATCCCCACCGGCTAGGTACAAGGTCGTCATTAGCAGCTTTGAGAATTTCCTTGTATATTATGCTCTGTAGGACCAACACTTTGTAGGACCAACACTGCCAGGCAGGCTCAGAATCTTGAGGGGGCGGTGCTGCTTTAGTTGGTCTCTGACCACATTAATCTTTCTGATTTGGCTGCGTATAGGCTACATACAGTAGGCCATTAAAACAGATAATGACTTCTCCTTAGTGTATGGATCGCTCAGGTGTGTGTCTAGGGTACAGGGTTGGGGACCATTCCCCCATGATAGGACAATAAATAAATAAACTATATTTATCATTTATTTAAAAATGTATATTCCATATCTGCACAAAATTTTAAGCTCTCTCTCACATCCCCTGCTCACATCCCCTGCTTACATCCCCTGCTTACATCCCCTGCTCACATCCCCTGCTCACATCCCCTGCTCACATCCCCTGCTCTGCAACCCCTATCCTTATTCCCTCACTTATCTCCACACTTTTCCAAGCCCAAAACTCACAACCCACCTTCAATCACAATACATTCACACATACCCACATGCTGTGGCTCCTATGTCCTCTGTGTTTTATCTCTACCATGTTGATTGAGTACTTTTGTGTTCCAGTTCCTTATATTTGAAGATATGTTATTTAGCTAATTATCCTTTCTTCTAATACTGTCTTATCAATTCTAAAACAAATGATTTTCCAACATTCCCTATCTAGAATGGTATAGCGTAGTTGTGGTTTATTTCTTTAACAATTGTTGTATTTTATTGCTTTTCTATATGTCTTTTTTTATTACAATCCCTACCGTGGCTAGTATTGTGTGTTCCATTATTTGACTCCTCTATGGGAACTTTGTAATATTTAGAATAGCCATGGAGTAGTCTTTGTGTCTAGGAACATTTCATTATCAATATACAGTTTATTGACTACGAGAGCTACTGTACATATTTCCCTTTTAATCTATTTTCCTTGAAGATTGGGTACAGAACTTCTGCCTGTCATGTTCTGACCTTAGTTCTTTTGTTAGGTCTTTGTTTTAGTATGGTCAAGGTGTGAGTTGGGTGGGTTGTCTATGTTCGTTTTTTTCTATGTTGTGTTTTGTGTTTGGCCTGGTATGGTTCTCAATCAGAGGCAGGTGTCGTTAGTTGTCTCTGATTGAGAATCATACTTAGGTAGCCTTTTCCCACCTGTGTGGTGTGGGTGATTGTTTTCGTTTGAGTGTTTGTATCTGCACCAGACAGAACTGTTTCGGTTTCGTTCGTTCGTTCACTTTGTTGTTTTTGTTCAGTGTTCTATTACTTTATGAAAAATATGGACACTTACCACGCTGCACCTTGGTCCTCCTCTCTTTCTCCCAACGACGAACGTTACAGAAGCACCCACCACCAAAGGACCATGCAGCGTGGTAACGAGCAGCAGCAGCAGCGGCCGAAATTTCAAGACTCCTGGACATGGGAGGAGATTTTGAATGGAGAAGGACCCTGGGCTCAGGCTGGAGAATATCACCGCCCCAAAGCAGAGCTGGAGGCAGTGAAAGCTGAGCGGCGGGGGTATGAGGAGGCAGCACGGCAGCGCGGTTGGAAGCCCGAGAGGCAGCCCCAAATATTTCTTGGGGGGCACACGGGGAGTGTGGCTAAGTCAGGTAGGAGACCTGAGCCAACTCCCCGTGCTTACCGTGGAGAGAGAGGGACCGGGCAGGCACCGTGTTATGCCGTGAGGCGCACGGTGTCCCCGGTGCACAGGCATAGCCCGGTACGGTACATAGCAGCACCACGTGTCGGCCGGGCTAGAGTGGGCATCGAGCCAGGTGCCATGAAGCCGGCTCAGCGCATCTGGTCTCCAGTGCATCTCCTCGGGCCGGGGTACATGGCACCAGCCCTACCCATGGTGTCCCCGGTTCGCCAGCACAGCCCAGTGCGGGCTATTCCATCACGCCGCACTGGCCTGGCTACGGGGAGCATTCAGCCAGGTAGGGTTGGGCAGGCTCGGTGCTCGAGAGCTCCAGTGCGACTTCACGGTCCGGTCTATCCAGTGCCACCTCCACGCACCAGCCCTCTGGTGGCAGCCCTCCGCACCAGGCTGTCTCTCCATCTCCTCCCTACAGGTGCTCCCACCTGTCCAGCGCTGCCAGAGTCTCCCGTCTGTCCGGAGCTGCCAGAGTTGCCCGTCTGTCCTGAGCTGCCAGAGTCGCCCGTCTGTCAGGGGCTGCCAGAGCCGCCCGCCAGTCTGGAGCTGCCAGAGCCGCCGGTCAGTCTGGAGCTGCCAGAGCCACCGGTCAGCCGGGAGCTGCCAGAGCCGTTCGTCTCTCTGGTGCTGCCAGCATCGCCCATCACTCCGGCGCTGCCGGAATCGCCCTTCACTCCGGCGCTGCCAGAGTCGCCCTTCACTCCGGCGCTGCCGGAATCGCCCTTCACTCCGGCGCTACCGGAATCGCCCTTTACTCCCGCCTGTCCGGTGCTGACGGAATCTCCCGTCCATTCAGGGCCCGCTAGGGTTCCCCAGTCCGAGGTTGGCGGGGAAGGTCGCCGCTTTAAAGGCGCCATGGAGGCGGGTTAAGAAGCGGGTAAAGACTATGATGGAGTGGGGTCCACGTCCCGCGCCAGAGCCGCCACCGCGGACAGACACCCACCCAGACCCTCCCCTATAGGTTCAGGTTTTGCGGCCGGAGTCCGCACCTTTTGGGGGTGTTATGTCTTTGTTTTAGTACGGTCAGGGCGTGATTTGGGTGAGTTGTCTATGTTCGTTTTTCTATGTTGTGTTTTGTGTTTGGCCTGGTATGGTTCTCAATCAGAGGCAGGTGCCGTTAGTTGTGTCTGATTGAGAATCATACTTAGGTAGCCTTTTCCCACCTGTGTGGTGTGGGTGATTGTTTTCATTTGAGTGTTTGTATCTGCACCAGACAGAACTGTTTAGGTTTCGTTCGTTCGTTCGTTCACTTTGTTGTTTTTGTTCAGTGTTCTATTACTTTATTACAAATATGGACACTTACCACGCTGCACCTTGGTCCTCCTCTCTTTCTCCCAACGACGAACGTTACCTGCCGTTCTGCAATTTCCTTTGGGAACTAATCACGCATGCCTGTTTTCGTGCCAGCAAGTCTTTTACCCAGGCTTATAACCATTATTTTATCTTTAAAGAAAGCAAATTTGGCAATGATTGGGCACTCATATCTCTGTCCGCAACGGTGTACACGTTTGAGTTGGATTTTGTCGACAGTGTCGTGTGGGATCTGCAGCGCTGTAAGGAGGAACTCCTTAACTACACCCTCAGGAACATCTCCATCTTTCTCTTGGATACCAGTAGGTACCAGATTTTATCTCATGGATCTATTCTGTATGTCAAGTAAGGCTTCTCTCAGAAAGATGTTCTCCTTTTTAAGTTCATTAACGTCATTTTCAATCTTATTGACTGTCCCTTTTAGCTTGTTTGTTTGTTTCTTCAATGTCGTTGATTTTTCTTCACTCATCTCTTTGCTTGTCTTCAACTTCTTTATATTCTTACTGACTAATTCAAGTATGCCCAGTTTGTCATTTTTCAATTTTAACATATCGGTTTCCACCCTTACCATTACCGGTGGTGAAAAGCTTAAATTGTCTGTGTCCATCGAAGAGTCACGTTTTCTTTTCGGGGTTCTCCTTTTTTACTCTCCGTCATGTTTGGGTGTTGCTTGTTTTCATAATATTTGTTGGTACATTTCTTTAGCCTTGTGATTTGCTTTGTGTTGTTATCCAGATTGAAGGTTATTACCCTCCAGTTTGTGAAGTGCTAATATTTAGTCTAACTTACCGATATTGAATATTACGTTCTTATCTTGAGGTGATCCACACTGCTGTGTTCAGTCTGCCAGCTTGCCCACCTCAACTCACAGGAGGTTTTAGTTTAGTAGTCTTTCATGTGCCTCTATTCTCTCTTTACCCTGCGGCCTTGTGTTGGCATCATATTTGAGCTGAGCTTTTTAATGAGAACTCCGCCGCCATTTAATTCTACCTTCGTATTTCGCTGGAGGGAAAACGACAGGGATCCATGTCTTTTTCATTTTATTAGAGTTAGCCTACTGGGCCCAGATTCACAAAACACTTCTTACGCAAAAACTTAAGAAGCTTTTTAAGAAGTTCATAAGAAGTTCATAAGTTAGTTCGTAAGTGCAATTCCTCAACAATATCTTAAGATTTTATCATTTTCTAATGAACTTCTCAAATATCTTCTTACAAATCTTCTAAAGATGTTTGTTGCTAGGCAACTGTTTTAGCTAGCTATCTAGCTAACAATGGAAATCATGCTAGCATATTTCTTACTAAGATTACTGTTCTGAAACATGTTCTTGGGTTTAAAAAAATCAATACTGAAACTTTCAGATGAAGTTTGTGAGTGAATTAAACGTGTTCCATTGCATTCATGAGATTTTTCTCTCACTGCCCTGAGTTTAAGACAAGGGTTTAGCCATCTTGGAATTAACAACATTTCCAATAACTTTATTTTCAAGAATAAAAAAAAATCTTAACTTTTTGCTTAAGGAGAAGCATAAGAAATATCTCAAGAAAATGTTGAATAACCTTTTTGAGGAATAGCAACTTTGCTTAACTTTCTTCTTAAGTCTATAAAGGAATGAATGCCAGTTAAGAAGAAATGTCTTCTTAAGAAGGTTTTGTGATGAAGGTTTACAGTGGTGAGTTTGGAAATGTCTGGCCAAAGCTGCTGCTGCTGCTGCGGTTTCTTCTTCTTCTTATGTAAAACAAAACTGCTAAAGGACATACTGTATGTATTGTAATTACACACATTTTCAGTGTCTGAATGTTTAAGGTAAAGTGACATTTTAAAAGTTTAGCAATGACAGACACGATTTTTGTTATGACAACGCAGTCATTTTGAATAGTTTGCTTCTTAGCCAACAATTAGACATTCCCGTCTCCAATAATAAATGTGTCTGGCGTCATCCACTTATAAAGCAAGAATCGTTTGCAGTGTTACTGCCCAAATGTCACCCTATTCCCTATATAGTGCACTACTTTTGGCCAGAGCATATAGGACACTACCCACAACATTTGGGACACTACCCAGGATGTTAGAGCTATTACTACTAAAACACACAGGCCACTCATCAACTCTCATCTTCTCTCAGTGAAGGGTACAACAGGCAGTTTATCTGTGTTGAGCCCTTCAACGAGATGACACATAGTCCTCACTGTCTCAATGGAAGCAAACATGGGTTGCGCCTCAAATGGCAGCCTATTCCCTATGTAGTGCACTACTTTGGACCAGAGTCCTATATGCCGTGATCAAAAGTAGTGCACCATAAAGAGAATAGGGTGCCTTTTGAGATGCACAATTGGAGTTTATATCATACACAGACAGACAGGATAACAATTGGGTTGTTTTCTTTTATAGCAAGGGAAAGTTAATAGGATCAAATGGGATTGTTTCATGTTATAAAAAACCTTGTAAAGTCATTCACAAATTCATGTCACTGTTTAAATCAATGTTTGGTTGAATGAGTCAGCAGAAATGAGTTGAGTTACTAGGTGATCAGACGAATATTCAGATGCTGTATTTTATTCTATTCCAACACTTTCTGTCTGGCATACAGCAGGAATAGAGATACCGCATTATGTTAAAATTGATTCTGTACCAGCACACACATTTCAGGATTTTCTTGATACTGTAAAATTATACAGCAATCACAGACGTGTGTGTGCGCATGCATGTGTGTGCGTACATGTTTGGGTGTGTGCATGTGGGTTTGTTTCACCCCCTTCTGTCTATCTCTATGTCTCTCATTTTAGTATACATGAGTCTTAAAACATTGTATACATTCTGGTCAGGTGAAACCATCCCGGAGAGAGCTTCAAACTCAAATGGATCTAGAACTCAAAGAAAATTAGAAAACAAAACAAGTTAAAAGTATGACCTTCTGAAATGGCTTCTAAAATTACATCAATACTTATAAAACCCAGTGCATTTGTTCTGTGCTGACCTCAGTTGTGCATCGAGTTCACATAATCAATGTGTACTGACCGAGAAGTCCAGGGTTTCATCCAAAATGGCACCCTATTAACTTTATAGTACACTGATTCTGAGGAGAGCCGTAGGATAGTGTACAAAAATAGTGCACTATATTGACAATAGAGTGGCATTCGGTGACATGACAGATGATGTCGCCTGGACTAATTATTAGAGGCTGGCGGTAGATGTCATTGTAGCAACAGGCATAGCTGCATGCTGCCTCCTAATCACCCTCTCTCTCCACTGTGATTCTGACTGCCTGCAGGACAACATGTTGGTCCTACTAATCAATAACATAATATTAAAACATTCCATTCCCAGCTGGGAGGCAAGCACAGCCCTCTCCAATGCAGAAACAGTTGGATTATGCTATTTCTCTCAATATTGGCCACCGTTTAATTTGATATTTGAGTGATATGAGTGTACTTCACCTGTATCTGTAGTTTAGGTACAAATTCCATCCATTGTGGACTCTTTGTCAAGTAGCAGAAAGACGCATTTGACCTTGTACACAGTTCAATGGCGCCGGAGGGGATAGGTGCCGTTTTACGGGCTCCTAAACAACTGTGCTAATTTGTTTGTTAATTCTCATTGTTTGTAACTTATTTTGTACATTATGTTGCTGCTACCATCTCTTGTGACCAAATAGAGCTTCTGGACATCAGAACAGTGATTACTCTCCTCGAACTGGACAAAGATTTTTAATTTCATGAGTCTGGCGGGAAGGATATACTGCTTCCCCGAGACCAGGCCCAAATCACTGTCATTCGTGTGAAGAAAAGACAGAAATACAGGCGGCGGAGGTTGGGGTGCCTAGTGGGAATTAGTTGGTGAGTGGGTAAACAACCTCTACCATCCGTACTATTGGCCAAAGTGCAATCACTGGAAAATAAACTGGATGATCTACGTTCAAGACTATACTACCAACGGGCCATTAAAAACTGTAATATCTTATGTTTCACGAGTTGTGGCTGAACGACAACATGAGTAATATAGAGCTGGCTGAGTTTTCCGTGCATCGGCAGGACAGAGCAGCTACGTCTGGTAAGACGAGGGGTGGGGGTGAGTGTCTATTTGTCAATAACAGCTAGTGCACGATGTCTAGGGGAATTGTGATATTTTTTTAGACCAGAGGAAAGAGTGTCTCCTTCTGGCCCTCCAACACCACTTCAAGCAGCATCTGTCCTCCCATCCAGGGACTGACCAAGACCAAGCCTGATTAGCTTCAGAAGCAAGCCAGCAGTGGGATGCAGGGTGGCATGCTGCTGGTGCACTATATACTAAAGAAGTCTTGAGGTATTGGTCGCCTGAGGTAAGGTATCTCATGATAAGCTGTTGACCACACTGTCTACCAAGAGAGTTTATCTATATTATTTGTAGCTGTCTATTTACCACCACAAACCGATGCTGGCACCACCAAATCAAATAAAAGTTTGTCACGTGCGCCGAATACAACATGTTTCACCTTACATTGAAATACTTACTTACAGGCTCTAAACAATAGTGCAAAAAAGGTATTAGGTGAACAATAGGTGAGTTAAGAAATAAAACAACAGTAAAAAGACAGGCTATATACAGCAGTGAGGTAATAAAAGTAGTGAGGCTACATACAGACACCGGTTAGTCAGGATGGTTGTAGTATGTACATGTAGATGTGGTTAAAGTGACTTTGCATATATGATGAACGGAGAGTAGCAGTAGCGTAAAAAGAGGGGTTGGGGGGGCACACAATGCAAATATTCCGGGTAGCCATTTGATTAACTGTTCAGGAGTTTTACGGCTTGGGGTAAAAACTGTTGAGAAGCCTTTATGTCCTAGACTTGGCACTCCGGTATAGCTTGCCATTCGGTAGTAGAGAGAACACTCTATGACTGGGGTGGCTGGGGCCATTGACAATTTTTAGGGCCTTCCTCTGACACCGCCTGGTGTAGAGGTCCTGGATGGCAGTCAGTTTAGGTCCAGTGATGTACTGGGCCGTACGCACTACAATCTCTAGTGTCTTGCGGTCAGAGGCCGAGCAACTGCCGTACCGCACTACAGGACTGTTTTGATAGCACAGACTGGAATATGGTCCAGGATTCATCCAATAGCATTGAGGAGTATACCACCTCAGTCACAGTCTTCATCAATAAGTGCATCGACGACGTCATCCCCACAGTGGCCATACGTACATATCCTAACCAGAAGCCATAGATTACAAGCAACAACAGCACCGAGGTAAAGGAAGCGGGACACTAATCCGGACGCTTATATGAAAAACCGCTATGCCATCAGACGAACCATCAAACAGGCAAAGCGTAAATACAGGACTAAGATTGAATCGTCCTACACTGCCTCTGACGCTCGTTGGATGTGGAAGGGCTTGCAAACTAGTAAGGATTACAAAGGGAAACCCAGCTCCGAGCTGCTCAGGGACACGAGCCTACCAGACACTTCGACGCAAGAAACACTGAAGCATGCATGAGAGTGCCAGCTGTTCCGGACGACTGTGTGATCATGCTCTCTGTAGCCGATGTGAGCAAGACCATTAAACAGGTCAACATTCACAAGGCAACATCTGCCATTTGCACACACTGTATATAGATTTTTCTATTGTGTTTTTGACTGTACTTTTCTTATCCCACGTGTAACTCTGTGCTGTTGTTTTTTGTCGCACTGCTTTACTTTATCTTGGCCAGGTCGCAGTTGTAAATGACAACTTGTTCTCAACTGGCCTACCTGGTTAAATAAAGGTGATATAAATAAATAAACTTAAACAAGGCTGCAGAGCCAGACGGATTACCAGGATGTGTAATCAGAGCATGCGCGGACCAACTAGTAAGTCTCTTCACTGACATTTTCAACCTTTGCTTGACCAAGTCTGTTATACCTAAATAGAAACTGACCCATGGCACTCATGTCAGTAGCCATGAAGTGCTTTGAAAGTCTGGTAATGGCTCACAACACCATCATCCCGGAAACCCTAGACCAACTCTAATTCGCATACCACCTCAGATTCACAGATGATGCAATCTCAATCGCACTCAACACTGCCCTTTCCCACCTGGACAAAAAGAACACCTATGTGAGAAAGGTGTTCATTGACTACAGCGCAGCGTTCAACACCATAGTGCCCACAAAGATCATCACTAAGCTAAGGATCCTGGGACTAAACACCTCCCTCTGCAACTGGATCCTGGACTTCCTGATGGGCCGCCCCCAGGTGGTAAGGATAGGCAACAACACATCTGCCACGCTGATCCTCAACACAAGGGCCACTCAAGGGTGCGTGCTCAGTCCCCTCCTGTATTCTCTGTTCACCCATGACTGCGTGGTGGCCAAGCACAACTCCAACACCATCATTAAGTTTGCTGACGACACATGGTAGGCCTGATCAACATTTTCAACATTGATTTTAAGACTCTTTAATCACGATTTCTGCTGGAATGCAGCTTATACAGACATTTATTGATGGACCACTTCAAAATTGGCTAGCTAGCTAATGACAGATACAGTCAATTTGGCTATCTAACATCTAGCTTTCAGTGGAAAATCTCTATATATTGTTTGATTTGCTTGCCAGCTATGCATATAATAGTGATGCCAGTAGTTAGACAGACCGAGTGTCCCCTAGAGTTGATGTCTGCGCCCCGCAAAAACGTAATAAATCTCCATCAAAATCCATCTGTTAAAGCTAGAGAAATACATATATTTTTGTATGCATGGGCTGCATCTAAATCCACAGTGTCCACCGATGTCGGCCTTCCACATCTGCTGTGGAAGGTGGCAGAGCTACAGCGGTGTTTGTCAGACCAGGAGACATCCTGAAAATTGGTCTTCTCATGAAAACTAACATGACCCCTCTAAGGAAAGACGAGACTCTCACGAACACAATGGTGATCTACGTTTCGCTCTACTACCCCACAAGCGTCATGGGACTCATCTGAAGGTGGTACCGCCAATCTGCACACTTTTGTATGTAGAACAGTTTGGGCTTTATACACTCATGACCACATCATTGACAGGTGAGACTCTCACGAACATGTCGATTGTTTAGTTCTCAAGCCTCACAAACCTCATCTGAAGGTAGCCCGGTACCAGTGCAACAAATGAATGGAATAATATATGAAAGTGCTTTAGTGCCCCAATTTTTTCGTTAAATATGGGTAAAACTAAATACAAATTCCTGAGCTTTCTTATTTCTTTCAGATATAGGACAGAAACTTCCAAACAAACTTCCTTTTAACTTCCGTTTTTTTCACTGTCTGTTTTGTCATGTATGAAAATGTTATTCAACATGTTTCTATGGGCTGATAGCAGCAAGGCCAAACTCAATGTTTCATAAACAAATCATACTTACAGGGGTCCTAAATTCTAAATCAAGTATCTAAATGATCATTGGTATTGTAATGATCCTCTTCCTGTGACTGACTGGACCAAGGCGCAGCGTGAGACGTGTTCATGATATTTTATTAAAATCAGAACAAAAACAACAAAGAGGAAAACAAACAATTCTGTGAGGAAACTAACAATACAGAAAACAACTACCCACAAAACCCATGTGGGAAAGAGCTACCTAAGTACGGTTCCCAATCAGAGACAACGATAGACAGCTGTCCCTGATTGAGAACCATACCCGGCTAAAAACAAAGAAATACAAAAACATAGAAAAAAGATCATAGAATGCCCACCCTAGTCACACCCTGGCCTAACCAAAATAGAGAATAAAATCCTCTCTATGGCCAGGGTGTGACCATCTTCAAACGATTCCATATGGTAGCTTAGTAGAAACCCAGCCCCGGGTCCTTAGACCCTATGGGGCTTTTAGAAACAAAATATAGGCTACTTGATGATATCAAGCTCTTTACAAATACCTTCTCTGATGAAGGAAACTAAATTACACAAGTTGTTTGCTAAGCTACATGCCAAATGATATGCTACCCTTACGTAGCCTATCTGAAATGACATGATGTTTACTGAGCAGAGGAAGCATACAGTTACTTTCTGTAGAAGTAGAATACAGAGCTAAATGTACACCATTGTTTTGCATGGAATAATCGGAAATTACTAGAAATTCTGATGTGCTCTTCAAGAGGTGATCATACTACATCCACATAATTGTAACATTTTATCTGAGAATCCCTTGAGAACAGCATTTGTCAATGATTTTAGCGGAGTAGCAGGTCTCCTTGCTCCCAAGAAGGCAAATTGAAAGCTCTGCACCTTATTGTGACGTTGATTGATAATAACCTATACGTAGCCTCCAGGCAGAGCTGTACTGTACAATCACTGGGAAGAAAATCTTGGAGGAGGGAGGATGTGATGGAAGGAGGGGGGAATACAAATGGGAGAGAGGAAAAACACCTTGAGGATATCCCTAGACAGGCAGAGCAAGACTCTACCAGACTCTCATCCCTCTCAGCATCCAGTAATTGTTTGTCACACCTCACAGACACTTCAAACTGAAAATGTGTTTTTGTTTCTGTCGGGGGAAAGACATGAGGGAAAATCCTTTCTCCCCAACGACTAAACTATGACAGAATTTTTTGTCGTGAGCACCATCTGTACCGTTGTTGATAGACTGACTGACATATTGTTTAGGCCTCAATCTTACTTCTACAGAACCCCGAAAAAGCGTGTTCTGAAATGACATTCCTTCTCCCCATCCTCAGCATACCCATTTGCATCGCTCTGTCTTTCTCTCCTTCTCTCTCTCTGTTTTTCAAGGGATTCTTAAAACAAAAAATGTATTTTCATTTGTTGTTGTGCAATTTCTTATCTGAAAAAAAGTCAGGGCTTTACTTTGGCAGACTTGAGTCGTCATAGTCATCATATTGAGAATGGTTTATTATGATGTTCTTCACTTTATTTTTTAACAATTTGCATTGAAATCTTTCCCCCCATGCATTTATAGACAATATCTGACATACCCTTATCCCACGATTAAAAAAGAAGCAAATAAATCAATCTGAAATCTCCCAACTCGCAGGTGGGAACCTGCCATCTCCAAACCACAATGGAATAATTTAGTCAGCTCAAAAATCTCATCCTGCCAGCTCCATACAATTCCACTAAATTATCCCCCTAAATTACTTTTGATGGCAAAGGGGGCTGGGCGCTCTTCGCTTCAACAGCGAAAGAAATAAGACATTGATTGAACACCAAAGACGAACTCTGTGCTTCAGGTTTTTATTGCAATTATAGAGAGAAAGGGATGAGCAGAGAACATATCATTGGTATTACAAAGCTCTCTATACCTCTATCTATTCAACAACCATACAAGGGCACTCATCCCTCCATCTCTCTCATTTTACATTTTAGTCCTTTAGCAGACACTGTTATCCAGAGCAACTTACAGGATCCCTTGCTCAAGGGCACATCAACAGAATGTTCACCTAGTCAGCTCAGGGATTTGAACCAGCAACCTTTCGGTTACTGGCCCATCAATCTTTAACTGCTGGGCTACCTGCCCTCACCCTGCCTTTCTCTCCCTTTTTTCCATCTCTCTTAGCCTTCTGAGGGCACTCACCCCTCCAGATTGGTTTGTCATGATGTGGTGATGATGTCTATTAGGACTGTCTCATCTCCTATTCATTGGCTGTCGTCGTCATCTACGACTCACCCGACCAGCCTTATATAACTCAGTAAAAGCTGCTGATCACAATTCATATAAAGAGATGTGTTAGAATGGCATGAGGAGTTTGGAGATTAGTTTATCTTACTTGGGTTGTGTCCCAAATGGCACCATATTCCCTACATAGTGCACTACTTTTGTGCAGAGCCTTATAGGCCTTGGTCAAAAGTAGTGCACTATATAGGGAATAGGGTACCTTTTGGGACACAAACACAGTGTTTAAAGGCCAAGGTAAGCTAAGCTTCAAAACAAGCTTGAACTTTAAAACAAGGCAGGCACAGTGGAATAAGGAGTTTAAAATCAACACACAACTTTTATACCCAGTCCTGAACGTACTGTTCATATAAGGAAATCAGTCAATTGAAATAAATTCATTAGGCCCTAATCTATGGATTTCACATGAGTGGGAATACAGATATGCATCTGTTGGTCACAGATACCTTTAAAAAAAACGGAAGGGGCGTGGATCAGAAAACCAGTCAGTATTTGGTGTGACCAACATTTGACTCATGCAGCACGACACATCTCCTTCACGTAGAATTGATCGGACTGTTGATTGTGGCCTGTGGAATGTTGTTCCACTCCTGTTCAGTGGCTGTGTGAAGTTGCTGGATGTTGGCGGGAACTTGAACACGCTGTTGTACACGTTGACATGGGGCCGGGCATAATCATGCTGAAGCAAGAGGTGATGGCAGCGGATGAATGGCACGACAATGGTCCTCATGATCTCATTAGGGTATCCATATGTATTGAAATTGCCATCGATAAAATGCAATTGTGTTCGTTGTCCGTAGCTTATGCCTGCCCATACCATAACCCTCCCATGTGGAGGTCCTGGGCTGGCCTGGTTGCACATGGTCTGCAGTTGTGAGGCCGGTTGGACGTAATGCCAAATTCTCTAAAACGACGTTGGAGGGGGTTTGTGGTAGAGTAATTAACATTCAATTCTCTGGCAACAGCTCTGGTGGACATTGCTCTAGTTCACATGCCAATTGCACGCTCCCTCAAAACAGGAGACTGTGACATTGTTTTGTATGACAAAACTGCACATTTTAGAGTGGCCGTTTATTGTCCCCAGCACAAGGTGCGCCTGTGTAAGGATCATGCTGTTTAATCATCTTCTTGATATACCACACCTGTCAGGTGGATGGTTAATTTTTTTCCCAAGATGGCGTAGCAGTGCAGACGTGGTTTGTCGTCCTCTTGTTTACTTTTTGTATATATTTCAATTCATTTTATAATCTCTTTTCCATTTTTAAATTAAATATACCTTCCGGTAACCCGCCTCACTCAATGTGACACGGATCCGCTATTTTTTAGACCTTATAGCCAAAACCTCTATCAAAAGCTAGCCATCATAAGCTAACCAGCTAATTAGCTACTAGCTATTTAGTCATTGTTTGCCACTGCTAGCGGCCTTTACCCTCTGCACAGGCACCAGCCGTTTCTTAATTAGGGAGGATGTCCCTGTGGCGGGATCAAATCAGCGGATATTTTAGAGCGCCACCGAAAGTTTTCGATAAAACTCAAACTTTCATTAAAACACACATACAAGGTACTGAATTAAAGCTACACTCGTTGTGAATCTAGCCACCAAGTCAGATTTGTAAAATGCTTTTCGGCGAAAGCATGAGAAGCTATTATCTGATAGCATACACCCCCCAGAATACCAGACCGTCAACAAAACAACAGATTTTGCGGTAGCCGGCGCTACCCAAAACGCAGAAATAAAATATAAAACATTCATTACCTTTGACGAGCTTCTTTCTTGGCACTCCTATATGTCACATAAACATCACAATTGGGTCTTTTTCCCGATTAAATCCGTCATTGTATACCCAAAATGTGATTTGCTGAAGACCGGTCTGATCCAGAAAAATGCCCCTTCACAAGACGCAACGTCACTTTTTAAAATTACAAAAGTTGCCTATATACTTTTACAAATCACTTCAAATTACTTTTCTAAACCAACTTTAGGTATTAATAAACGTTAATAATCTATTAAATTGATAACGGGGCAATCTGTATTCGATAGCAGCAAGTCTTGAAATCATCGTCCATGTTTTCACATTCAAAACATCCTGTGGTGAGCCCAAAGAAAGGAAATGCGTCACGTTACCAAACCAAGGATAAAGCCGCCCCTAAATGACAGCACTGGCGACATCGTGTGAAAGCTGTAGGCGTTTACAGGGGATTGCCATGTATTTTCTTCAGCCTTAGACAATACATTGACTGGCGGATGGATATTATTTTTGTGTTTTTGGTGACCAGTTTTTCGAAGGATTTTGACTCCTAAACACGTTCTGTTATAGCCACAGACACGATTTAACCAGTTTTAGAGACTTCAGAGTGTTTTCTATACACACACACTTATCATATGCATATATTATATTCCTGGCATGAGTAGCAGGACGCTGAAATGTTGCGCGATTTTTAACAAAAAGCTGCGAAAATTCGCAGCCTCCTTAACCTGGATAATACCTGCCAGCCTCGGATTGTTTTGCTCCACTACAACGCTAGATTCGTGCTGTAACCCCTTGACCATTACTCCTGATCATCACAGCTAGCTAGCTGCCACCGAGTGACCCAGCCCCGAAGCTGGCCCTGAGCCAGGCGCATCTCCCGGCTAGCAAACGAAATTCCTACAACTACAATACCTCTTTCGCCATCTGGCCCGGTCCCTTTGTCAACACGGTGCCCCGCTGTACCACCACGACTGGTCCGCAGACGTAATTCCATCCGACGTCAGAGCAGACGTTTCTACTAGCCCTGGCCTGCTAACTTTAAATGCCGTGTCTCCCGAGTGCTAGCGTAGCAACGACTACCCCGCGGCTTCCCTGTTCCATCTATTGTTGTTCACTGGACCATATGATCACTTGGCTACATAGCTGATGCCTGCTGGGCTGTTCATTTATCACGGTACTCCACTTTGTTTACTTTTGTTTATCTGTCGGCCCTAGCCCCGAACTCAGGCCCTGTGTGTAGTTAACCGACCCTCTCTGCCCATTCATCTTCATTTTACCTGTTGTCTTACCTGTTGTTGTCTTAGCTAGCTCTCCCAATCAACACCTGTGATTGCTTTATGCCTTGCTTTATGTCTCTCTCAAATGTCAATATGCCTTGTATACTGTTGTTTAGAATAGTTATCATTGTTTTAGTTTACTGCGGAGGCCCTACTCCCACTCTACATGCCTCAGATACCTTTTTTGTTCCACCTCCCACATATACGGTGACCACACCCAGTATATCCAGCGTGTCCAGAGATGCAACCTCTCTTATGGGCCTAGTGGTTAGAGCGTTGGACTAGTACCGGGAGGTTGCAAGTTCAAATCCCCGAGCTGACAAGGTACTGTAGTTCTTGTCGTTCTACCCCTGAACAAACAGGCAGTTAACCCACTGTTCCTAGGCTGTCATTGAAAATAAGAATTTATTCTTAACTGACTTGCCTAGTTAAATAAAAAAATAAAAAAATTATCATCACTCAGTGCCTGGGCTTACCTCTGCTGTACCCGCACCCCACCATACCCCTGTCTGCACATTATGCCCTGAATCTATTCTACCAGTACCATAAATCTGTAAACATGGGCTCCTTCATAGATATTATCCTGACCAATACACCTCTGCTCTTTTCAGTCAGGATCTCAGCGATCACTGCCTCATTGCCTGCATCCCCGTTTGTTGCCCCCGCCCGCCCAACCAGCATCACTGTTCTGACCTAGGATATGTGGACAACTACAAATACCTAGGTGTCTGGCTGGACTGTAAACTCTCCTTCCAGACTCACATTAAGTTTCTCCAATCCAAAGTCAAATCTAGAATCGGCTTCCTATTTCGCAACACGCCGCCAAACTGACTATCTTACCGAACCTCAACTTTGGCGATGTCATCTACAAAATAGCTTCCAATACTCTACTGAGCAAACTGGATGCAATCTATCACAGTGCCATCTGTTTTGTTGCCAAAGCCCCTTATACCACCCACCACTGCGACCTGTATGCTCTAGTCGGCTGGCCCTCGCTATATATTCGTCTCCAGACCCACTGGCTCCAGGTCATCCATAAGTCTATGCTAGGTAAAGCTCCGCCTTACCTCAGCTCACTGGTCACAATAGCAACACCCACCCGTAGCACACGCTCCAGCAGGTACAGTGGGGCAAAAAAGTATTTAGTCAGCCGCCAATTGTGCAAGTTCTCCCACTTAAAAAGATGAGAGAGGCCTGTAATTTTCATCATAGGTACACTTCAACTATTACAGAAAAAATTAGAAAAAAATCCAGAAAATCACATTGTAGGATTTTTTTATAAATTTATTTGCAAATTATGGTGGAAAATAAGTATTTGGTCAATAACAAAAGTTTATCTCAATACTTTGTTATATACCCTTTGTTGGCAATGACAGAGGTCAAACGTTTTCTGTAAGTCTTCACAAGGTTTTCACACACTGTTGCTGGTATTTTGGCCCATTCCTCCATGCAGATCTCCTCTAGAGCAGTGATGTTTTGGGGCTGTTGAAGGGCAACACGGACTTTCAACTCCCTCCAAAGATTTTCTATGGGGTTGAGATCTGGAGACTGGCTAGGCCATTCCAGGACCTTGAAATGCTTCTTACGAAGCCACTCCTTTGTTGCCCGGGCGGTGTGTTTGGGATCATTGTCATGCTGAAAGACCCAGCCATGTTTCATCTTCAATGCCCTTGCTGATGGAATGAGGTTTTCACTCAAAATCTCACGATACATGGCCACATTCATTCTTTCCTTTACACGGATCAGTCGTCCTGGTCCCTTTGCAGAAAAACAGCCCCAAAGCATGATGTTTCCACCTCCATGCTTCACAGTAGGTATGGTGGTCTTTGGATGCAACTCAGCATTCTTTGTCCTCCAAACACGACGAGTTGAGTTTTTACCAAAAAGTTATATTTTGCTTTCATCTGACCATATGACATTCTCCCAATCTTCTTCTGGATCATCCAAATGCTCTCTAGCAAACTTCAGACGGGCCTGGACATGTACTGGCTAAAGCAGGGGGACACGTCTGGCACTGCAGGATTTGAGTCCCTGGCGGCGTAGTGTGTTACTGATGGTAGGCTTTGTTACCCCCCGTGTGGTTCTGGGATTTTTGCTCACCGTTCTTGTGATCATTTCGACCCCACGGGGTGAGATCTTGCGTGGAGCCCCAGATCGAGGGAGATTATCAGTGGTCTTGTATGTCTTCCATTTCCTAATAATTGCTCCCACAGTTGATTTCTTCAAACCAAGCTGCTTACCTATTGCAGTCTTCCCAGCCTGGTGCAGGTCTACAATTTTGTTTCTGGTGTCCTTTGACAGCTCTTTGGTCTTGGCCATAGTGGAGTTTGGAGTGTGACTGTTTGAGGTTGTGGACAGGTGTCTTTTACACTGATAACAAGTTCAAACAGTTGCCATTAATACAGGTAATGAGTGGAGGACAGAGGAGCATCTTAAAGAAGAAGTTACAGGTCTGTGAGAGCCAGAAATCTTGCTTGTTTGTAGGTGACCAAATACTTATTTTCCACCATAATTTGCAAATAAATTCAGCAAAATCCTACAATGTGATTTTCTGGATTTTTTTTTTTCATTTTGTCTGTCATAGTTGAAGTGTACCTATGATGAAAATTACAGGCCTCTCTCATCTTTTTAAGTGGGAGAACTTGCACAATTGGTGGCTGACTAAATCCTTTTTGCCCCACTGTATATCTCACTGGTCGTCCCCAAAGCCAGTACCTCCTTTGGCCGCATTTCCTTCCAGTTCTCTGCTGCCAGTGACTGGAACGAATTGAAAAAATCGCTGAAGCTGGAGACTTACATTTCCCTCACTAACTTTAAACATCAGCTATCTGAGCAGCTAACCGATCGCTGATCGCTACCTCATCCCTATCCCCATTTTTATTTACTTTTCTGCTCTTTTGCACACCAGTATCACTACTTTGCACATCATCATCTGCTCATCTATCACTCCAATGTTAATCTGCTAAATTGTAACTACTTCGCTACTATGGCCTATTTATTGCCTTACCTCCTCACGCCATTTACACACACTGTACATAGACTTTCTTTTTTTCTATTGTGTTATTGACTGTACGCTTGTTTATTGCATGTGTAACTCTGTGTTGTTGTTTGTGTCGCACTGCTTTGCTTTATCTTGGCCAGGTCGCAGTTGTAAATGACTAGCTTAACTGGTTAAATCAAGGTGAAATAAAAAATATATATATATATAATCTTGGCAAAGGAAAAATGATTACTAACAGGGATGTAAAACAAATTTGTGCGCAAAATTTAAGAGAAATTAGCTTTTTGTGCATATGGAACATTTCTAGGATATTTTATTTCATGACATAGGTCCAACAACTTGCATGTTGCGTTTATATTTTTGTTAAGTGTATGTTAGTGGTGAATGGATGGATATGCACCAATATGCCCCGATACATTATCTATGACCAAAAGGCTTGTCATCTTATTTTGTATCATGCTGTCGTCACTCCATAAGCAACAGCTATAGAGTGCCATTATCAAGTGAACCAGTATTAGCACATAGCTACCTCTTAGCTAAACCTTATTAAAGTTGAGTATTAACATTTTGTTTTGTGTACGTAGTCGATCAATTACACTGGAATAATGATGTTTGTTTCACACACCTCGGACATCAGCAATCATCATCTTGAATTCACCTCGTCTTCCTTCTACTTCTAAAACAACTCACACCATGACAAGACAAGCAGCTATTCCACACCCCCGGAGGTGGAATGAGACACTTTGTGCTGTTTTGAGAGAGAGAGGGAGCGAGACAAAGCGAAGGAGTGGGAGAGAGTAGGAGAGAGAGGAGGGGGGAGGGGTGGTGAGTGTCCTCGGAAGGCTGTTGAATGGATAGAGGGATTTAGAGAGGAAACATCTTTCTAGAACATTCAGGTGAGCGCCAGAATTCCAGCTGCCCGATCAATGGATGTCTTACCTCTGAATGTTCCATTATAGCCTCACTAAAGTGTGTCAGGGACACGGTGTGAACTGAAAACATAACCCGCCTGTGACAGTAGCCCCATGTGACTGACGGCACTTGAAATTATCCAACGCCGTGTGTGCGTGCTGGCTTTAGTCTGACAGCGATCATCATCTGACTGTCACTGATAACTTGACTGTCTGTGCACCTTCTCAACACCCAGCCTTCCAGTTATCTTTAACCTATTAGGTAGACAGACATGCAGCTCTCTGGTCTGCTAAACTCTCCATTTGTCTGCGGCTCCGTTTTTCATTTTGTACACGGAAGATATAGATGTCTCAATGAACGATAAAGGGCAATTAAACTGTGTCATTAATTATCTTGTTTCTGTGCTTTCTACGATCACCTTGGTTGAACTCATCAAAGAACCTGAAAAGAGAAAGTGATTTCTTTGTCTCCGCCATGCCCCTTACCTCATTAAATCTGAAAACGGGACCATGGGGTTCTCTCCGTACGGTTAACATCACAATAATGAGTCTTTTTAAATTGCATAGCACAAGCTCACAACTATAAAATATTTCAGAAGATGGCAGACAGCCATTTATTGTATTTCAATCAGACAAATTGAGTCATTCATTCGGTGTCTCTTACCTCTCCTCTCCACACTGACCGTTCTGCTTGACTTGCATCCCAAATAGCACCCTATTCCCTATGTAGTGCACTACTTTTGACCAGGGCCTATGGGTCTTAGGTCAGAAGTAGTGCACTGTATAGGTAATAGGGTGCTATTTGGGACACAATCCTTATGGTTTGAACCTAGGGCTGTAGTCTAGTGAGTATGCTTTAGCATGAATATGCTCCACCAAACTTTACAGTTGGCATTATGCATTGGGGCAGATAAAGTTCTCATGGCATCCGCCAAACCCAGATTTGTCTGTCGGACTGCCAAATGGTGAAGCATGATTCATCACGCCAGAGAACATGTTTCCACTGATCCAGAGTCCAATGGCAGCGAACTTTACAACACTCCAGCCGACGCTTGGCATTGCGATCTTCCGATGAACAGTTTGTTTCTTCCAGAGGCAGTTTGGAACTCAGTAGTGAGTGTTGCATCTCAGGACAGGCGAATTCTACACACTACGCACTTCAACGGTCCCATTCTGTGTGCTTGTGTGGCCTACCATTTCGTGGCTGAGCAGTTGTTGCTCCTCCTGAAGCAGAGAAAAGCTATCACTTTCATTTACACTTTGATGCTTAGAATATAACTTAATATATCATCTGTCACCAGTCAGACACTCAGTTGTACAGCTAAAAGTACTGCTTCCCTTTAACTGAAAACTGAGGAATAAATTCTGCTTAAAAAAATATCTGGATACTTCTGAGACATGGCACAGATATGTCACAGCAAAGTCCTAATTTAAAGGAACTCGGGGATAAAGATACATGGCAAAGCAAAGTACCTTTTCAGTTTTAGCTCAGGGACAAATATACTGAAACTGTGTTGCATTACAAATCAATGTGCATAACACGGTACTATAACTACTTATGTCAAAGTTGTAAAATACCAAAGTACCAATTATGTAGGAGATTGTCCCTTTGGCAAGGATTTGTCATAAAACATCATAACAGTATGCCAATATCCCTGACACAGAGTACTGCTTTATATCCCATGCAATGTAAAATTTCATCAAATGTAGTCTTTTCAGACAAACGTGTATGAACTCTATCCCCCAGGGAGAAAAAAGAGGCAGTTATTAGCAAACTGTCTCAGACTATGTCCCTTTCCTGTCCTCATTCTACAGCTAGTGTCCCCATTTCACCTTAAGAAATAACTCTGTGTGCGTCCCAAATGGCACCGTATTCGCTTTATAGTGCACTACTTTTGACCAGGCCCCATAACAGTGGGGGTTGGTGACGTTTTTTAAATTTTTATTTACGAGCATGGTCTTATTTCTTTTACAACATATTGGATGACATTCACCCAGCTCAGTGCAACATCGATAGGTTTAGGCTACTACATGATTCTCAAATTTCCCCTATACCCATCATCAGTTTTCTACAGCCTAGCCTATGAATGAAAATTTACAACGAGTTCAGAGAATTTTAAGTAATCAAGGTGACAGACAGTGACACATTCAGTACCGCCTTGCACACGGTTGCCTGCGTCTAGTTGATCTACTGTAGGGTGTAATCATTAATCCAACATTTGCTAATTCAGGTATGTTTATCCCCGTTTCGTTCCGTTTCCTTCCACTTAAGAAACTTTTTTCAACAGAATCGGCTGAATGAATAACTTCCTGATCACACACAAACAGTTCACTTTCATAGCAACCACATAAAAACAGAATGATCACTTTGCTCGTTGTATATATAATTCCTTTTCGCAACTATCTATGCGTTCTCCTCCTCTCATCTTTTCCCTTCACTTGTGGACTTCAGTGCACAACACATACATCAGCTGTCTATGACCAGCAAGCTAACATAGCATCCATCTCTGTATGAGTAGGCTAAACTAGCTAGCTGTATAAACAGTTTAGCAGTTACACTGGCGGGCCCTGGTGGCAATTTATACATTTATAAAACCAAACTAGCTAGCTGCATTTGCTTGCTAAGTGGGGGGGATGCAACCAAATCTCTCTCTCTCTCTCTCTCTCTAAGTGCAGTAAGAGATAAGAGAATGTTGGTAAGAGATGTTGTAAGTAAGTAAGAGATGTAAGTAAGAGATGGTGGTACTGTTATTTAATGAGTCTTCAAAAGGGTCAGGGTTAAGAGTTTCTCTCAGCAGTGTGACGAATATAAGCAGTAAATGAACAACCCAGTCTCGTCCTCTCCTCCTCCGTGTCTACGAGTCTCTCTGTTCATTAATCACGGAGGCACAGTTTCACCTTGATAATGTCATGCCTGCAACATGGAAATCAGTCACAACAGTTTGATGAGGTTGGCGTTGTTGTGCTTTATGAATCTCAATGACATTGCGTCAGAAAGAGAGAGTGGAAGAAAGATAGAGAGAAACAGATAGAGCCAGAGAGCAAACACAATACAGACTCAAACTTAAAATTGGGTCTGTACAGAGTAGCAAATTGGGGGCAGGATGGGGAGCCACTTCTGTACCCTGAGCTGCTCTCTATTCTCCTCCAGTAACCGGGTCCATCTGAATCTGTGTCATCACCGCGCTCAGACACCATCTCTTTGACGACTCGTCACCATGGCAATTTAGCTAGGAAATTGTTTATTGTTTCTTTATGAACCATGCAATCCCAGGTGAGATTAATCTACAGGAGGGGGAGACACAAAGAAGGTCATACTTATGCAGACTATATTTGTTGTTTGTTGCTGTATATATACACTACTGTATATTCGACAACGCCATTTGCATTACAGATAAATCAGTCAAGGAATACTGATCAACTTGGGTCATACCGCCGCTGGATAGGCCGTGAGAGGCAGAAAGAGAAAGAGATAGAGACAGAGAGAGAGAGTCATAGGAAGACTGTGTGTGTGTGTGAGAGATTAGGTTCACCTTTAACCAAGCCTCAGCGCTCAAGGACTCTCAGCCTCTCCCATCACGTGTGACAATCTCAGACTCTCCTATCACTCCTTTGATAATCCCTCACCTGTTCAGGGATCTTCTCTCTCCGGTTGCTAGCGTTCAACCTTAGCCATTAAAGAGGTTACTAGCATGTAATGTAATATTAGGCTGATAGGCCTGACTGATGATTGGCTGAGAGAAATTGATGATAAAATGATTGTGGGGGCTGCCTTGTTAGACTTCAGTGCAGCTTTTGACATTATCGATCATAGTCTGCTGCTGGAAAAATGGATGTGTTATGGCTTCACACTCCCTGCTATAATGTGGATAAAGAGTTACTTGTCTAACAGAACACAGAGGGTGTTCTTTAATGGAAGCCTCTCAAATATAATCCAGTTAGAATCAGGAATTCCCCAGGGTAGCTGATTAGGCCCCTTGCTTTTATTTATTTTTACTAACGACATGCCACTGACTAAGTAAAGCCAGAGTGTCTATGTATGCGGATGACTCAACACAATACACGTCAGCTACTACAGTGACTGAAATGACTGCAACACTCAACAAAGAACTGCAGTTAGTTTCAGAGTGGGCGGCAAGGAATAAGTTAGCCCTAAATATTTCTAAAGCTAAAAGCATTGTATTTGGAACAAAACACTCACTAAACCCTAAACCCCAGCAGAATCTTTTAATAAATAAAGTGGAAATTGAGCAAGTTGAGATTACTAAACTGCTTGGAGTAACCCTAGATTGTAAAAACATATTGATGCAGTAGTAGCTAAGATGGCGGGAAGTCTGTCTATAATAAAGCGATGCTCTGCCTTCTTAACAACACTATCAACAAGGCAGGTCCTACAGGCCCTAGTTTTGTCCCACCTTGACAACTGTTCAGTCGTGTGGTCAGGTGCCACAAAAAAGGACTTAGGAAAATTGCAATTGGCTCAGAACAGGGGAGCACGGCTGGCCCTTGGATGTAGACACAGAGCTAATATTAATAATGTGCATGTCAATCTCCTGGCTGAAAGTGGAGGAGATATTGACTTCATCACTACTTTTATTTATGAGAGGTATTGACATGTTGAATGCACCGAGCTGTCTGTCTACTACTGGCACACAGCTCGGACACCCATGCATACTCTACAAGTCATGCCACAGTCTCTTCACAGTCCCCAAGTCCAGAACAGACTATGGGAGGGACACAGTACTATATAGAGCCATGACTACATGGAACTCTATTCCACATCAAGTAACTAACGCAAGAAGTAAAATTAGATTTAAAAAACACCTTGTGAAGCCACACAAACATTGGCACACACACACACGATAACATATGCACTATACATACACATGGATTTAGTATTGTAGATATGTGGTTGTGGTGGAGTAGAGGCCTGAGGGCACACAGTGTGTTGTGAAATCTGTGAATGTATTGTAATGTTTTAAAATTTGTATAAACTGCCTTAATTTTGCTGGATCGCAGGTAGAGTAGCTTCTGTTTTAGCAGCAGCTAATAGGGATCATTAATAAAAACAAATAGTCCTCCTGGAAGGCTGCACTGTTCAAGGGGTCTCTATGTCAGGCTTGCTGTTATGTTCTATCCCTGGAAATTGTAGCTACATTTTTTTTCAGTGTCAAGCACATAATGATGGACAATACAGTATTGTTCTTTGTCATCAGTGCACAGAGAACTACCCCTAGTTGCATCAACTTCCCCTTGCAATCCACAAACTCATATATTACATCATATGATGTCAGGTGTTTTTAGTGAGTTTTTTTCAATGTGCTATCAGCTTTTCTCAGTCACCAAGCTGTTCCCATCATCTATAGTCTCTGCTAGCTGCTTGTACAGATTGATTGAGTTGGAGTAAGTCAATACTGCCCACAGCAGGGAAAGGAGACAAGCCCAGGAAATCATGCTAATCCAGTTTGCTAATCCAGTTTGAATCACCATGACCTTCAAATCACCTGATATAACTAATCACTCATGACAGGAATCAATGTGTTTGATGAGTAGAGAGGAAAACAGCAGAGGACTACAGCCAAAGGGAAGAGAAAGAGGATAGAAAGGGGGGGGGTGTATGAGGTGCCATTAGAATGATAACCTAACCTGGTTCTGGGATCTGGGACCCTGCTAGCAATAACCCACGTTATTATTGAGAGAGGATATGATGAGCTGGTTCCACTCCCAAGGGAATTAACATTGGAGCGCGTTTGTATTTTAGAAAAATGTTTGCCATGACATGGAATCAAGGGGTATAATTAATAAAATACAGAAATTACACCCCAGTTGTCACTGCAAAGTTGAAGAACAAGGCAATGAAATCAATATCCATGCACAGTCTTGTCGTGTCAGTGTGTGATTTCAATTTGCTAGGAGACTACATTATATATTTCCATTGAGGTGTGGAATTAGAAAATTCTAAGCAGTTGTAAGCTGCACTGATTATTGTTGTACAGTAGGAAATCACTATTAAAAAGCCCCCCAAAAAGTAATAATCACACATAATTTTCATTTGATTTCACTTGATTTCACTTGAAGAATGATTTTCCTCTTGTTTTAAATGAGAAAAAGTCAGAATTCACGACACCAATCCCCTCTTAGTTTAATTAAAAGGTAATGATAGAAATTATGGATGACTACAGGGAATATAATTATTTGAAATTAGCTGTCATTGAAAGTAGGCATTGGGTTTCAATCATTTCTAGATATGGATGTAAAATATAGCAAGGCAATTATGAATGAGACTGTTTCCCAGTACGACAAATTATTGAGCTGCTTAGCACACACACACACAAAAAAAATCTCTCTCTATCGTGTTTGTTGTGCAAGAACTGTATAAAACTATTTCTCTATTAAAGATCCTGAAAAGAGATATACACTCGGAATACGCTTGAGAAATGTCAATCTTTGATCTTTTGTGCCAGCAATCCTTTACAACTGATTTAAAAGGTGTCGTTCTCATCTTCGGCTGATCACTTTGTAGCTGAGACATATTTCAAAGATTTAGCCCGACGAATAGGAGTCTGAAAAGCCAATCAATCTCCCTCTGATTAGTATTGCTCTTGTCTAAAGCATCAAAATGAGTTTCTAGCCAGCTGAAAATAAATTGCATTCTAATTTGTCAAAAGCTTGTTTGAAATCTGATAATGATGTTCTGTTTGTACATTCTCCAACCACTTTAATAAATCACAGTTGAATGGCGACAAGGAGAAAAATGAGAAAACGAGAGGGCAAAGAGGGGTGAAAACGTATCCTTATTTCTCATGCCTGTCAGTGGAATTTTATAATACAGACATATGTCCTCTGCACAGTGTTTGTTTGTATTGGATGACAGTGACACTAGGTAAACTCATCAACTGCACAATTGAAAGTCTGAAGCATCAATATCTCAGGGTTCACCTACGGTTAGGTAGTGTCACCAAAAATATTCTTCTTCAACACATTCAACCATTGATTTGAGGGCAGAATATGTGTTTAATTAATGAGTGTTTGATTAAATCCACAGTCTGTGTTTGTGGTAACCATGGTTCCAAGCAAAGATGTACAATATAATAAAAAAATTCCATACCATTTGTTCATTAAGCAATTTGAAAGGGACACTGAATCTTTTGTTGGCTTACTCTGTAATCAATATTTCTGTACTCCCTCCCTTCAGCATTCTTCACCTAATTTACAAAAAGACTTCAAAAACAACTAAATAAATATAAATAATAATAATGTGATTTCTTAGTATCAAACTTTTAATTAAAGCAAGTTTTCTCCAGCCTTTCTCATGCGAAGGCTATGGATTTCTGCCTGCATGGGTGACTGCTACCTGTCATTGTTGTCCCCTTACCAAGGTAAGAGGGGAGAGAGAGATATACAGTTGAAGTCAGAAGTTTACATACACCTTAGCCAAATACATTTAAACTCAGTTTTTCACAATTCCTGACATTTAATCCTAGTAAAAATTCCTTGTCTTAGGCCAGTTAGGATCACCACTTTATTTTAAGAATGTGAAATGTCAGAATAATTGTAGAGAGAATGATTTATTTCAGCTTTTATTTCTTTCATCACATTCCCAGTGGGTCAGAAGTTTACATACACTCAATTAGTATTTAGTAGCATTGCCTTCAAATTGTTTAACTTGGGTCAAACGCTTTAGGTAGCCTTCCACAAGCATCCCACAATAAGTTGGGTGAATTTTGGCCCATTCCCCCTGACAGAGCTGGTGTAAATGAGTCAGGTTTGTAGTCCTCCTTGCTCACACACGCTTTTTCAGTTCTACTCACAAATGTTCTATAGGATTGAGGTCAGGGCTTTGTGATGGCCACTCCAATACCTTGTTAAGCCATTTTCCCACAACTTTGGAAGTATGCTTGGTGTCATTGTACATTTGGAAGACCCATTTGCGACCAAGCTTTAACTTCCTGACTGATGTCTTGAGATGTTGCTTCAATATATCCACTTAATTTTCCATCTATTTTGTGAAGTGCACTAGTCCCTCCTGCTGCAAAGCACCCCCATAATATGATGCTGCCACCCTCGTGCTTCACGGTTGGGATGGTGATCTTCAGCTGGCAAGCCTCCCCTTTTTCCTCCAAACATAACGATCGTCATTATGGCCAAACAGTTCTATTTTTGTTTCATCAGACCAGAGGACATTTCTCCAAAAAGTACGATCTTTGTCCCCATGTGCAGTTGCAAACCGTAGTCCGGCTTTTTTTATGGCAGTTTTTCAGCAGTGGCTTCTTCCTTGCTGAGAGGCGTTTCAGGTTATGTTGATATAAGACTCGTTTTGCTGTGGATATAGATACTTTCGGACCTGTTTACTCCAGCATCTTTGTCACGAACCGGCTCAAAGCCTGTAACAAAAGGGAGACAACGTGGACATAAGGAGTAACAAAATGTATATATTTAAAATATATATATTTATGAAATAAGTAACTAAGTATAATATACAATGGTGTGTGTAATCAGTAATCAGTAGTGTAAGTGAGTGTTTTGCAGGCATGAAGGTGATAATGCAGGGTGTTGAAAGATGCTAAAGCAAACCACCAAGAAAAACAACAAAATCTATAAAGGTGTCTGCATGGAGAGAGTCTCCTCCATGAATGGGGAAGTGGTGTATTTATCCTGGGAGACACCGGGCCCAGGTGTTTCCCATGTAGCTGACGACCCTCCCAACTCCGCCCACCAGCATCCTAATAAGGAAACAACAAAGAGAGAATACGGCAGACAGAGTGGGATGGTCGTCACATCTTCACAAGGTCCTTTGCTGTTCTTCTGGGATTGATTTACACTTTTCGCACCAAAGTACATTCATCTCTAGGAGACAGAGCGCATCTCCTTCCTGAGCGGTATCGCGGCCGCGTGGTCCCATGGTGTTTATACTTGGATACTATTGTTTGTACAGATGAACGTGGTACCTCCAGGCATTTGGAATTTGCTCCCGAGGATGAACCCGACTTGCGGGTTCAATTTTTTTCTGAGGTCTTGGATGTTTTCTTTTGATTTTCCCATGATGTCAAGCAAAGAGGCACTGAGTTTGAAGGTAGGCCTTGAAATACATCCACAGTTACACCTCCAACTGACTCGAATTATGTCAATTAGCCTATCAGAAACTTCTAAAGCCATGACATCCTTTTCTTGAATTTTCCAAGCTGTTTAAAGGCACAGTCAACTTAGTGTATGTAAACTTCTGACCCACTTGTTTTGTGATGCAGTGAATTATAAGTGAAATAATCTGTTTGTAAACAATTGTTGGAAAGATGACTTGTGTCATGCACAAAGTAGATGTCCTAACCGACTTGCCAAAACTATAGTTTGTTAACAAGACATTTGTGGAGTTGTTGAAAAACAAGTTTTAATGACTCCAACCTAAGTGTACGTAAACTTCTGACTTCAACTGTATGCATTTTCACCATAATATTGTTACCTTTAGCTACATTCTCAGGGAAGTTGAGGGGTTGTAAAGAAACACAGAGGAAAATTGGACAATGGGGGGTTTCTTCTAAAGTAATTGTATGCATGAAAACATATAGAGGGTAATAACATCTACAGAAGTTACAGAAGTACCTCTCACTTCTGAGACATACTTCATCATTCTTTGTCTTTGTACACTGAGTATATAACACATGCTCTTTCCATGACATAGGCTGACTAGTTGAATCCAGGTAAAAGCTATGAAAGCTCCGTTATTGATGTCACTTGTTAAATCCTCTTCAATCAGTGTAGATGAACGGGAGGAGACAGGTTAAAGAAGGATTATCAAGCCAAAACTGACAAAACTGTGGAAGCAGCTTGTGAAGTCCATTCCTCTTTCAAATTGAGGCTGTTCTGAGTGCAAAAGGGGGTGCAACTCAATATTAAGGTGTTCCTAATGATTTCTACACTTAGTGTAGAGTTGTAACTTCGAAATCAAAAACAATTTTCTGCAATTTTACATTATAATATAAATGTACATTTTACATTGTAAGATCATGTACCATCTTCAATCGAATGAATGACTTAACGTACATTTCATAAAATAAAATCTCTAAATATTTTGGTGTGTTAACTTTTTAGATCAATCAAATCAATCAATTGTATTTATAAAGCCCTTTTTACATCAGCCAATGTCACAAAGTTCTGTACAGAAACCCAGCCTAAAACCCCAAACAGCAAGCAATGCAGATGTAGAACCACTGTGGCTTGGAAAAACTCCCTAGAAAGGCCAGAACCTACGAAGAAACCTAGAGAGTAAACAGGCTCTGAGGGGTGGCCAGTCCTCTTCTGGCTGTGCTGGGTGGAGATTGTAACAGAACATGACCAAGATGTTAAAATGTTCTTAGATGACCAGCAGGGTCAGATAATAATAATCACAGTGGTTGTAGAGGGTGGAACAGGTCAGCACCTCGGGAGTAAATGTCAGTTGGCTTTTCATAGCCTATCATTCAGAGTTAGAGACAGCAGGTGCTGTAGAGAGAGAATCCAAAACAGCAGGTCTGGGACAGGGTAGCACATCCAGTGAGCAGGTCAGGCTTCCATAGCCACAGGCAGAACAGTTGAAACTGGAGCAGCAGCATGAACAGGTAGACTGGGGACAGCAAGGAATCATCAGGCCAGGTCGTCCTGAGGCATGGTCTTTCCCCTCAACACTTATCACATAGGTCAAATATACATTTTTTTTTTACAGTGCATTCGTAAAGTATTCAGACCATTTGACTTTTTCAACATTTTGTTACATTCCAGCCTTATTCTAAAATGGGTTAAATTATCCCCCCCTCCCCATCACTCTACACACAAAACCCCACAATGACAAAGCAAAAAAGTTTTGTTTAAAACTTTTGCCCAAAAATAAAAATACAATGGAATATAACATTTACATAAGTGTTCAAATCAAATTGGATTTGTCACATACGCCGAATACACCTTACAGTGAAATGCTTACTTACAAGCCCCTAACCATCCAAAGTTTTAAGAAAAATAAGTGTTAAGTAAAAAATAGCAAAGTAAAAAATACAAGTAACAAATAATTAAATAGCAGCAGTAAAATAACAATAGCGAGGCTACATACAGGGGGTACCGGTACAGAGACAATGTGCGGGTGCACCGTTAGTCGAGGTAATTGAGGTAATAGTACATGTAAGTAGAGTTTTTATTTTTTTATTTCACCTTTATTTAACCAAGTAGGCTAGTTGAGAACAAGTTCTCATTTACAACTGCGACCTGGCCAAGATAAATCATAGCAGTTCGACACATACAACAACACAGATTTACACATGGAATAAACAAAACATACAGTCAATAATACAGTAGGACAAAAAGAAAAAAAGTCTATATACAGTGAGTGCAAATAAGGTCAAATAAGGGAGTTAAGGCAATAAATAGGCCATGGTGGCGAAGTAATTAGAATATGGCAATTAAACACTGGAATGGTACATGTGCAAAAGATGGATGTGCAAGTAGAGATACTGTGGTGCAAAAGGAGCAAAATAAATAAATACAGTATGGGAATGAGGTAGATACTGTAGATGGGTTGTATACAGATGGGCTATGAACAGGTGCAGTGATCTGTGAGCTGCTCTGACAGATGGTTCTTAAAGCTAGTGAGGGAGATGGGAATCTCCAGCTTCAGTGATTTTTGCAGTTCGTTCCAGTCAGTGGCAGCAGAGAACTGGAAGGAAAAGCGACCAAAGAGGAATTGGCTTTGGGGGTGACCAGTGAGATATACCTGCTGGAGCGTGTGCTATGAATGGGTGCTGCTATGGTGACCAGCGAGCTGAGATAGGGCGGGGCTTTACCTAGCAGAGACTTGTAGATAACCTGTAGCCAGTGGGTTTGGCGACGAGTATGAAGCGAGGGCCAGCCAACGAGACGCTGGGCCAATTGTGCGCTGCCCCATGGGTCTCCTAGTCGCGGCCGGCTGCGACAGAGCCTGGATTCGAACCCAGAATCTCTAGTGGCACAGCTAGCACTGTGATGTAGTGCCTTAGACCACTGTGCCTCTTGGGAAGCCCGGATGGCTGGAGTCTTTGACAATTTTTAGGGCCTTCCTCTGACACTGCCTGGTGTAGAGATCCTGGATGGCAGGAAGCTTGGCTCTCAGTACTTTGTACTTTGTTGAAAAACCTTCAGCAGTGATTACAGCCTCAAGTCTTATTGGGTATGACATTACATCCTTGGCACACCTGTATTTGGGGCGTTAGTCCCATTCTTCTCTGCAGATCCTCTCAAGCTCTGTCAGGTTTGATGGGGAGCTTCGCTGCACAGCTATTTTCAAATCTCTCCAGAGATGTTTGATCGGATTCAAGTCCGGGCTCTGGCTGGGCCACTCAAAGACATTCAGAGAGTTGTCCCCGATGCCACTCCTGCGTTGTCTGGCTGTGTGCTTAGGGCCATTGTCCTGTTGGAAGGTGAACCTTTGCCCCCAGTCTGAGGTTCTGAAAGCTCTAGAGCAGGTTTTCCAGGATCCCTCTGTACTTTTCTCTGTTAATCTTCCCTCAATCCTGACTAGTCTCGCAGTCCCTGCCACTGAAAAATATTCCCACAGTATGATGCTGCCATCACCATGTTTAACCGTAGGGATGGTGCCAGGCTTCCTGTGACGCTTGACATTCAGGCCAAATAGTTCATTCTTTTGTTTCATCAGAGCAGATCATCTTGTTTCTCATGGTCTAAGAGTCCTTTGGGTGCCTTTTGGCAAACTCCAAGTGGGCTGTCATGTTCCTTTTACTGAGGAGTGGCTTCCGTCTGGCCACTCTACCATAAAGGCCTGATTGGTGGAGTGCTGCGCAGATGGTTGTCCTATTGGAAGGTTCTCCCATCTCCACAGAGGAACTCTGGAGCTCTGTCAGAGGGACCATCTGGTTCTTGTTCACCTCGCTGACCAAGGCCCTTCTCCCCGATTGCTCAGTTTGGCCTGGCGGCCAGCTCTAGGAAGAGTCTTGGTTGTTCCAAACAACTTCCATTTAAGAATGATGATTATTAATACATTTGCAAATCTGTCTAAAAACCTGTCTAAAAACCTGTTTTTGCTTTGAAATGATGGGGTATTGTGTGTAGATTGATGAAGAGTTTTTTAAAATCCACTTTAGAATAAGGCTTTAATGTAACAAAATTTGGAAAAAGTCAAGGGGTCTGAATACTTTCCGAATGCACTATGTTTATGCATCACACCAAGTTGACCCTCACACAACTTTATGGGTTGTGTAATGTTTACTATCATCTTTTCCAATCTGTAAGACATGTTGCAGATGTTCAAATGTGTGACACCAGTGATTATTTATGGGGCTTTTAAACCCTCTTGCAGACAGACACTATTGCCCACACAGCAGACGGTGGATATTAGGGTTGCAAAAGATATAAAATATAATCCTATAAACATGACAAGTGATTAGTCTGGGAGCGTTGGAAGAAGAGTTGTGACGAGCGTGTGTGTGTGCGTGCGTAACTTCGACAACACCATATCAAACGTACTTTTCCATACATCTTCACATGTCAGGGCCTCATTTTCTACTATGTTCCTCCATTAGGCCTTCAGCGAACAATCTTCTGCTCCATAGCTAGAATTGTCTGTTTTGGTACATTTTCAGGGACAGATGTTTAGCCTTATCTGTGTCTCTGAAACAGCCATGCCTCTAGATTTATATTACAGTGGTAAACTGATTATGAGCAGCAATATTATTTTATGAACATAGTCGGTTTTCCTTTTCTTGCTTGTTGACAGTGGTTCCAGGGGAATGCAACAGCTCAAAGGATTCATTATCCTTAACAGGAGTAACTGAGTGGTTTAAATGGCAAGGTGT
Source organism: Oncorhynchus tshawytscha (assembly GCF_018296145.1). Lineage (NCBI taxonomy): Eukaryota > Metazoa > Chordata > Actinopteri > Salmoniformes > Salmonidae > Oncorhynchus > Oncorhynchus tshawytscha. The sequence goes on from NC_056459.1 coordinate 15,743,195, forward strand.
GAAATCTCATGAGTCTGTGTGTGTCTGCGCGTGTGTGAATGTTGTTGATCAATGTGGCCAAGTTGATTAGCTAACGGGCCTAATTCCCCACGCGTGTCTGAAAACAGACTGATATACTGAGGCAGACCTGGAGGAGTAGAGCTGCTTGGTAATGTAATTGGATACTGAGGGAATGAGCCTAAAACACATTAAATCCAGCACTCTGACACAGATGGCATTTTCCAATTGCTATTCCAGTCAGATTTTATTGGAGGTTTGTCGCAGGTGATACTCGGGGCCGGGGCTTTTTGGTCTTTTTAGCTTTGGGGGTGGGAACAGTTACGGTTTAACCCAATCGTAAACAACTACATTTTGTCAACAGAACAGGTTTTTATGATTTTGAATGAGTCGCTGAGTTGTAATACACCAACAAGTTGACCTACAGTATGTTGCTTTGAGAACTTTTCATGAAAAGTCTTGTTTTGGTTATCCATTATGTCATTTTGATCAGTAATCCATTCAGAGAGCGATTCCTTGAGAACAAACATTTCTAAGAAACATCTCTCCCTCCCTGCCATTTCCCTTTAATTCCAATTCATTTTCATCTAATCAAAAGCAGGAAAATAATAAATTGACTGTTTGTGATGTGCTGGAGTAACAGCCCCTCAGGCTATTGACTCCTTGGCTGTGTCCAAAATTTCACCCGGTTCCCTATATAGTGCACTATTTTTGACCAGGATCCATAGGGCTCTGGTTAAAAGTAGTGCACTATATAGGGGTTAGGGTCCCATTTGCTATCGACACCTTCTATGTGGGCAGCCCAGTGCCTAGTGTTCAATCTGAGATATTGACAAGGATAGCCTGCTAAACCCTCCTCACCACACGATCTACAGCAGAATGGTAAGGAGCAGTATGAAACAACGATTGTAGGGCTTCAGCCAGTGTGTATGTTGCACGTGGGTCTGTGAGTGCGTGAGATCGCATATGTCTGTTATAAGGGAAATATATGTTGATGACTGAGAATAATACTAATTTATTTGTCATCATTAAAGATACCCTGATGTTTTACCTGTGAACAGATATTTTGATCTTAGTGCAGTTGTTTTTTGGGTTTGTCTGTGATTCATTCTGTGGCCTTGGTCTCTAGGATCTTACACTCTATGCGGCTCAGATGGTACTCACACCCAAGGGCAAAACTCCTTTAATCTATAGAAAGAATGAAAAAATATAACAGAAAAAACATTTTTTCAGTACAGAAAATCACAAACACAGTCACATTTGGATTTATTGTTCAGTGTGTGCTGAACTACTAGGATTGCAATGTTGCAATACAATGTTACATTGATAAGGAAACTATCAACTATTCACAAAGCCATTTATGTCTGACAGCTGACGCCAAAGGAGATGGCCGCTGGTTTTCGATCCCGTAACCAACTGTGCATGTTTTTCGCGTTATTTGTAACTTATTTGCACGTAATGTTTCCGCCACAGTGTCTTATGACCGAAAAGAGCTTCTGATATCAAATCAAATCAAATTGTATTTGTCACATACACATGGTTAGCAGATGTTAATGCGAGTGTAGCGAAATGCTTGTGCTTCTAGTTCCGACAATGCAGTAATAACCAACAAGTAATCTAACTAACAATTCCAAAACTACTGTCTTATACACAGTGTAAGGGGATAAAGAATATGTACATAAGGATATATGAATGAGTGATGGTACAGAGCAGCATAGGCAAGATACAGTAGCTGATATCGAGTACAGTATATACATATGAGATGAGTATGTAAACAAAGTGGCATAGTTAGTGGCTAGTGATACATGTATTACATAAGGATGCAGTCGATGATATAGAGTACAGTATATACATATGCATATGAGATGAATAATGTAGGGTATGTAAACATTATATAAGGTAGCATTGTTTAAAGTGGCTAGTGATATATTTACATCATTTCCCATCAATTCCCATTATTAAAGTGGCTGGAGTTGAGTCAGTGTCAGTGTCAGTGTGTTGGCAGCAGCCACTCAATGTTAGTGGTGGCTGTTTAACAGTCTGATGGCCTTGAGATAGAAGCTGTTTTTCAGTCTCTCGGTCCCAGCTTTGATGCACCTGTACTGACCTCGCCTTCTGGATGATAGCGGGGTGAACAGGCAGTGGCTCGGGTGGTTGATGTCCTTGATGATCTTTATGGCCTTCCTGTAACATCGGGTGGTGTAGGTGTCCTGGAGGGCAGGTAGTTTGCCCCGGTGATGCGTTGTGCAGACCTCACTACCCTCTGGAGAGCCTTACGGTTGAGGGCGGAGCAGTTGCCGTACCAGGCGGTGATACAGCCCGCCAGGATGCTCTCGATTGTGCATCTGTAGAAGTTTGTGAGTGCTTTTGGTGACAAGCCGAATTTCTTCAGCCTCCTGAGGTTGAAGAGGCGCTGCTGCGCCTTCTTCACGATGCTGTCTGTGTGAGTGGACCAATTCAGTTTGTCTGTGATGTGTATGCCGAGGAACTTAAAACTTGCTACCCTCTCCACTACTGTTCCATCGATGTGGATAGGGGGGTGTTCCCTCTGCTGTTTCCTGAAGTCCACAATCATCTCCTTAGTTTTGTTGACGTTGAGTGTGAGGTTATTTTCCTGACCACACTCCGAGGGCCCTCACCTCCTCTCTGTAGGCCGTCTCGTCGTTGTTGGTAATCAAGCCTACCACTGTTGTGTCGTCCGCAAACTTGATGATTGAGTTGGAGGCGTGCGTGGCCACGGGTAGCGATTACTCACGCCGTACTGGAAGAATTGTTGTTCTTCAACGAGTCGGAAGGGAAGGATTTACTCCAGACACCCGACAAGGCCCTCATCCCTGTCGTTAGCAGGAGGAAAAGATGGAGGCATCGAGGAAGAAGGTCAAGGTGCCTTGTAAGGATCCGTCACCAAGGGGGTAATCTGCCTTTACCATCGGTCCTATTAGCCAACTTACAATCAATCGATAATAAAAATAGACGAACTACGAGCACGTATATCCTACCAACGGGACATTTAAAAACGGTAATATATTATGTTTCACCGAGTCGTGGATGAACAACGACATGATTAACATACAGCTGGCGATTTTAAGCGTATTCGGCAGGATAGGACAGCGGCCTGTGGTAAGACAAGGGGAGGCGGCCTATGCATATTTGTAAACAACAGCTGGTGCACGACATCTAAGGAAGTCTAGAGGTTTTGCTCGCCTGTTCCGGACAACTGTGTGATCACGCTCTCTGTAACCGATGAGAGTAAGCCCTTTAAACAGGTCAACATTCACAAGGCCACAGGGCCAGACAGATTACTAGGGCATGTACCCCGAACATGGACTGATCGACTGGCAAGTGTCTTCACTGACATTTAGTCCCTGTGTCCAAGAACACTAAGGTAACCTGCCTAAATGACTGCTGACCCGTAGCACTCACATCTGTAGCCCTGAAGTGCTTTGAAAGGCTGGTCATGGCTCACATCAACACCATTATCCCAGAAACCCTAGACCCACTCCAATTTGCATACCACCCCAACAGATCCTCAAATGATGCAATCTCTATTGCACTCAGCACTGCCCTTTTTGACCTGGACAAAAGGAACACCTATGAGAGAATGCTATTCATTGACTACAGCTCAGCGTTCAACACCATAGTGCCCTCAAAGCTCATCACTAAGCTAAGGACCCTGGGAACTCCCTCTGTAACTGGATCCTGGACCTCCTGATGGGCCGCCCCCAGGTGGTAAGGGTAGGGAATAACACATCCACCATGCTTATCCTCAACACGGGGGCCCCTCAGGGGGGCGTGCTCAGTCCCCACCTGTACTCCCTGTTCACTCATGACTGCATGGCCAGGCACGACTCCCACACCATCATCAAGTTTGCAGGTGATACAACAGTGGTAGGCCTGATCACCAACAATGATGAGACAGCCGATAGAGAGGAGGTCAGAGACCTGGCTGTGTGGTGCCAGGACAACAAACACCCCCTCAACGTGATCAAGACAAAGGAGATGATTGTTGACTACAGGAAAAGGAGGACCAAGCACACCCCCATTCACATCGACAGGGTTGTCATGGAGCAGGTTGAGAGCTTCAAGTTCCTTGGTGTCCACATCACCAACAAACTTTCATAGTCCAAACACACTAAGACAGCTGTGAAGAGCGCACAACAAAACCTGTTCTCCCTCAGGAGAATTAACAGATTTGGCTCAGATCTTCAAAAGGTTCTACAGCTGCACCATTGAGAGCCCTAAAAATTGTCAAAGACTCCAGGCACCCTAGTCATAGACTGTTCTCTCTGCTACCACACAGCAAGTGGTACTGGAGCGCCAATTCGAGGTCCAAAATGCTTCTTATCAGATTCTACCCTCAAACCATAAGACTCCTGAACAGCTAATCAAATGGCTACTCAGACTATTTGCATTGCACCTGCCCCCTTTTACACTGCTGCTACTCTCTGTTTATTATTTATGCATAGTCACTTTAACTCTACCTACATGTACATACTACCTCAATTACCTCAACAAACAGGTGCCGCCCCCCCCGCACATTGACTCTGTACCGGTTACCCCCTGTATAAAACCTTGTTAGTTATTTTACTACTCCTGTTTAATTATTTGTTCCTTTTATTTTCCATTTTCTACTTAACAATACTTTTTTATTTTTGTATTAACTACATGGTTAAAGCATGGTTGGTAAGGTCTACACCTGTTGTATTCGGCGCCTGTGACAAATAAAATGTGATTTGAGACGCAGTCAATCCTATACAGGTATGGCTAGAAGGGATTACAGGTAATGTCAAAGTGACATCACAGTCGCTCTGTGAACAAGCGTACCCAACCGAAAGCTGATCATTTAAAAATAAATAAAGTTATGTTAATTTTGATGGGAGAGTGAAAAATAACTTGTAACATTGGCCACCATCTGGATGTTACCGTGACATGCCAATATTAGCTAACCTTACTGCCCACGGGAAGCACAATGACAAGCTGATTCACATGTAACGTGGCCAACTTTCTTCCTCCCAAGACATTTTTTATTTTGTGGGATAGCAGTCTACACGATAAATTACTTGCTATATTGGTAACTATTTGAATGTCACAGTGATAGTCTAACTCATGGGGAGAGGGGAGCATGCACAGCAAGCCTGTAGCTAACACCGGGGCACTGTGTCCTTCGTTCCCACTTGCCGACAACTGTCCAGCAGGGGGAAGTAGCTAAATAGCTATTGTAGGTAGCCAATATTAAGGTGAACGTTAACGTACCGTTATTGTAGTAATGATCCCATTCTTCCAGGAACTGTGATTGTAACAGAGCCCACATGTCAATGTCTAGCAGCACTGGGTTGGGCCTCTCTGAGTTGGATATTATTTGACAGAGAAGAAAAAGCATTGCGTGGAGATTGCGTGGAATTCAAAAGGTTTGTGTACTCTTCTGTATCCACTGCATCGACTGGCCTTCAAAACCCTTTAGAGCAGGGGTGTAAAACTAATTCCTTGGAGGCCAGAGTGTCTGCATCAACTTCCGACGCCGACAGAGATGGCCGCCTCGCTTCGCGTTCCTAGGAAACTATGCAGTTTTTTTTTTTTTTTACGTGTTATTTCTTACATTGGTACCCCAAGGTCATCTTAGGTTTCATTACATACAGTCGAGAAGAACTACTGAATATAAGAGCAGCGTCAACTCACCATCAGTACGACCAAGAATGTGACTTTCGCGAAGCGGATCCTGCGTTCTGCCTTTCACCCAGGACAACGGAATGGATCCCAGCCGGCGACCCAAAAAAAACGACTTCGTAAAAGAGGGAAACGAAGCGGTCTTCTGGTCAGACTCCGGAGATGGGCACAACGTGCACCACTCCCCAGTATACTTCTCACCAATGTCCAGTCTCTTGACAACAAGGTTGACGAAATCCGAGCAAGGGTAGCATTCCAGAGGGACATCAGAGACTGTAACGTTCTTTGCTTCACGGAAACATGGCTCACTGGAGAGACGCTATCGGAGTCGGTGCAGCCAGCTGGTTTCTCCACGCATCGCGCCGACAGAACAAACAAACATCTTTCTGGTAAGAAGAGGGGCGGGGGCGTATGCCTTATGGCTAACGAGACGTGGTGTGGCCACAACAATATACAGGAACTCAAGTCCTTCTGTTCACCTGATTTAGAATTCCTCACAATCAAATGTCGACCTACCAAGGGAATTCTCTTCGATTATAATCACAGCCGTATATATTCCCCCCCAAGCAGACACATCGATGGCTCTGAACGAACTTTATTTGACTCTTTGCAAACTGGAATCCACACATCCTGAGGCTGCATTCATTGTAGCTGGGGGTTTTAACAAGGCTAATCTGAAAACAAGACTCCCTAAATTGGATCAGCATATCGATTGCGCAACCAGGGCTGTCAAAACCTTGGATCATTGCTATTCTAACTTCTGCGACGCATATAAGGCCCTGCCCCGCCCTCCTTTCGGAAAAGCTGACCACGACTCCATTTTGTGGATCCCTGCCTACAGACAGAAACTGAAACAAGAAGCTCCCACGCTGAGGTCTGTCCAACACTGGTCCGACCAATCTGATTCCACACTCCAAGACTGCTTCCATCACGTGGACTGGGATATGTTGCGTATTGCGTCAGACAACAACATTGACGAATACGCTGATTCGGTGTGCGAGTTCATTAGAACGTGCGTTGAAGATGTCGTTCCCATAGCAACGATTAAAACATTCCCAACCCAGAAACCGTGGATTAATGGCAGCATTCGCGTGAAACTGAAAGCACGAACCACTGCTTTTAATCAGGGCAAGGTGACCGGAAACATGACCGAATACAAACAGTGTAGCTATTCCCTCCGAAAGGCAATCAAACAAGCTAAGCGTCAGTATAGAGCTCAAAGTAGAATCTCAATTCAACAGCTCAGACACAAGAGGCAGGGTCTACAGTCAATCACAGATTACAAAAAGAAAATCAGCCCCGTTACGGACCAGGATGTCTTGCTCCCAGCCAGACTAAATAACTTTTTTGCCCGCTTTGAGGACAATACAGTGCCACTGACACGGCCTGCAACCAAAACTGCAGCCGAGGTGAGTAAAACATTTAAACGTGTTAACCCTCGCAAGGCTGCAGGCCCAGACGGCATCCCCAGCCGTGCCCTCAGAGCATGCGCAGACCAGCTGGCTGGTGTGTTTACGGACATATTCAATCAATCCCTATCCCAGTCTGCTGTTCCCACATGCTTCAAGAGGGCCACCATTGTTCCTGTTCCCAAGAAAGCTAAGGTAACTGAGCTAAACGACTACCGCCCAGTAGCACTCACTTCTGTCATCATTAAGTGCTTTGAGAGACTAGTCAAGGACCATATCACCTCCACCCTATCTGACACCCTAGACCCACTCCAATTTGCTTACCGCCCAAATAGGTCCACAGACGATGCAATCTCAACCACACTGCCCTAACCCATCTGGACAAGAGGAATACCTATGTGAGAATGCTGTTCATCGACTACAGCTCGGCATTTAACACCATAGTACCCTCCAAGTTCGTCATCAAGCTCGAGACCCTGGGTCTCGACCCCGCCCTGTGCAACTGGGTACTGGACTTCCTGACGGGCCGCCCCCAGGTGGTGAGGGTAGGCAACAACATCTCCACCCCGCTGATCCTCAACACTGGGGCCCCACAAGGGTGCGTTCTGAGCCCTCTCCTGTACTCCCTGTTCACCCACGACTGCGTGGCCACGCACGCCTCCAACTCAATCATCAAGTTTGCGGACGACACAACAGTGGTAGGCTTGATTACCAACAACGACGAGACGGCCTACAGGGAGGAGGTGAGGGCCCTCGGAGTGTGGTGTCAGGAAAATAACCTCACACTCAACGTCAACAAAACTAATGAGATGATTGTGGACTTCAGGAAACAGCAGAGGGAACACCCCCCCTATCCACATCGATGGAACAGTAGTGGAGAGGGTAGCAAGTTTTAAGTTCCTCGGCATACACATCACAGACAAACTGAATTTGTCCACCCACACAGACAGCATCGTGAAGAAGGCACAGCAGCGCCTCTTCAACCTCAGGAGGCTGAAGAAATTCGGCTTGTCACCAAAAGCACTCACAAACTTCTACAGATGCACAATCGAGAGCATCCTGGCGGGCTGTATCACTGCCTGGTACGGCAACTGCTCCGCCCACAACCGTAAGGCTCTCCAGAGGGTAGTGAGGTCTGCACAACGCATCACCGGGGGCAAACTTCCTGCCCTCCAGGACACCTACACCACCCGATGTTACAGGAAGGCCATAAAGATCATCAAGGACAACAACCACCCGAGCCACTGCCTGTTCACCCCGCTATCATCCAGAAGGCGAGGTCAGTACAGGTGCATCAAAGCTGGGACCGAGAGACTGAAAAACAGCTTCTATCTCAAGGCCATCAGACTGTTAAGCAGCCACCACTAACATTGAGTGGCTGCTGCCAACACACTGACTCAACTCCAGCCACTTTAATAATGGGAATTGATGGGAAATGATGTAAATATATCACTAGCCACTTTAAACAATGCTACATAATATAATGTTTACATACCCTACATTATTCATCTCACATGTATATGTATATACTGTACTCTATATCATCTACTGTATCTTTATGTAATACATGTATCACTAGCCACTTTAACTATGCCACTTTGTTTACATACTCATCTCATATGTATATACTGTACTCGATACCATCTACTGTATCTTGCCTATGCCGCTCTGTACCATCACTCAGTCATATATCTTTATGTACATATTCTTTATCCCCCTACACTTGTGTGTGTGTAAGACAGTAGTTTTGGAATTGTTAGTTAGATTACTTGTTGGTTATTACTACATTGTCGGAACTAGAAGCACAAGCATTTCGCTACACTCGCATTAACATCTGCTAACCATGTGTATGTGACAAATAAAATTTGATTTGATTTGCTGGTTTTGGGCTTTTCCAGGACAATTAAGACCTAGGCAACCAGGTGAAGGGAGTTCCTTACTAATTAGTGACCTTAATTCATCAACCAAGTACAAGGGAGGAGCAAAACCAGCAGACATATGGCCCTCCATGGAATGAGTTTGACATGTGATGCTCTGTCTCTCTCTCTCTCCATCTCTCTCCTCTCTGTATCCCTCTCTCTCTCTCTTTCTCTCTGTGTTTCTCTCTCTTTCTGTTTCTTTGTTTTTCCAGTTCTTCCCTTTTGTGGACAGAGCGGGTCAACAGGCGGTGCCCCTGAGCTACTGGGAGAGGGATGAAGGGAATGGAGGGGAGAGACCTTAACAATGTTTCTCTCTCACAAACCATTAAAGGCAATCATCAGACACACAAGGTACCCTGTCAGCAGAGCTGGAGGCCAATGGGATCCGGTGATGACGAAAAGGAAGGTAGGCCACTTTGAAATATGCAGAGGAAATGTTCTTGTCTTGGAGAACGAAGCCAGGAGGGGAGGACAATGGGTGCAACCCTTTCCTGTCTGTGGCAGTGGACAGGACATCTGAGTTCATCCAAGAAGAGAGAGCTGTGCTTCTACTGCCGACACTCATGAATATAGACAGGCTCTAAACTGCCATTAAACTATACAGTGATGCTTCACCAATGCACAGGTGGTTAAAAATATACCATTAATGCTGACCAATGTCGATTTCCCTCAGCAGCCTATTTTAGTCCATTAGATACGCAATGCGCTTAGTGAGACTCAGATCATTAGGTTTAACTCCTATACAGTTGGTGAAGGGTTAATGATTCACAGTGTCTGACTGAACTTGTAATACAACCTGTAATAAAGTTTGAGTAAGACTTTACTTAATGCATACAAATGATGAGTATAGTGAATTATGGCCTTATGATGTGGATTTAGTGTGTGTGCGTGCGTGAGTGTGTAAATGCCCACAATGGTGTATAGCTAAACAATACATTAAAAAATGGTTCTTAAAATCCAACCATCCATAGAGAGAAGGAGAGAGAGAGAGCGAGTGCGAGACTAGAGAGTCTGTATTACATCTAATGGTGAAGGTTTTTATTTGTCTCATGTAATCCTGTTCTAACGGTGATCTCCTACCATGCAACACTGGCTTTATCCTGCACCTCTATACGCCACACACACACACACTCACGCACACACACACGCACTCACGCACACACACAAGCGCGTGCGCACATACGTTTGTTTGTTTGCTAAAGCATTAGTCCAGCAGCACTCTGATCCCAGATACTAAAATGGAGGAGTGCTAACAGCCATGAATCTGAAATGAACATGTCCATATTGATTTCTGTCTCAAATCCCCTTTAATTGCTGGATGTCGTGTTAACCTGACAAGCTATTAGGAAGATGAACCAGGGGAAGGGAGGGATAGATAGAGGAAGGTGTCCCACAGAGCTATGTCAATCAGTGCTAATATGCACGCATGCACGTGCGCACACACACACACACACACACACAGTCAATTCTATCGGCAATCTCATTACTCCGAGCCACAGGGCAGGAGAATTAAAACACTCAGATGTGAGCTGTTGTCTATGAAGTGTCAGGAACATTGGCTAAACTAGATGGAAACGGAGTAGCCTCGCAGCTAGCCCAATCCCTGGTGCCTAGGAGGTTATTAGAAGGCTATGACTAACACTGGTTGTCTCTATAGCCCGTTTCCCTTCTCTGGGTCCTGTCTAAAGGGACTATGCACAGAGAGAAGACATTCAAAGCCATCGAGGTGCCAACCAGAAATGGTTTATTATTCTGTCTCCCTCTCAGTGTTGTTATCATGCAGCAACAGTTACCATGGCCCATTACAGACCACTTTAAGAAGGCTACCTTTCTCACATCATCCAGAATTTGAATCACACACAGCTTGTTCTGTTTAATGACTAAGCCTGGGGAGCCACCTGAGGAAAGACATTGTATTAAGATTCAGATGTTCTGTTTATGTGGGGATAATACACTAAATGGTAGACACCAACACACACACTTTGACTTTAGTTTGGTCATACTTTGGATGCCTCCTGCATTGGCAGTTCATGAGTGATCCATTTCAAACCTAGAGGATAAGTGGAAGTAGAGGCCCTCTCTGTATGTTACTGCCTATGTTCTTATTTTATTTAGCTCTCTACTTTTATCTACATACAAACCCCAGTCCAGTGTCTGGGAGCAGAGAGAAGATTTCAATGTGCTTTTACATGGCTGGCATAAAAGTCAAAGTAGTCTTCTGATCATGTAGCAGCGTGCCTTGAGAGGATCCCTATTATATTATACAATCAACCTCACTGAGGTCCCTCTCATGGGCTTTTATTAGACTTCTGGTGAAAGTGCACACACACACACACACACCCACAATCTACCTGAAGGCATTGAAACATCTTTACTAAATTACTGTGTTTCTTTTTTTTATCAATGAGTGGAAACATTTCACCCTCAGGTTAACCACATACAGCTCTCTGTGTCTCTGCTGGGTGATTGGCTATCGATTTTGCGCCTGTGTTTTAGATTGGGCCAGGGCTGCTCTGGTAACCGCAGAACAGAGATAGAAGAGAGGATGACCGGAGGAGGAGAGGATGATGGTTCTGGCGTCATTTCATTTCCAGGACCATGTATGCCCCTGTGACGTCATGACATATACTGGACACTGTGTACCATGGGGCGCTGAGGTTTGTGACAAACTCCAAAGCTCTCACACATCACTGTGCCCTCTGTATGAGAGTGGGCTGGCTAAATCCTTGGTATGTTTTTATTTATAAGGTCACATTGAGACATCTACCTAATCTAATACAGAGCAGGGGGAAAAATGTTTTACAGTTCTTTGCCCCTTCTGCATCGAGCAAGCTTAAAAAGGTCCTGAAATGACAGGAGCTCGTCCCTTTAAATTAGTTTAAAAGCTTGGTTAAACACTATGGTGGAAAATTAAGTGGGGGACTGTCAATGTTTTGACCTCTAGTTGCACCACACGTTCACAGAACATCTTGCTGTTCAATGTGTCATCTTGCTGTTCAATGTGTCATCTTGCTGTTCAATGTGTCAACTTGCTGTTCAATGTGTCATCTTGCTGTTCAATTGAAAGTATGTATATCAATTCTAGTGCTTTGTGTTTTATGTTGTCAACGTGTCTGCAACTTTGTGTGCTGCTATTTTGGCCAGGTCTCTCTTGTAAAAGAGATTGTTCATCTCAATGAGACTAAACTGGTCAAATAAATGTAAATACATTCTATTTACAGATATTGTATGTTCTGATGCAAAACAAGACTGCTTTGTTGAGAAAGGGGTCTGTGGTGTAAACACACTGTAATAGTGCCATTTTATTGTGAAACCCAACAATATCTCCGACAGTTCAGGGAGAGGTCTCTTTATTCTACTGGGATGGACACAGGTGTTGTACACTGCAGTTTACTGAGGTAAACCTTTTACATGCTTTGTGAAACTGTCCTGAGAGTGTCAGGATTCCTGAAGTGGTAGAGAAGGGGTTTAAATCTTGCTTCAAAATACTGTCCATTAACAAATGCCTAACAATACAGAATCTTAGTAATTCACTGAGACTTGATGGTGAGTTAACTGTGTTCTATTCTAATCACTTTGAATTGGATAGAGAGAATAATAGGAGAAATGAACACAGTAGAGACAGGGGTTGTATGGACGGCTGCATTGGGGTGTGTTACCTTGGCTTAGTCCTCTTCGGCTGTTTTGTTTTGAGTGTTCAGTCCTTCAGAGGCTCTCTCATCTCCTCTCCTCTTCTATCCTCTCTCCTACACACTCCACTCCTCCCTTCCTCTCCTCGATGTCAATTACATACTAAAGTCAGAGAGAACCAGTCCTTTCATCTACTGCACAGTATAGACGACCAGAATAAGGCAGAGAAATATTAAGAGTCATCCTTTGTACTCTATCACCACAGTGCCGACCATCCCCCCCATCCTCTTCTCTCCCCTCCTACAGAGCATAGGCTGTATTTCAGAGATAATAATACATCATCGGAATTATAAAACGTGTTGTTTGTATCCTGGTTGCTGATTGGATGAGCAGCGTTCCAAGCCGTGCTGCATTGTATCACAGACACACTATTCCTGCTAACAGTTCCATCTGAAAATGATCACTGTGCCTCCATAAGAATATCATGTCTGAATCATTGTATTTATCTCTCGCACATGATTTACCTTGCTTCCAGCCTAGCATTCAGTTTGGTACAGCGGGGGTTAATATAAGCCTGTCTGACCCCGGAAGATTTGTTTCACTTTTGAAATGCAAACTCCCCTGTAGAGAGAGAGTGAACAATGCGCAGTGCTCAGACGAGACAACTTTTTCTATGCCAGTCAAAATCATGCATCATCATCATCATGGACGTATTAAATGCCAATAGAAGAAAAGCTCAAACAAAATGGGCACATCACGTCATTTCAGCGTGGACGTTTTGTTAAAACTTGGTGGAGACATTGATAAAATGAGATTTTAGCCTTTATTCACCCACTCAGAAAGACAGCCAGAAGTTTGGTGAATTCCCAATGTATCACTGTGCTTTCAACTATCTAAAAGCACAACACAAATGTTTGGTTTACTTGACATATGTATGTGTTAACAATAGGACTAAATCAAATCAAACTTAATTTAAAGTGCATATTAATTATTCATTTGTAGACAAACTGGTATTATAGCCAGACTAAGTCAGTGGCACAGCTGGAACTATCCAAACAGAATATACATCTCCTTCAAATGTTAATATTTGGTTGCGTTGACAACCAAACAAAACTCAATATCCAGTTTGTCTACAAATTAATAATTTATTTGTTAGATTCATGTCTCCATTTCAACCATTTCAAAATCTAAGTTAAAGAATAGGACTAAATCAAATCAAACTTTAAGTCCACTTTAAATAAAGTTTGATTTAATTTGGACCTATTCTTTAACAATATTGAATTGTGTTTGGTTTGGCTATTGCGTTGGGCCGAACAACGGCATTTATCAGTGACTATCTGTATTCCTCCGCTAGTGCCTTATTGCTGAAAAGTAAACACTTCTTTATTAAGCCTCGGAAACATCAACCATAACAGCATGAGACGGCATAAAGGAGAGAAACACTGGAAAAACACTCAAACAAAGGAGGTGACAACCAGGGGCATCTGATTATAACACTGGAAGATAAACAGAAGGAGAAAGTAAAATAGTTTCTCTGTAGAATTACTGTTTGTACTGTAGAGCGTATTGCCATTCTACCTCGACTACCAATAACCCTCTTGATATGCAATGTCCAAATCAATTACAGTACCGAGCAACCCACTACAGACAGTGCAGACTGCCCAGTCAAAAGGCATTATATGTCCTCTATAAACCAGCAGACAGCATTGACAGGGTTACATAAGCTTTGAGCAAAGACCATAGAGATACAATATAATCCATTCAACACTGAGCTAAAACTGATAGGGCATATACTGCAGAGGAAGTGCAATTCTGTCAAAGACAGTCAGCCTACCTGTCTAGTCTTTCGAGCCGCAAAGAACCAATCTGGTAATAATAAACAACACTTGATAATACCAGGTAAATACAGGACACTGACTGTAATAGGAGAGGACCGAGAGAGAGAGCTGGAAGAATAGGACCAGCAGTGTTCCAGGCATTGCTTCTGTACTGTGAGGTGTTCAGATGCAGGCAGCCAGGTTACTTAACTTGTGTTGTGAGTGAACGCTGTGTACTAGGCTAGTATAAATCATCACACTTGGCCCTCACAGTGTTCCAGTCAAAGCTCTGAGAGAGAGCTCTGAGAGAGAGAGAGCTCTGAGAGAGAGAGAGCTCTGAGAGAGAGAGAGCTCTGAGAGAGAGAGAGAGCTCAGAGAGAGAGAGAGAGAGCTCAGAGAGAGAGAGAGAGGCTCAGAGAGAGAGAGAGCTCAGAGAGAGAGAGAGAGAGAGCTGAGAGAGAGAGAGAGAGCTCTGAGAGAGAGAGAGAGCTCAGAGAGAGAGAGCTCAGAGAGAGAGCTCAGAGAGAGAGAGAGAGCTCAGAGAGAGAGAGAGAGCTCAGAGAGAGAGAGAGAGAGAGAGAGAGAGAGAGAGAGAGAGAGAGAGAGAGAGAGAGAGAGAGAGAGAGAGAGAGAGAGAGAGAGAGAGAGAGAGAGAGAGAGAGAGAGAGAGAGAGAGAGAGAGAGAGAGAGAGCTCAGAGAGAGAGAGAGAGAGAGAGAGAGAGAGAGAGAGAGAGAGAGAGAGAGAGAGAGAGAGAGAGAGAGAGAGAGAGAAAAAAAATATACCAATCTTAATTGTGCTAGCTAGCCAAATGAAAATTTGGCAGCTAGTTTACCGTGTACTCCAGCCCCAGACCATAAACCCACTACTCTGGTAAAACCCACTGAGGTAGCCATGACTCAAATGGGAAATTCATCCAAGAGGATAAACTCTTCCCCCACCACAAGGTGTCCAAAATATGGTGCCCAAAAACGCAGGATGCCTGACTTTGGCACATCAGGCCACATAATTATTCACAACGGCACCAACAACCTGCGAGAGGAGCAGGAGAGAGTAGGCAGCCTGGTCAACAGAGTAGCAGAGAGGGCCTCTGAGCGGTTCCCCAACTCCCACATCACCATCTCCACTCTGCTGCTACAAAAAGACTTTCATCCCCGTACCATTCAGAAAGTCAACGCTGACATCACCAGAAGGTGTGACCTACTCCCGAACGTGCACGTTGCTCACCACCCAACAATCACTCCAGAGCATCTGCATGACCACTGCCACCTGAGGACGCAGACAGTAGGGATGTTTGCCAAGTCTCTAAAGGACGTGGCACTTGGTAGACGAACACCCCATGCTGTACTGGACAGAAGACCACCCAGAGACCCCTACCAGAACACTGCACCACCAAGGAGCACCAGGCCCCCTCAACGCCCCACCAGACCCAGCGCACCCCACAGACCTCACACACCCCCAGAGCGTCACCACTTCCATCGGTTTAGCCAGACTGGACCGAGCCCAGTCTACTGCCCCGCACCAGACAACCACCTCTACCAGTCCAGAGAGGAAGCCCCCCAGCCCAGACCTGGCCCCACTTCACAGCGCCAACTGCAGGACCAGTGCAGCTACGTGGAGGTCCTCAGAGGACAGGAGAACCCTGTAGGATTGAGTGAGATTAAACAGCTACTCCAATATATCTGCACTAAACCGCACATACACAGACGCATGCACACACACACACACCTATTGCACTAAAAGTTGACTTGTTCAATGAATAGGAATATAACAGAAAAAATGTCTGTTGTTATCCTGTTTATGTCACTCTTAACAACTTAATAGTTAGTAGTAACTGTATTTCTGACTGTGCTATTCTTTCTTTTTGTAACATGAAATCGTTATCAGTTATCATGTGGAACATTCAGGGCCTAAACTCATCAACCTTTAGACTGAAGAGTTTTACACTGGAGTTCAAAAAACAAAAAAAATCTTAAAGATGTTGACGTCGTCATTCTGCAGGAGGCATGGTGTAAGGCAGATATTGTCACTCACTGTCCCACAGGCTACAGAGAGGTTATTGTGCCATCACAGAAACACAGCTCTGTCAATAGAGGCAGAGACTCTGGAGTATTGCTCATTTGGTACAAATCCGAACAACAAAATCTAATTGATCCCCTCAACATTGGTAAATATCACATTTGGTTAAAACTGAAAAAATGACTTGTACTGACTGAAAAAGATGTGTTCCTTTGTGCAATATATGGGGCAGCAGGTAGCCTAGTGGTTAGAGCGTTGGACTAGTAACTGAAAGGCTGCAAGATCGAATACCTGAGCTGACAAGGCACAAATCTGTCGTTCTGCCCCTGAACAAGGCAGATAACCCACTATTCCTAGGCCTTCATTGAAAATAAGAATTTGTTCTTAACTGACTTGCCTAGTTAAATAAAGATTAAAAAATATATATCCCCCCTCAGAATCTTCATATTACTCAGAGGAGATCTTCCCCACCCTTTAGGAAGAGATGTGTTAATTCCAGGCCCAGGGAAATGTGCTCATCTGTGGGGACACAAATGCACTCACAGGAACACTACCTGATGTAACAACCACACAAGGGGACAGCTTTATTACAGGCCATACTGTTTCTAACTGTCTTCATCTCCCCATAGAAACAACAGTGACAGCACCGTCAACAAAAACGGAAGGGCTCTATTACAGCTCTGTCGAAGCCTGGGTCTGTACTTTGTCAATGGTAGGTTATGGGGGACTCTTTACAAGATTCACCCATTGCTCATTGCTCACCTCTTGGCCACAGTACAGTAGACTATATGATCACAGACATTGACCATCAAGCCGCTAACACCTCTGTCTGATCACAGCCAAATTACGTTGTTCCTCAAAAGAACAGACATGGAAACACCCACACATTCACAGCCCAAGCTGTACAACATCATAAATTCATACAGATGGGCCCAAAACAGCACAGAAGAATACCAGAAAGCATCCAGTAACCAAAATATCCAGACACTCTTAGATAACTTTTTGGATACCACATTCACTCACAGTGAAGAAGGCATCAATCTAGCAGTTAAAAACATCTACTATATATTCAGGCAAACGGCAAAAGAAGCACAACTGAAATTGATTTTTTTTTTAAACAAGAAGACCACAGATGACAACTGGTTTGATGCAGATTGTAAAATTTTAAGGAAAAAACTTAGAACACCTCCAACCAAAAGCACAGAGACCCAAATAATGGTGAATTACACCTTCATTACTGTGTGACTTTAAAACTCTATAAACGTACACTCAAATCAAAAAAAGCACAGTACAACAGCAAGCAGCTGACACTAATTGAGGAGTCCATAAACACAAACAACCTATGGGAAAATTGGGGAAAAAAGAAAGAATCTAAACAAGAGGAATTAGTCATACAAAATGGTGACATATGGACAACCCATTTTAAAACACTCAACAACACCGTTCAAATTGATGCAGAACAATGCCAAATTCATAAGAAGTTGAATGGATTAGAAAAAGCTATACATGACAATGAAAATCAATTGGACTCCACAATTACTGACCAGGAGCTCTGTAAGAAACTTCAGGCCCTCAAATTTAAATAAGCATGCACAACTGATGGCATCCTAAATGAGATGCTCAAACTCACTAGTGCAAAATGTCAATTGACTATATTAAAACTTTAATTTGATCCTGAGTGTAGGTTATTTCCCTGACATCTGGAAACAAGGACTGATTAAACCCAATCTTTAAGAACGGAGACATATTTGACCCTAACAATTACAGAGGCATTTGTGTGAACAGTAACCTGGGGAAGGTTTTCTGTAGTATTATACATGTATAAATGAAATAGTTCTAAACTTCCTTAATAAGCACAATGCCTTGACTAAAAGCCAAATTGGATTTATACCAAAACATTGCACGACCGATCATATTTACATCCTACACACCCTGATAGATAAACGTGTCCACCAAAATAATACCAAAATGTACACTTGCTTTATCGACATCCAAATAGCATTTGATTCAATTTCGCATACAGGACTGTTCTACAAAGTTATTCTTATTGTATTGTACCTGTAGGACAGGTATTCCCAAACTGGGGTATGCGCAATGCCTTTGGGGTATGTCAAATAATGTAATAATTCATATTTTTTCTTCACATTTTCAAACAGTCCATTTTTATTTTCTAACAGGGCTATTAATTTGGCTGAGGTTTTTTTCTCGCCTGAGTAGCCTCGTTTCACTGCCAAAAATTAAATTAAACCATCTAGTGTTCATCGAAATAACAACACAATGTCAAATACAGGTAGCCTAGTCAAATAATTAACATCCAATCACATTAACCGTTACTGTCTCGCGGGAATTCCACTAACGGTCCGTATGTAGCCAAACATAGCTGCTGCTCTTTCCGTTTGCTCGAAAATGGATAAATGGTTCAAAGAAGTAAGGCCCGCGTCCATAAAGACACATACCACCTCTACTGGTAGTACTGCTACTACCAGCAGTACTACACCTGCACCTGTCGATGACACAAGTTGTTCTGCTTCCACGAGCACATCCAATGCTAGCATCAGTAATTATACAGTTGTTGTTAGCCCAGCAAGAATGGACACTGACAGTTGTGAAACTGATGCTGCCGAAGAGCTACTGCCCCCTTACCCGGGAAAGCACCGAACAGACAGGGACGTTGAACCATCGATGAGGTGCAAATATGATGAGAACAACATTGATTTGGGGTTCACTTATATTGGTAGTAGTGCCTTTCCTCAGTCACATGCCAATTTGAAAATTAAGCCACAGGAGATTTTTGAGCAAGAATTAAGACGACTTTCGAGTAGTAAGACATGTAAAAAAGCAACAGGTACCATTAATAAGAAGGGGCTAAAAGCGTCTTATATGGTGAGCTACCGACTGGCTAGGACAGGCAAGCCCCATACTACTGTGGAGGACTTCATTCTTCCTGCTGCCGCAGATATGCCTGGGACAATGCTGGGGGAAAAGGAAAAAAAAACTACACAAACAATGCCATCATCAAACAACACTGTTTCACGACGCATCAATGACATGGCAGGAGATGTTTTGAACCAATTACTGCTTCGTATACAAACCAGTGAATTCTATGCGTTACAGCTGGATGAGTCCACAGACATGGCGGGCCCGGCACCGCTCCTGGTATATGTCTGTTACAGCTGGATGAGTCCACAGACATGGCGGGCCCGGCACCGCTCCTGGTATATGTCTGTTACAGCTGGATGAGTCCACAGACATGGCGGGCCCGGCACCGCTCCTGGTATATGTCTGTTACAGCTGGATGAGTCCACAGACATGGCGGGCCCGGCACCGCCCCTGGTATATGTCTGTTACAGCTGGATGAGTCCACAGACATGGTGGGCCCGGCACCGCTCCTGGTATATGTCTGTTACAGCTGGATGAGTCCACAGACATGGTGGGCCCGGCACCGCTCCTGGTATATGTCTGTTACAGCTGGATGAGTCCACAGACGTGGCGGGCCCGGCACCGCTCCTGGAATATGTCTGTTACAGCTGGATGAGTCCACAGACGTGGCGGGCCCGGCACCGCTCCTGGTATATGTCTGTTACAGCTGGATGAGTCCACAGACGTGGCGGGCCCGGCACCGCTCCTGGTATATGTCTGTTACAGCTGGATGAGTCCACAGACGTGGCGGGCCCGGCACCGCTCCTGGTATATGTCTGTTACAGCTGGATGAGTCCACAGACGTGGCGGGCCCGGCACCGCTCCTGGTATATGTCTGTTACAGCTGGATGAGTCCACAGACGTGGCGGGCCCGGCACCGCTCCTGGTATATGTCTGTTACAGCTGGATGAGTCCACAGACGTGGCGGGCCCGGCACCGCTCCTGGTATATGTCTGTTACAGCTGGATGAGTCCACAGACGTGGCGGGCCCGGCACCGCTCAGCTGGTATATGTCTGTTACAGCTGGATGAGTCCACAGACGTGGCGGGCCCGGCACCGCTCCTGGTATATGTCTGTTACAGCTGGATGAGTCCACAGACGTGGCGGGCCCGGCACCGCTCCTGGTATATGTCTGTTACAGCTGGATGAGTCCACAGGCGTGGCGGGCCCGGCACCGCTCCTGGTATATGTCTGTTACAGCTGGATGAGTCCACAGACGTGGCGGGCCCGGCACCGCTCCTGGTATATGTCTGTTACAGCTGGATGAGTCCACAGACGTGGCGGGCCCGGCACCGCTCCTGGTATATGTCTGTTACAGCTGGATGAGTCCACAGACGTGGCTGGCCCGGCACCGCTCCTGGTATATGTCTGTTACAGCTGGATGAGTCCACAGACGTGGCGGGCCCGGCACCGCTCCTGGTATATGTTCTTTACATTTATGGGGAGTCAATAAAGGAAGACATCCTCTTCTGCAAACCACTGGAAACCAGGACAACAGGAGAGGATATTTTTTAAGTATTGGACAGCTTTGTGACATCAAATGGACTTTGGTTGTCTAGATGTGCTGGTATCTGTATTGATGGCACAAAAGCCATGACAGGGAGACATAGTGGAGTGGTAACGCGCGTGCAAGCAGTTGCTCCCGATGCCACTTGGGTACACTGCAGCATCCACCGAGAGGTTCTTGCTGCCAAGGTAACGCCTGACAGCTTGAAAGATGTTTTGGACACTACAGTGAAAATGGTTAACTTTGTTAAAGCAAGGCCCCTGAACTCTCATGTATTTTCTGCACTATGCAATGATATGGGCAGCGACCATGCATACATACAGAAGTGTGCTGGTTATCAAGGGGCAAAGTATTGACACATTTTCTTTTATTGAGAGCTTAAAGTTTTCTTTACTGAAGTTTTCACTTGTCTGACCGTGTGCATGATGACGAGTTTCTCACGCGACTGGCCTGTCTGGGTGATGTTTTTTCCTCGCCTGAATGATCTGAATCTAGGATTACAGGGATTCTCCGCAACTATATTCAATGTGCGGGACAAAATTGAGGCTATGATTACGAAGTTGGAACTCTTCTCTGCATTAACAAGGACAACACACAGGTCTTTCCATCATTGTATGACTTCTTTGTGTGCAAATGAACTCAAGCTTACGGACAATGTCAAATGTGATATAGCGAAGCACCTGAGTGAGTTGGATGTGCACAGTTACGCAGGTACTTTCCCAAATAGATGACACAAACAACTGGATTCGTTATCCCTTTCATGCCCTGCCTCCAGTCCACTTACCGATATATGAACAAGAGAGCCTCATCGAAATTGCAACAAGCGATTCTGTGAATATGTAATTTAATCAGAATCCACTGCCAGATTTCTGGATTGGGCTGCACTCAGAGTATCCTGCCTTGGCAAATCAAGCTGTTAAGACACTGATGCCCTTTGCAACCACATACCTATGTGAGAGTGGATTCTCGGCCCTCACTGGCATGAAAACTAAATACAGGTACAGACTGTGGGTAGAAAAATGATTTAATACTGAGACTCTCTCCAATACAACCCAACATTGCAGAGTTATGTGCATCCTTTCAAGCACACCCTTATCATTAACCTGTGGTGAGTTATTCACAATTTTCAATGAACAAATAAGGTTTTATATTTAAGATGGTTAAAGAGCAAAATTATTGATTATTATTATATTATTATTTGTACCCTGGTCCTATAAGAGTTCTTTGTCACTTCCCACGAGCTTGGGTTGTGACAAACACTCCTTCTTATGTGTAATAAATGTATCGTATAGTGTGTGTCGCAGTCTTACAATGACTTCAAAAAACAACATTTGAGAGTGTATGCAGCTGGAGGTTGAATGGTACGGGACTATAAAAAGTTTGGGAACCACTGGTGTAGGAAGTAAAACATGACATAAAATCAAAATTAAATCAATTTGTGCAGCATCAAAATTGTCAAGAAAAGAACAGAATTCTTTAACCAGGGGCGGGACCTTTGCCAGGGTTGCAATCTGAGCCCTGCACTCTCAATATTTACATTAACGAATTGGCCACTATTCTATAAAAATCCTCAGCCCCTGGTGTTAGTCTCTACAATTCAGAGGTTAAATTCCTGCTATTCGCAGATGGCCTATGCCTGCTGTCACCCACAGCACATGGCCTACAGCAGAGCCTGGACCTGCTAGAGCAGTACTGCCAGACCTGGGCCCTGGCAGTAAACCCCAAAAATACAAAAATAATGATTTTCCAGAGAAGATCCAGATTTCAGCTATTAGACCAAAGTTCTCAATTGATACACAATATATAGAGTACTGCACACACTACAATTACTTAGGTTTAAAAATAAGTTAAACTGGACACCTTAATGCTTAGTGATACAGTGAATGAACTGAGAGAAAGCACAGAGGGCATTCTACGCCAATTAAAAAAGAAATTCAAATTGAAATACCTATTACAATTTGGCTAAAACTAATTGAATGTGTCATTGAACCAATTGCACTTTATGTTAGCGAGGTGTGGGGTCCACTTGCAAAACAAGATTTCACCAAATGGGACAAACACCCCATTGAAACCCTGCATGCAGAGTTCTGTAAGATTATCCTACATGTTCAGAGGAAAACTACAAACAATGCATGCAGGGCAGAATTAGGACAATATCCACTAATAATACATTTAAAAAAAAAAAAAGAGCAGTTAAGTTTTGGAAACATCTAAAATACAGTGACCCGCTGTCATATCATTATCAAGCCCTGCAATGCCAAGAGCTGAGTCCCCTCATCCAGCTGGTCCTGGGGCTGAGTTCACAAACATGTTCTACTAACACACTAAAGCCTCAGGACCAGAACATCCAATCAATCAGAATAAACCAAACTACAACACAGTCAAAACAAAACTGCATTGCTTATTGGGAAATGCAAGCACAAGCACAAAGCAAAATGCAGTGCTATCTGGTCCTAAATCGGCAGTACACCGTGGCTAACTATTTTGAACATGGTTACTAATCAAAACTTTGACACTAAGAAAAACCTTGACAAAGTACAGGCTCAGTGAGCACAACCTTGCCATTGAGACGGGTACACACAGGAAAACCTGTCTCCCTGTAGGGGAAAGGCTGTGCAACCACTGCACCACAGCAGAACCTGAGACAGAGCTGCATTTCCTGAAAAAAATGTCAAAAATATAAAACAATTAGAGAGGTTTCAAAGACCTCTCTGATGAGAATAGGCTACACGTCCTGTTGGGGGAGGACGCAGAGAGCTGTGGGTTGGCAGCGCACTACATTGCTGCCAGCCATAAGACGAGGTACAGTGTCTGACAGACCAACCAACCTGCACATGTCCTCTATATTGTTATTGTTCAATGGTTATTTTGACCCCTGGTTATTGTTATTACTGTTGTCCTGTTGACAATTTGGATTACTATTATTTTAATATGGTAAATATCCAAAGTAAGCTTCGGGAATATGTACATTGTTACGTCATGCCAATAAAGCAAATTGAATTGAGAGAGCGAGAGAGAGAAGAAGAAGCAAGAGAAGAAGCTTGAGTGAGAGAGAGAGAAGAAGAGAGAGAGAGAGATAGATAGATGGATGGGAATGCAGAGCCTTGTGAGCACTGTCATAACGCAGGTCTATTATTGACTGGCCCTCAGCCATCATCTCCTCCCATCTTCCGTTTTTTTCCTTCCTTCTTCCTCTTTCCTGTCATCCTAGGTTATACCATGCGACAGAATACCATTAACTGTTCTATTTTCTGTCCTTGCCCCTTTAGATGTCCTCACTGCCTTGGGGCTATCATCACTGGTGGAGAGATACATTTACCACATGACAGATTTGTCATTAGGAAGTGATGCCTTCATGGCAGTTCAATCACCTGCTGACGTAATCAATGATCCTTGCTATATTGGATTAGAAGTTTTCCTAAACGTTGCTTTGTTTATTGTTTCTAGAATACCATTCATAAGCTGTCCTCCGCAGAGCTAGACAGAGCTGTCGTATGATCAGAGAGTAAAGACATGGTGTATAATCTCAATGAACGTGAGGGTTTTGTCATGTGAGAAAGCATTTTGATTTATTGTGCATGTAAAGTCATGCTAAAGATAAAAAAGATGACTTCACACAGAGATAAAGTGGGCTCAAATTCAATCTTTCGTCAGACAGGGAACACACACATGCTGGGACACACACACACTGCGACACACACACACACACAGGTCTCCACACGCCTCCGTGGTGTTTTAAACTCTGTGGTGTTTCAGTGTCGAAACGAGGAGAGTATTAATTGATTCTTGTGTCTATCTGCTCCTCTGCATGACGGGATTCATTTAAAATGACAGGCCTTTAGACAGGGACAGTGGGGGAGAGGATAAGAGCTCTATTTGCAGTTGCAGCCGTAGCACTGCATGCCATTGCTGTCACAGTCTTGAGGCTTTTCCAAGATGCCACCACACACACAGAGAAACACACACACAAAACTGCTGCTACTCTGCCAGGGCACCAGGCCAGGACCAGCTGCATAAACACTCAGTAAAATCCTGGCCAGACACACACAAGCCACGCGGTCTTCACTAAAACCCTGGCCGGCTGGAAATCTCTTGAAGCCCCAAACCATTCCGTGACATTTGAGAAGTCTGACTATGACAGGGACCTGTGTAGGAGTGATAAGGGGCCACTCTGGCTCTGGGGCCCCTTGGGGTGGTGTGTGTCTGTATGTGAGAGAAAGAGCTGCAGTGTGGCAGGCATCCTCCTTCTCCTAAGACCATCTGTCTCCTACAAACCAACAGGTTGGACGCGTCAAATAATTTATTTCCAGTATTGTTTAGCATAGGCTTTCAGTCTGGCACCGACTACCAGACCAGCTCCTAAAAGCAAGCGAGCAAGCGTTTGAAGAGGCATAGACACATGTCTGCTAAGGTGTTTGACCTAACAGGATCCATCAGATGTGACAGTTAAAAGACAACATAAATAGTAAAAAAAAACAAGACATGTAATAGTCAATTGAAGACATCCAGGTAAGTGTTTTACCTGCTTCCTGTGATTCTCTGGGGAGCTCGTCTCTTCCTCCTCTCATTCACCCAGCACTACACAGCAAATTATTGAATCTGCAAAAAAAAGAGCTTGGGAACAGCCACAATGATGGACACTGCCTGAGTATTCAGGTAGGCTTCAGAAAGAGAAAGGAGGAGAAAATGGAGAGGGTGATGGAGATCCCAGGAGATGTGTTTTTCTGTCCAAAAAAACCCCACAATGGCTGAGCCATCTCCAGGAGTTATCAGGCACAAACGGATGCAGAGCGAAGAGAGGTTTCATCTGCATGGAACCTTTCTCTCAACACAATGTGCATTTTGTTATACACCCATCATTCAATTTCCTATGCTCATTCATACTGTACGCATCCAACAATCACCTCCACTGTAAGACTCCCTTGTGGAGTGCCAGTAGCCTATACACACAACCAAACACCCTCACACAAGATAACCCAGTGTTTCTCAATCCAGTCCTCTGGGACCTAACAGCCGTTTGAGATAGTTTCTGTGATTTCCTCTAGTTCAACATTAGCAACCCTGGTGGTCCGGAAGGAATTCTCTGTTAGCACTAGGTAGACTCAGAAGGACTTCTCTGTTAGCTCTAGGTAGGCTCAGAAGGACTTCTTCGTTAGCTCTAGGTAGGCTCAGAAGAACTTCTCCGTTAGCACTAGGTAGACTCAGAAGGACTTCTCCGTTAGAACTAGGTAGACTCAGAAGGACTTCTCTGTTAGAACTAGGTAGACTCAGAAGGACTTCTCTGTTAGCACTAGGTAGACTCAGAAGGACTTCTCTGTTAGCACTAGGTAGACTCAGAAGGACTTCTCCGTTAGCACTAGGTAGACTCAGAAGGACTTCTCCGTTAGCACTAGGTAGACTCAGAAGGACTTCTCCGTTAGAACTAGGTAGACTCAGAAGGACTTCTCTGTTAGAACTAGGTAGACTCAGAAGGACTTCTCTGTTAGCACTAGGTAGACTCAGAAGGACTTCTCCGTTAGCACTAGGTAGACTCAGAAGGACTTCTCCGTTAGCACTAGGTAGACTCAGAAGGACTTCTCCGTTAGAACTAGGTAGACTCAGAAGGACTTCTCTGTTAGTTAGCACTAGGTAGACTCAGAATGACTTCTCTGTTAGAACTAGGTAGACTCAGAAGGACTTCTCTGTTAGTTAGCACTAGGTAGACTCAGAAGGACTTCTCTGTTAGAACTAGGTAGACTCAGAAGGACTTCTCTGTTAGAACTAGGTAGACTCAGAAGGACTTCTCTGTTAGAACTAGGTAGACTCAGAAGGACTTCTCCGTTAGAACTAGGTAGACTCAGAAGGACTTCTCTGTTAGAACTAGGTAGACTCAGAAGGACTTCTCTGTTAGTTAGCACTAGGTAGACTCAGAAGGACTTCTCTGTTAGAACTAGGTAGACTCAGAAGAAAAGCGGAACTGTTCTAACTTTGACCGAGGCATAATCCTTGTTTCTGTGCTAGAAATTGTTCCACTCAGTTATAGAGAGGGGAGGGAGGAGAGATAAAGTGAGCGAGAGAAAGGCAGAGATCAATGAATGGACTGAATATAGAGGGTGAAAGGTTAAAAGGTCAAGGCTTATGAACGTTATGAAAATGAATCAAAAGAATGCAGCCAATGTTCTTGTTGGACATCTCTATGATGGATGAGTTGGTGAGGTGGGCTATCTGTCTCTCTGGGGTGGGATGATGTGTTGACTGGATCAATAGATTCATCAGGCTTCTTCAATTAGAGCTCTGTAGAACCAGCCAGTCAGTCTGGTCATGTGATAACAGCAGACCATTAACACTGCACTTCATTAAATGATAAGGAAATATTTAACTACAGGTCAACAAAAAATACTGGGGTTCTTGTTTAACATTGTAATTGTGTGTGTGTGTGTGTGTGTGTGTGTGTGTGTGTGTGTGTGTGTGTGTGTGTGTCAAATGTCATCACATTCACTCTCATAAATACTTATAAGATGCTTCCTGCAGGAAAGTGATAGTCAAAGCTAATTGAAGTACATGAAATGTACGTGACTAAAATCACGCAAAATCACGCAAAATAAAAACATGCATGAATGCATGAATCATATGATATTAGCAACATCGTAATAGTTTATTTATTTTCATTTATACACTCTTTAGAAAATAAAACACATTGAATGAATAAATACAAATTTAAAAAGCAACTAGTTTCGGCAAACTGATCACCTTTGTTCCCACAACTAGAGACACATCATGTTCTTTTTTTTACATTGATCTCTCTGAATATAGGTGTTCTTGTGTAGGGTTGCAAAATTGGGTAACTTCCTCAAACGTTCCAGGCTTTCCTAAAATCCCAGTTGTAAGATTCCAGGGTTGAGGTTTCCCAGTTAGAGGATTCCCTCTTTTCTTTTCGGTTCGTTAGTCAGGCAATGCACCAACTGGGAATTTCAGGAAAACCTGGGAATTTTGGGAATGCTATGGGAATTTTGCAACCCCCGTCTCTGGTAGCAGTGGGGGCGGTCCCCCGAAGCAGACTGGGTCACAAACTGCAATGGAAACACTAACGACTGACTGGCATGCAGGTTCTCAAGTGGTCCTCATTTATAGCAGACATAACTCATTACAAATATGAAGCTATAAGTCACCAGAAATTACATATAAGTAATATGTCAAATTGGGTGACATACAGTACTGTATAACTCCAATGTCATTTATAGACATATCTCATTACATTATGGAGTAATATGCCACCAAAAGTAACATAAAAGTAATATGTCACCAGACGTGACATAAAAGTAATATGTCAAACTGGGTGGCATATAACTACAATGGTTAAACGTCACTATTTTGACATATTCTAATGAGACCATGTTGTTCATAAACACAAAGATAATGGATTGGCACAGAGTTAATACGACAAACATCGATAAACATCTGGAAAACAATCTATTTACACAAACAATAAATAATAGACAAGATAGGAACCTTTCTGTACAATATGACCATAGGATAGACGCACCCAACATAAATTCAGTGCCATTCTCTTTGTAAACGTATTCTCTGCCATTCCAGCCTCACCAGAGAAAACACCAGTGTACAGTAACAACATCGGATGTTCACCAACAGTAGATCATTGCATAATATACAAGATCATTGCACGTATTACAAAACAAACACACAAGATCACCCAATAGTTGACATGTTTTATTTGCAGGCAGTTGTATGTGATGTCATTGTCTTGTTGTTAAACTTCAGCTTCTACTTTGTATTTTTTGTTGTTGTAATTGTTGTTGTCATTGACAGAGTAAAATAAGGCAGGAAGTTGCAGAGACCTTTGAGTATACCACCAGTGGTCAAGTGACCAGAAAAACGTCCAATGAGAAGAGAATGATCCTGCCCATTTCCTTGTCCTCTTCCTTGGGTTTGGCAGATAGTATGTGGCACAGAACAAATAGTAACTTACAGCGGGATACAAATGCAAGGGAAAGGACAACAGTACAGTATATAACAGGTAGAAGGTAGGAGCATGTCCCATCATCTCTCTCTGTCTCCCTCTCCTTCGCTCTCATTGTTTTCTTTTGCCCAGGTCAGTTATGGCAGCAGATACATTGAATCACCCAGACCTGGGAGTCGAGAAGAGAAGGAAGCGGAACAGAGCAGAAACCAGGCTAGACCAAGGCTGTAGACCCAAGGGGAGACCCAAGACGGAGTGGTGAGGCCCAGGCCTCTATCCCTACACTCCTTCTGGGGTCGAGCAGGTCTGAAAATACAGTACTAGACGTAGAAGTATAGAGAGAGAAGCAGAGCAGTGTGGACCCAGACTCAGGCCCAGGCTATAAACTCAGGCTAGGACCAGGCTGGGAGGCCCAGGTGATGTGGACCCAGACTCAGGCCCAGGCTGTAAACTCAGGCTAGGACCAGGCTGGGAGGCCCAGGTGATGTGGACCCAGGTTGAGATCCAGGCTAGGCCCAGGACTCCACTCCATCTCCCCTGAGCCTGAGCTGATCTGGGATCAGTGCTATCTCACTTCTATCTCACTCAGGCAGTCCAAGGCGTCCAGGTACTCCAAGGCCAGGTCATAGCAGAACCGGTACTGCTCCTGAAAACAACACAGGTGTCAACATTTCTCTACTTTGCAATACATTAAAGCTTGAATTCAATCAATCAGCGATCTGTATTTGAGTGTGTAAATATTGTAAACCACTGCAAGTTTGACTGAATTGAGCCTTAAGACATGCATGCTCCTGTCTGCCATATTACGTCCCCCTACCAAAATAGTTTCTAAAAAAGGTATTTCCTGGTTAAATCAAGGCTATTACTTACCATGGTCTCCACCATGTTGGGTTTGGAGTTGCGTAGCGTCTTGGCAGCGTAGAAGACATCCACCACGCTGTGATGACGGATCATCTCTAGCAGCATGGTACAAGCGCAGAATGTCCCGCTCCTACCGCCACCGTTTCTGTTGCACACATAGGGAGAAACACAGATGCGTGGGTCAGTGCTTATGAATCCTTATGTATACACTTTGTGACCACTGAGAGAGTAGCCTGTTTTGCGAAATGTGTCATAATAAGTCAGGTTGCGAAACCAGGGTATATGGTGCAGAAACCAGTACAGACAGACACACAGACACGGACACATGCCCCAAACACAGACATTGACACAAACAGAGAGACAGTCAGACACAGACATCAATATGAGTCACGTCTCTAGCATGCAGGGAAGATACGGAGGCTGAAGCCGTAAAGTGAAATGTCACAGCTCAGTCTGAGACTCAGATCAAGGAGGCTATCAGAAAAACAGCAACACGGAGAACTTTGAAGACGAGCATCTGAGGAATGTTTCTCATTAAATCCAGAAACAAGGAAGTAAATCTAATCCAGGAGTGAGTCTCAAATTGCACCCTATTCCCTATGGTAGTCCACTACTTTTGACCAGGGCCCATAAGGCTGGCCAAAAATAGTGAACTATATAGGGCGTAGGGTGCCATTTGGGACGCAGCGTTAGCATGTCAACCCCAGAGACCAATCCAGGCTGGATAGAGATATGTAGTGTTGCTGAAGTGTAGAAGAGGCTGGGGAACTAGAGCCTAGAGCGGATCCCTTTTATAGTAATTATGAAAAGTGTTCTGGTAAATAGGAGGAGTGTAGTAGTGAACACTTGGGGGTTGACGTTTTATCCTGCCACATTTAAAACTACACACAGGCTCAGTGCGTTAAAGAGTAGAAAGTAATCGTTGAAAAACATGTGATTTTGATAGTTGTTAAACTGGGATCGGTACCAACACGATAACACAATCTACTGAAGCAAGGTGTGACCTCAGATTACAGTTTTTCTCAAAACTGCATACAAGCAATTTTTGGACCTGTGTGGAATCGTATCTAGGAGAACAGCAATGATAAAATATATTTACAGGACTTCTGATTATTTACATGCCTTTGTACATGACTTGCATATCTTAGACCACCTTTTGCAAAACTTTAAATACAAATGTCATCAGGGAATACAAAATTCACTGTTAAGTGTTCTGTTCATAGAAAATAACATTGTTATGTGTGTGTGCTTCCGGCAATCAGTAAATACTACCGATCAAAATTCTAAACCACCACATCGGTGTCATACCATACTATGGACAATATATGGAAATATCTAGGCATGGGGACTGTCTAATTGCTATAATTATTTACATTATTGAGGACATGCAGAGATACAGAAAATGAAGTTGGGTTACTTCTAAGTAATTCGCAGTGATGGGGTAGTTACTCAAAAAAAGTCATATATTACCTTCTTTCAATGATAACAAATGACCCTGAGGAAAGTAATTAGTTACAATATTCGTTATAATACTTTTGTGTTACACCGCAAAACGCTGAGCGTCCTCACACAATGTAAACTGTCATCTGTATTTTGGTAAGTATCCGTCTGAAATAGGGGGATTGTACCATGGATAAGGGCAGCCTTTCCTCTAATACATACCCAGCTACAAGCTTGTTCAGCGCCCCCTGGTCCTCCTGAACTATTCAAATCAAGCCTTGGTTGTTTGAATGAGGTAGACCTACAGTCACCTTCAGCAGCCATGGTCAGGTCTTGCGGGTCTTTCGCTAAACGTGTTGTGTTTGGCATGTTGCCTTTGCAGGTGCTTCAAAAGATCATGTTTCTAGCAGTAGAAAGATGTTTTTCATCTGGGCATAGTTTACATTGTACAATTCAATTCTTACCATTTCGTCCTACCAAATCAAAGTAATGGTACTTCCACGTTGAGAAAGTCAATGCTTTCGAAGCTTCTGCCATTTTTCATATCCCTTACTAAAGCAGTTAGTAGGTGTGCCTGCGTGCGTAAACAGGAATTTAGTGAGAGGACAAATTAGAATCTGGGGCAGGTAGATTTTGTTATATTCCGCCAACAGAAAGGGAATAATGATCACAAATAAAAGCAACAGTCGATTTCTTTGATCAGTAACTGTGCTATTATTCTGCAAATTAGAACAGTAACTCTGTTATATTACTCGTTACAGCAAAAGGTTATTACTGTAACACGTTACTTTGTAACGCCTCACTACTCCTAAGTCATCATCTTCGACATTGTGACCTTCCATAACAAAGCTTTGCTCTGGTGTGGATTGAGGCCTATACATTAATATTAGTTGTGTTCCTCCATTGTATTCACCTTTCTTTAATCTATTGTGGGTAGTGTTTCTGTGACCAATGGAAAGTGTACAAAACAATGTTCAAACCAGCCTTTGTATTGAATACATGGAATTGTATTGTGGTGATACCTATGAATGGATCCTGCATACAATGTGCTTATTTTAATTCAATTCATTCAATATATCAAGAATCATTTTTGATTTGATGTGTAGGAAATTATTTGGTGAAATATGCATAAAAGAAGAGTAATTGCCCATAATTCTGCACCTTTGGACAGTTGTACTTCCATGTTTGATCATCATGATCTAGTGACTGTAATGTACTGAAAATGTACTGATATACTGGGAGTTTTCTGTTTTGTCTGCTTGGACTCTTTTAGTATGGTTGCATGAATCTTTTTTCAGCCAGCCACGTTCTTTAGATGAATCTATTCTGACAGTATAATTTAGTTTTTCTGTATTTATGTTTTGAGAAGGCATCTACATTTTGCAAAAGGCCACTCTGTGTTTGACATTCTGTGTCTTGTGAACTCTGTTTTTAAAATCAACAACTTTGTTCCCCCAAAAAAACTTTGTAAGCGATTGAAAAAAACTGTAACCTGTCCCAAAAGATGACTGTCACCTGCTTTCTGAACAGTACGCTCACAACAGGAGTCAACAAGAGCCAATGACACCTTTAATGTGCTAGAAAAAAAATGGTTTGTATAGTGTCAGTATGGCCCGAGAATTAATCCAACTAACGCACAGCTTTAAACTTCTAAAACGAAAATCCTCAACGTTTGCGTAGATCACGCTCGCTGAAATCAATCGCAGTGCACAGGTCATTTGAACCGATTCTGTGTATCCTATTTGCAAACAAAACTTCCCTACGGAATGATATAGGTTTTATGAGTAAAAGGGTGGACAGTGGTAACTCACAGACAGTGGACGATGGTACGTCCCTCTCCACACTCCCTCTGCCAGTTGTGGACCTGGGCCAGGAGGCTGAGGAAAGCCTTCTTAGAGTCTGGCACGTCACGGTATGGAGACCAGCGCAGGAACTGGAAATGACGAACCACCAGCTGACCTTCCTGGAGCTGGATGGGCGGGGGGGGGCAAAGAGAGAAAGGGAGGACAGCGATAATGTGTGTTTGATCCCAAAAAACAGACTTGTCAAGCCCTTGATAGGAACACACACAACACATCACAGCACACTATCCACACCTTTCAGACATGTATATCATCCTAGACTGGACACCTCTAACCCAGAAGGACACTGGTAGAAATGGCAAAGACCTGCCACCAATCATAATTTGGTGGGTGCTTATATTTGTCCCAGGGAAGAACGACTGCCCCCTCTCAATGAAGCCACAGAATTTCACATTTCAAACCAGAATTTCAGACCACGGTACTGCAGGCATTGTTTGCAGAAAACAGGATCCCCATTATAGTGAATGGAAAAATGGCAATCTTTGTGATCAAGCTTTGTGTAAATAAAAACATGTTTTGAAAACAATCATGGTACCAATCATTGCTTCTAATACACCTGATGTATTTCCTTGAACCAATTATTTTAAAATCGCACACAGAAGAAGGTACAAGGATAATTTAGTTGCTAATGGCAGCCTGCAATACCCCGGTTGGCTTTCAACTTGAGATACTCAATGACAGGGGATAGCACTGAGCTAGCCTGCAACATCCCTTCATGCAGTAGCTCAAACTGCTCATGTTATGTCTCCATGGGGAGCATCTTAACTGACTTCATTTGGCTTCAATGCACTATTGAGTCTTCACATAGGAATACATGGTGTCATGTGATCCATGGCTTTCTCCATACTTATATAAAGTCATTGACTTGTCCTACGTTAACACGCATTTGTGAATTGTTAATGTATTTTTTGCATATTCCAACTCCCTCAGAGGCCCTCTTAGAGTGGGATAACGGTCAGGGTCAGTCATTATCAACAGCAACCCTGGAGCAATTTGGGTTAAGTGCACATCAACAGATTATTCACCCGGTTTGTTACTGGTCCAACGCTCTAACCGCTAGGCTACCTGCCACCCTTAAATGTGTTTTTCTACTGTGATATAGAATACCTTGCTGGGAAATTGTGCATCATCCTCCCTCCCTGTTCCTGTTGCTGGACAGTTCTGATTGGTAAGATCAGTGGGATCCTGTGAAAAGGCAGTGGGGTTCGTTTGACAGCTGCCTCCCCCTCCTCCCCCATCCGTGGGGGAGACTGGGGGTGACACTGAGGGGGACAGGGCTCTGACAGAGGTGACAGTGGAATGACATGAGGGTGAGGCAGGGGGAGGCTCTAAGAAGAGGCAAGGAGAGGGACTAGGGACGCTAATACCTGAAAGGCAGGGAGGCTAGCTGACAGGGGGTCAGAGGGGGGAGGTAGGGAGACAGGGGCAGGGAGAATAGCTGACAGGGGTGAGGAGGGGAGGTAGGGAGACAGAGGCAGGGAGGCTAGCTGACAGGGGGTCAGAGGGGGAGGTAGGGAGACAGGGGCAGGGAGAATAGCTGACAGGGGTGAGGAGGGGAGGTAGGGAGACAGAGGCAGGGAGGCTAGCTGACAGGGAGTGAGGAGGGGGAGGTAGGGAGACAGAGGGGGAGAATAGCTGACAGGGGGTGAGGAGAGGGAGGTAGGGAAACAGAGGCGGGAGGCTAGCTGACAGGGGGTGAGAAAGGAGGTAGGGAAACAGAGGCAATGAGGCTAGCTGACAGGGAGTGAGGAGGGGGAGGTAAGGAAACAGAGGCAGGGAGGTTAGCTGACAGTGGGTGAGAAAGGAGGTAAGGAAACAGAGGCAGGGAGGCTAGCTGACAGGGAGTGAGGAGAGGGAGGTAAGGAAACAGAGGCAGGGAGGCTAGCTGACAGGGACTGTGGAGAGGGAGGTAGGTAAACAGAGGCGGGAGGCTAGCTGACAGGGGGTGAGAAAGGAGGTAAGGATACAGAGGCAGGGAGGCTAGCTGACAGGGAGTGAGGAGGGGAAGGTAAGGAAACAGAGGCAGGGAGGCTAGCTGACAGGGGGTGAGAAAGGAGGTAGGGAAACAGAGGCAATGAGGCTAGCTGACAGGGAGTGAGGAGGGGGAGGTAAGGAAACAGAGGCAGGGAGGCTAGCTGACAGGGGGTGAGAAAGGAGGTAGGGAAACAGAGGCAATGAGGCTAGCTGACAGGGAGTGAGGAGGGGAGGTAAGGAAACAGAGGCAGGAGGTTAGCTGACAGTGGGTGAGAAAGGAGGTAAGGAAACAGAGCCAGGGAGGCTAGCTGACAGGGAGTGAGGAGAGGGAGGTAAGGAAACAGAGGCAGGGAGGCTAGCTGACAGGGACTGTGGAGAGGGAGGTAGGTAAACAGAGGCGGGAGGCTAGCTGACAGGGGGTGAGAAAGGAGGTAGGGATACAGAGGCAGGGAGGCTAGCTGACAGGGGGTGAGAAAGGAGGTAGGGAAACAGAGGCAGGGAGGCTAGCTGACAGGGAGTGAGGAGGGGAAGGTAAGGAAACAGAGGCAGGGAGGCTAGCTGACAGGGGGTGAGAAAGGAGGTAGGGAAACAGAGGCAGGGAGGCTAGCTGACAGGGAGTGAGGAGAGGGAGCTAGGGAAACAGAGGCAGGGAGGCTAGCTGACAGGGAGTGAGGAGGGGGAGGTAAGGAAACAGAGGCGGGAGGCTAGCTGACAGGGGGTGAGAAAGGAGGTAGGGAAACAGAGGCAGGGAGGCTAGCTGACAGGGGGTGAGAAGGGGGAGCTAGGGAAACAGAGGCAGGGAGGCTAGCTGACAGGGGGTGAGAAGGGGGAGCTAGGGAAACAGAGGCAGGGAGGCTAGCTGACAGGGGGTGAGAAGGGGGAGCTAGGGAAACAGAGGCAGGGAGACTAGCTGACGGGGTGAGAAGGGGGAGCTAGGGAAACAGAGGCGGGAGACTAGCTGACAGGGGGTGAGAAGGGGGAGCTAGGGAAACAGAGGCAGGGAGACTAGCTGACAAGAGGGGTTGTTTTTCTAGAGGCTGCTAGACGAGCACCTGGTGTTGAAAGATGGATGTTACTGTAGGTCAAAGGGAGGTGTTGGGAAGTGCCTGTCTGATTAACGCTGGGAAACTAAGCTAGTCACAATCACAAAGACAACTCGTTGTCAACGGCTAGGAGAGAGGCACACAGCTACAGTAATACAACACACACACGCATACACACGCACACACACACACATTCCAAAAGAAAAGACCACAACGCCACGTCTACAATGATTTCACAGGCATTGAAAAGGCTGATAATTTGATAATTTCATCATTACACTGTCAAAAAGACATTTTAGGTCATTGACAGTAATTGTAAAGTGTACAGTGACTAATGCATGCCTCATCTCCCATGTTCAGTAGACAGACTATGAAAGGATAAAAGGGGCCATTAGGCTCTCTACTAAATACGCATCAAGAGACTATGGAAAAATATGTTTTAAAGAACTTCACAATATTAAAGCGATATGACTAAACTGTCAGACTTTCTGTGTGAGTCAGCAGGTTGATTTTCAACTGTAGTCACTTATCGGAGCGCAAAAAAGCGACTTTGACAGCCAGTCTATCATTGACCACGACCTACCCGCATGATGTTCTGAACCCGGAACAGACGGATTATGACGTCATCATCAGCCATCATGGACAGAAGCTCCACTGTCATTGGTCCAAACTGCTGCAGCCCAGGCTCTGGCCAGTACTGTAGACACGGCTGAGAGAGAGAGACAGAGAGAGACAGAGAGAGACAGAGACAGAGAGAGACAGAGAGAGAGAGAGAGAGAGAGAAATGTGAGGGAGAGAGAGAATTGAGAGGAGAGAGAGAAGTGAGAAAGAGAGAGAGAGAGAGAGGGAGAGAGAGAGAAAAGTGAGGGGGAGAGAGAAGTGAGAGGAGCGAGAGAGAGAGAGAAGTGTGAGAGAGAGAGAGAGAGAGAGAGAGAGAAGAGAGAGAGAGAGAGAGGGGGAGAGAGAGAAAAGTGAGGGGAGAGAGAAGTGAGAGGAGCGAGAGAGAGAGAGAAGTGTGAGAGAGAGAGAGAGAGAGAGAGAGAGAGAAAGAGAGAGAGAGAGGAGAGAGAGAAAAGTGAGGGGGAGAGAGAAGTGAGAGGAGCGAGAGAGAGAGAGAAGTGTGAGAGAGAGAGAGAGAGAGAGAGAGAGAGAGAGAAGGAAGATAACAGGTGATCAGCGGACTATGGAGGTGGAGGAGTGAAATCAAATCATTGTGTCACAGAGCAGGACGGCTGAAGTCAATAACAAGACACCTGAGGATCGACAAGACAGACATTTAGCCAGATCCACAATTATCCAACCCATAGCAGCATTGTTAATTGCATGAGCAGAAAACACCATCACTGAGTACAATCAATCCCATAACAATCAACCCCCCCCCACACACACACACACACACACAGTGTTTCACATCTTTTGAATAATTCATCATTCTAAATCATTAACATTAGCCCATTATAAATGAATGCAGTGTGGTCAGGGGGTAACCTCGGCAGTGCCTGGTAGAGATACACATGGAGTCAATCAGGGATTGGTGCACAGAGCACACAGACTGGGCCAAGGTCTTTAGTCAATAGGTCGCAGCTGCTTCAAAGAGTCTCATCAGCCGAAGGGAGGAACGGAGGGATGGAGACACTGGGGAGTGCAGTGTTAAATTGCTAACAGTGATAGCTGTGGCAGCGAGGGGGACAGAGAAGGGAGCAGGAAGGGAAGAAGGGAGGGAGGGAAACACGGGGGAGTGTAGTGTTAACATGCTAACAGTGTTAGATGTGACAGGAAGGGGGAGGGAAGGTAGGGGGGCGGCAGAAGGCCCAGGGGAGGAACAAGGTAGCGAAAATGTCCTGTCACGTTGACAGAGAGGTATTAACGAGGTGACAGGGGCAAAGGGAGAGATAAATATTTATACACAGAGACAGGTAGCACAAATGACTGGGGTACACTGTTAATCTACTGGTAGAGAGAGAAAGGGAAGGAGGGGCGGTGGATGAGAAAGAAAGAAGACAGAGGAGATGGGGGGGAGAGAGAGTGGGGGAAAAGAGAGCAATTAAGACATGGCAGAGAAGGATAGCAGGACAGAGACGATACCGGGAGGGAGAACAAGAGAAGAGAAGAGTAAGGAGAAAGAAAGAGAGGAGAGAAAGGGTCAGTGAAGGAGAGAGAGTTGAGGAGAAAGAGCGAGAGGGAATGACAAAAGGAGAGAGAGTTGAGGAGAAAGAGCGAGAAGGAATGACAGAAGGAGTGAGAGTAGACAAGAGAGAGACAGCTAGCTATAAATGAGAGCAATGGTGTAAACGTTAGCCAACCCAGCACCATGACACAGTGACAAGTGAAAGATAAGAAGGCCACAGACAAACCCACACATGAGTAAACACACAGGTGACGTGCTAGATGAGGGAGAGACGGGGTGAGAACAGAATGATATGGATGTGGTAATGCCCTGACAAGCAGGCTAAAAATGTATCATCCTATTAATTAATCTACACAAAGGCTATAAATCAGGTTGCTATTACTTTGACATTTTAGTCATTTAGAGGACATTCTTATCCAGAGTGACTTACAGTTAGTGCAATCAGCTTTAGATAGCTATGACATGGGATTGGTCAGAGTACATCTTTGACCCATCAAGTATGAGTATGAGTGATTTCACCGGTACCGGATAGCCACAGGGCTCAGTCAGTCAGTCAGTCAGTATCATCAATTCCCTCCCCCCTTCCTTCCTCCATCCTCAGCCCCTCACCTCCCCTCTTCTCACCCAGGCAGAGTTGGACTGGTTGATCTGGTTGAGCATCACCACTGAGGTACATCCATAGTCATAGACCAGCCTCCAGAAGTCTGCTGTGGTTCCCGGTAACGGGTGTGGCGTTACCACAAAGGCGGCGGGTCGGTGAAAGCTGTCGGTGAGAGCAGCGTTGATGTAGCTGTTCCCCTCGGCAACGCCCTCGGTGGTAACCAGGAAGGCCAGGGCGCGGTCTGGAGGCAGGACGTCCATGCTACGGTTCTTCTCACGGTTCCTAGGCAGCAGGGACACGCTGCACTCCTCCACGTCCAGGTGAGGGGTCACAGAGTTCAAAGTCTGGAGAGAGGGAGGAAGGGATGGAGAGAGAAGGTGAGATGAAGGAGCACAGACAAGGTAGAAGAGGATGATGGAGACAGACAGAGACAGGGAGACAGTGATAAACAGAGAGAGACAGAGAGAGACAGTAACAAACGGAGAGAGAGAGGCAGAGCAAGAGCCAGAGACAAACAGATACAGTAAACAAACAGAGAGAGTGAGAGAGAGAAAGAGAGAGAGCGAGAGAGAGAAAGAGAGAGAGCGAGAGAGAGAGAGACAGACAACTGTCTAATCATCATCTGGCTAAAACTTTCAAACACATTTAGCATCAGTCAAATACTATGAAGGGGCTTAAAAGATAAAAACACGTTTAATCGCAAACCACATGCATTATAAATAAGCACATTATGAGGCTTTGGGAATTGAAATTGGAGGGGAAATTAAACTTAATATTTAGCTTGCTGTGTATTGTGTTACTTAATAACTCCCAATTATGTTTGACTGTATGAATGGTGCATTATAATTATTACTAACTTACATTGCATCAGGATTACATCTTGCAGATACAGTACTAGTTTAAATTATAATCTTAAATTAAAATGTCACCCTATTCCCTATTTAGTGTACTACTTTTGACCAGGGGCAATAGGACTCTGGTCAAAACTAGTGCATTGTACAGGGAATAGTGTGCCATTTGGGAGGCATTGTAAATGTCTGATTTCAGTGAGGATATTTCATTGGACTATAATAACCATCATGAATGTATTCAATAGCCTGGTCTGAAAGCGATAAGTAGCTGTAATTATGCATGGTAAAGGTCACTAATGATTTGTGTCAATAAAATGGAAAAGGAGGACGATCCGTCTAGTCAGATTAACTAAAGTAATCTCATACAGAAATAGGAATTACTGTAATATACAGAAATATGCCATTTACAATCTCAGACTGCTGCAATAGACAATGAATACAGCTAAGCCCATGGTACTGTACTGTGCCATGACTAGTGTTTTGGTGAGAGTTAGTGGATCTAAGTTTGCACCTTTAATACTAGTACCAGTAAGAGAATAACATCATTATTATGTGAAATGTGTTCCACTGTTAGAATAAACATCAACTTCAACCATTTTCTTTACAAAACATATCGAGGACATCAAGACGTAATGGGAAAGAAGTCCAAACCCAGTTGTTATCTAGTCAGCTAGTTTCTGGTTGCTAAAACAAAACGTCCTACTAGTCTAACCTGGAACTCCTCTCGTAGCTGGGAGGTGTTGCTCTGTGAGTCAACCCTCAGCATCTCCTTATAGGTCAGAGCAAACTCAATAACTGGTATAGCTGTCTCTCCACACAGACAGGCCTCCAGAATGGCATCGTGGATGAACACATACTGCTCCTGAGAGAGGGAGGAAGGGGGGATGGGGGAGGAAGGTAGAGACAAGACAGTGAGATTGAGAAACTAACAAGAAACGCCTCTTATCTTGTTTTGATAATAGAACCATAATTGCTAGCGGTTTGGGGGGGTGTAACATTGGGCTTTGATTACTGTTGTTAATGTCGACTAATTGTTAGAAATGTCAACATTCATCACATCGCTATGCCCACACACAAACGTTGTTTTGCTAATCGTTAACAATCTAAAAAAATGGAAAAGGAGAGGGTGTTAGAACATACATCAAAAGAGCCAAAATCCCAAATGCCCAACCCATGCTATATAGCCTAAATATGAGTCTATTCAATGCAATTAGCTGGTACATTTGTTTTGACATCTTGGAGTACAAAGAATATCAGTGACCTGAATTGAAAAAGCATTAATGAGGATGCATATTTTATTTGATCATCACATCAAAAAGAGTCTTTCTCGATTGAATCTAATTATAGCCGTATTAGACTGGTAAACAGGTTTCAAAGTGAGGTTTGAAAACGGCAACATCAGTAAGATTTTAAGACAAAACAACAGTACAGACACATTCAGCAGGCATGGAAAGGGAGTCTACATCATAATCTACCTCGGTTGATCCCTGTTATTTCAATGAATTCTTGATGAATTCCTAGTTGATATAACAACATTACGTTTTTATTTTATAATTGATTTGAAACAAAGAAAACAACTGAAAGACAATACAGATATAAACAAATAAAAATAACAGTGTGCAGGTATGGTTGGAAGCACCAGGGCTTATATGAAAACCACACCACAAAAAAACGAAATACAATATATCAGTAAAAAAAAAAAAAGTTTGTTAGAACAGAAATAAATTGATCAGTAATCACAAAAAATAAATGTCTTTAAATGTGAGTCTGCATGTGTGCAGGTGTGCATGTGAGTGTGTGAGAGTTTGGCTATGGAGGAGATTACTGAGTAGTTTGGTTCATCAGACAGACCCCCAGTCTTCGCTTGAAGTTATTGATGGATGATGATGTTTTGGCAATGTGAAGATAAGAACTCCAGCTTATGGTACCTCTATATCTGATAGAGAATTGACTATGTGAGGTGCGGCAGTGGGGGTTCAGGTAAACTTTCTGGGAGGTATGAGCATTTATAGATAAAAGTGCATAATTGGCGTACATTAATGTCGCAAATTGACAAGATATTGAGTTTCTTAAACAAATGTAGATTTTATTTTAATTTATTTTAATTTGACATGTATTTAACTAGGCAAGTCAGTTAAGAACAAACTCTTATTTATGACGGCTTACCCAGGCCAAACCAGGACGACGCTGGGCCAATTGTGCAATGCCCTATGGGACTCCCAATCACAGCCTGGATGGAGCCAGATAAATAGAAGAGGTGAAGAGGTCTTGCAAATTTATTTTGTACAATGAGTCATTTATGTAGGTAGGAGGCATATGTACTGGCCCAGACAATATTAGAGTAAATTATATAGTTGGGTAAATTATTCAATAGTATAGAGTTTGGTATATTATAGCATATAGAACTATAGTATAGAACTATAGTATAGAACTATAGTATAGAACTATAGTATATTGCAAAGACCAGACCACCTTTACTCCACACACAGAGATGCTTTCAAAGCTCTCCCCCGCCCTCCATTTGGCAAATCTGACCATAATTATATTCTCCTGATTGCTGCATACAAGCAAAAACTAAAACAGGAAGAACCATTGACTCGCTCAATACGGAAGTGGTCAGATGACGCAGATGCTACACTACAGGACTGTTTTGCTAGCACAGACTGGAATGTGTTCCGGGATTCATCCAATGGCATTGTGGAATACACCACCTCAGTCATCGGCTTCATCAATAAGTGCATCGATGATGTCGTCCCCACAGTGACTGTACGTACATATCCGAAACAGAAACCATGGATTACAGGCAACATCCGCATCGAGCTTAAAGCTCAAGCTGCCGCTTTCATGGTACGGAAGACTAATCCGGAAGTTTATAAGAAATTATAAAATCCTGCAATGTCCTCAGATGGATGAACCATCAAAAAAGCAAAGCGTCAATACAGGATTAAGATTGAATCCTACTACTCCGGCTCTGACACTCGTCGGATGTGGCAGGGCTTGAAAACTATTATGGACTACAAAGGGAAACCCATACTCCTGTATACCCTGTTCACCCACAAGTGCGTGGTCAAACACAACTCCAACACCATCATTAAGTTTGCTGACGACACAACAGTGGTAGGCCTGATCACCGACAACGATGAGACGGCCTGTAGGGAAGAGGTCAGAGAACTGGCAGTGTAGTGCCAGGACAACAACCTCTCCCCCAATGTGAGCAAGACAAAGTAGCTGATCGTGGACTACAGGAAAAGGCGGGCCAAACCGGCCCCCATTGACATCGACAAGGCTGTAGTGGAGCGGGTCGAGAGCTTCAAGTTCCTTGGTGTCCACATCACCAACGAACTATCATGGTCCAAACATACCAAGACAGAAGAGGGCACGACAGAGGGCACGACAACACCTTTTGCCCCTCAGGAGACTGAAAAGATTTGGCATGGGACCCTAGATCCTCAAAAGATTATACAGCTGCACCATCGAGAGTATCATGACCGGTTGCATCACCTCCTTGTATGGCAACTGCTCGGCATTTGACCATAAGGCGCTACAGAGGGTAGTGCGAACGGCCCAGTACATCACTGGGGCCAAGCTTCCTGCCATGCAGGACCTACATAATAGGCGTGTCAGAGGAAAGCCCATAAAATTGTCGGAGACTCCATTCACCCAATTTATAGACTGTTTTCTCTGATACCGCATGGCAAGTGGTACCGGAGCGGTCCTGGAGCGGACCAAAAGGCTCCTCAACAGCTTCTACCCCCAAGCCATGACTGCTGAACAATTCATAAAAATCTCCACCGGACAATTTACATTGCCACCCCCTCCCTTTTGGAAACTGCTGTTCGCTGTTTGTTTGTTTGTTTGTTACCTATGCATAGTCACTTTGCCCCGACCTCCATGTACAGATTACCTCAACTA
Organism: Oncorhynchus tshawytscha; assembly: GCF_018296145.1. Taxonomy (NCBI): domain Eukaryota; kingdom Metazoa; phylum Chordata; class Actinopteri; order Salmoniformes; family Salmonidae; genus Oncorhynchus; species Oncorhynchus tshawytscha. The sequence goes on from NC_056459.1 coordinate 15,786,704, forward strand.
GCCTGTAACCCCGCACTCTAACTCGGTACCGGTGCCCCTGTATATACCCTCATTGTTGTTATTCTTATTGTGTTACTTTTTTATTTTAGTCTACTTGGTAAATATTTTCTTCTTCTTGAACTTCACTGTTGGTTAAGGGCCTGTAATTAAGCATTTCACGGTAAAGTCTACACTTGTTGTAATCGGTGCGTGTGACAAAGTTTGATTTGATTTGATTTCAGTTAGGAAGCAATCCTGATGAAACAAACCACACATTTTTCTGATGATACCAACAGATGTCATCACTTTGCTACAGGCAAGTTTAATATGATCTTTCCAGGATAACTTTTCATCAATTCGAACTCTGAGGAATCTAGTGGATGTGACTTGTTCAATTTCATTCCCACCAACTGGGATTCTGGCTTTTTTTAAACAATATTTCTTATTACTAGTTATTACTAGTGAATACAATAAAGTTGGATTTTGATCATTTGTTAATCTGGTGCCATTCAGAAAATTTGGCCATGCCTGAGTTGGCTTCATTAATTAGTGAGTCAAAATTCTGGGGTGATAAAATCAAGTTGGTATCATCAGCAAACAGAAGGGGAAGATAGAAAACACAGCAGCAAGACCATCGTTATAGATTAGGAATAACAAAGGTCCAATTATCAAATCCTGTGACACACCACAGGATATCTTGGCCCTGGTAGATGCACAGCTGTCTGCATAAAGACATTGTTCTCTACCATAATCATAACTATATAACCAATTAAACAAAGAAACATCCTCTCACTGTCAACTGCGTTTATTTTCAGCAAACTGAACATGTGTAAATATTTGTATGAAGATAAGATTCAACAACTGAGACATAAACTGAAAAGGTTCCACAGACATGTGACTAACAGAAATTGAATAATGTGATCCAGAACAAAGGGGGGATAAAAATCTAAAGTAACAGTCGGTATCTGGTGTGGCCACCAGCTGCATTAAGTAATGCAGTGCATCTCCTCCTCATGGACTGCACCATATTTGGCAGTTCTTGCTGTGAGATGTTACCCCACTCTTCCACCAAGGCACCTGCAAGTTCCCAGACATTTCTGGGGGGGATTGGCCCTAACCCTCACCCTCCGATCCAACAGGTCCCAGACGTGCTCAATGGGATTGAGATCCGGGCTCTTCGCTGGCCATGGCAAAACACTGACATTCCTGTCTTGCAGGAAATCATGCACAGCACGAGCAGTATGGCTGGTGGCATTGTCATGCTGGAGGGTCATGTATGGATGAGCCTGCAGGAAGGGTACCACATGAGGGAGGAGGATGTCTTCCCTGTAACACACAGTGTTGAGATTGCCTGTAATGACTGCAAGCTCAGTCAGATGATGGTGTGACACACCGCCCTAGACCATGACGGACCCTCCACCTCCAAATCGATCCTGCTCCAGAGTACAGGCCTCGGTGTAACGCTCATTCCTTCAACGATAAACGCAAATCCAACCATCACCCCTGGTGAGACCGAACCGTGACTCGTCAGAATAGCCCTTTTTGCTAGTCCTGTCTGGTCCAGCGTCGGTTGGTTTGTGCCCATAGGCAACATTGTTGCCGGTGATGTCTGGTAAGGACCTGCCTTACAACAGGCCTACAAGCCCTCAGTCCAGCTTCTCTCAGCCTATTGCGGACAGTCTTAGCACTGATGGAGGGATTGTGCGTTCCTGGTGTAACTCAGGCAGTTGTTGTTGCCATACTGTACCTGTCCCGCAAGTGTGATGTTCGGATGTACCGATCCTGTACAGGTGTTGTTACACGTGGTCTGCCACTGCGAGGACAATCAGCTGTCCGTCCTGTCTCCCTGTAGTGTTGTCTTAGGCGTCTAAGTACGGACATTGAAATGAATTGCCCTGATCATATCTGCATGCCTCCTTGCAGCATGCATAAGGCACGTTCACGCAGATGAGCAGGGACCCTGGGCATCTTTCTTTTGGTGTTTTTCCAGAGTCAGTAGAAAGGCCTCTTTAGTGTCCTAAGTTTACCATAACTGTGACCTTAATTGCCTACCGTCTGTAAGCTGTTAGTGTCTTAACGACCGTTCCACAGGTGCATGTTCATTAATTGTTTATGGTTCATTTAATAAGCATGGGAAACAGTTAAACCCTTTACAATGAAGATCTGTGAAGTTATTTGGAATTTTACGAATTGTCTTTGAATGACAGGGTCCTGATAAAGGGACGTTTCTTTTTTTGCTGAGTTTATATGTATAATCATGAAAACTGTAATAATGCAATTTAGAAAGTCATGATCAACCCTGTCAAATGCTTTCGATAACTCTAAAAAGATGACAAGAGCGTATTCATTGTTGTTCAGGGCTGCAAAGACTTCATCTATAAGTTGCAAAAGAGCCATCCATAGCTGTGGAGTTGTTTTTACGAAATGTATATTTGTTCTCATGTAGAATACAGTGCTGATTTAAATGTTTCAACATTCTCTTAAACACCAATTTTTCTAGGATTTTTGAAAAACATGGTTGTACAGATGTTGGGTGATAGTTTCTAAACTATCTGGAATAACTTTGGACATTTTCAAATCTTTAGGAATAATACCAGTTTGCATTGATTTGGTAAATATATATGTTGGAGGCTCTGTAATCGAGGAAGACACTGATTCCAGGCTCCAAACTCTTCATGACCTACTGCTGATATCTATAAGTTACCAATTAGCTCCATTACATCAGAAAGCTCAAACTGAAGCAGAGAAGGGAAATGTCCCTTAATGTAATCCAAGGGATTTCCTTCAGTTTTCTCTATTTTGTTTGACAGAGGAACTCACATTCACAAAAAGTGATTCAATTCACATGAAATAACATCAGGATCACAAAAGGTCTTATTTCCAACAATACATTGAGACGGAATAGTTGTAGATGCCTTTTTCCTATTCAACATTTGATAGATGATTTTCCAAGGTGACTTTATATTATTTAAGGATTCTTGGAAGTTGATAGAAAAAAATATATTAGGTGAGTAAATGTTCTCTTATACTTTTTCTAATGTGCAGAATTCAGAAGAAAGGGCTTTGTGAGACACTATTTATACAACTAGTTATTTTTTTGAGCCCGGTTGGAAACCAGAGATTCCAGAACCCCTCTGCTGCTCTCTTACATGATTTAACTAAGGGAAACAGTGGTGAAATACAGAATTGAAAGATGTGAGAAAAGTCTGGTAAGCAGACTCCACATCGGCTTGAAATATCATCAAACAACATCTTAAAGTGCTCACAATTACTTTTGTTAAATATTCTACCCCTAATGCTGCTAATCATACCCATCTGTTCATTTCCAGCTCCCAAAGAGAAGTGGAAAACTGGAAAATGGTCAGAGAGGTCATTATAAAGTATACCTACCTGTATTAGCCACATTATTCAAAGAATTTGTACAAATATGATCAATAAGAGTGTCAGATGAACTGGTCTCTCTGGTGGGCTTATAGACGAGGGAATACAGATGAACTGGTCTCTCTGGTGGGCTTATAGACGAGGGAATACAGATGAACTGGTCTCTCTGGTGGGCTTATAGACGAGGGAATACAGATGAACTGGTCTCTCTGGTGGGTTTATAGACGAGGGAATACAGATGAACTGGTCTCTCTGGTGGGTTTATAGACGAGGGAATACAGATGAACTGGTCACTCTGGTGGGCTTATAGACGAGGGAATACAGATGAACTGGTCTCTCTGGTGGGCTTATAGACGAGGGAATACAGATGAACTGGTCTCTCTGGTGGGCTTATAGACGAGGGAATACAGATGAACTGGTCACTCTGGTGGGCTTATAGACGAGGGAATACAGATGAACTGGTCCCTCTGGTGGGCTTATAGACGAGGGAATACAGATGAACTGGTCTCTCTGGTGGGCTTATAGACGAGGGAATACAGATGAACTGGTCTCTCTGGTGGGCTTATAGACGAGGGAATACAGATGAACTGGTCTCTCTGGTGGGCTTATAGACGAGGGAATACAGATGAACTGGTCTCTCTGGTGGGCTTATAGACGAGGGAATACAGATGAACTGGTCACTCTGGTGGGTTTATAGACGAGGGAATACAGATGAACTGGTCTCTCTGGTGGGCTTATAGACGAGGGAATACAGATGAACTGGTCTCTCTGGTGGGCTTATAGACGAGGGAATACAGATGAACTGGTCTCTCTGGTGGGCTTATAGACGAGGGAATACAGATGAACTGGTCTCTCTGGTGGGCTTATAGACGAGGGAATACAGATGAACTGGTCTCTCTGGTGGGCTTATAGACGAGGGAATACAGATGAACTGGTCACTCTGGTGGGTTTATAGATGAGGGAATACAGATGAACTGGTCCCTCTGGTGGGCTTATAGACGAGGGAATACAGATGAACTGGTCCCTCTGGTGGGCTTATAGACGAGGGAATACAGATTAACTGGTCTCTCTGGTGGGCTTATAGACGAGGGAATACAGATGAACTGGTCTCTCTGGTGGGCTTATAGACGAGGGAATACAGATGAACTGGTCTCTCTGGTGGGCTTATAGACGAGGGAATACAGATGAACTGGTCTCTCTGGTGGGTTTATAGACGAGGGAATACAGATGAACTGGTCACTCTGGTGGGTTTATAGACGAGGGAATACAGATGAACTGGTCTCTCTGGTGGGCTTATAGACGAGGGAATACAGATGAACTGGTCCCTCTGGTGGGCTTATAGACGAGGGAATACAGATTAACTGGTCTCTCTGGTGGGCTTATAGACGAGGGAATACAGATGAACTGGTCTCTCTGGTGGGCTTATAGACGAGGGAATACAGATGAACTGGTCTCTCTGGTGGGCTTATAGACGAGGGAATACAGATGAACTGGTCTCTCTGGTGGGCTTATAGACGAGGGAATACAGATGAACTGGTCTCTCTGGTGGGTTTATAGACGAGGGAATACAGATGAACTGGTCTCTCTGGTGGGTTTATAGACGAGGGAATACAGATGAACTGGTCACTCTGGTGGGTTTATAGACGAGGGAATACAGATGAACTGGTCTCTCTGGTGGGCTTATAGACGAGGGAATACAGATGAACTGGTCCCTCTGGTGGGCTTATAGACGAGGGAATACAGATTAACTGGTCTCTCTGGTGGGCTTATAGACGAGGGAATACAGATGAACTGGTCTCTCTGGTGGGCTTATAGACGAGGGAATACAGATGAACTGGTCTCTCTGGTGGGCTTATAGACGAGGGAATACAGATGAACTGGTCTCTCTGGTGGGCTTATAGACGAGGGAATACAGATGAACTGGTCACTCTGGTGGGTTTATAGACGAGGGAATACAGATGAACTGGTCTCTCTGGTGGGCTTATAGACGAGGGAATACAGATTAACTGGTCTCTCTGGTGGGCTTATAGACGAGGGAATACAGATAGCTGCCGTATAAACTATTCAAAATGTCATTTCAGTTAGTGGTTCCCACTTTTAAACATGTTTATGTTGTAATCACCCAAAAGAAAACACATTTTATCTTCATTATTATACCTCATTCTGTCGGTAGAAAATGCCTGGTTATTCTTCAAAAGTGCTTTCCTCACAATCTTAAATAAACATGCCCCATTCAAAAAAAATTGAACCGGGAACAGATATAGCCCGTGGTTCTCTCCAGACCTGACTGACCTTGACCAGCAAAAAAAAGAGAGAGAAGACCTGGTCCAATAGCAGCAGGGGGAACAACGTTTCAGACAAAACAACTTACATACACTAACACAACATTAAACAAAACTATAAACACACATACAGTACAACAAACATTTTACATTTAAAAAAACACAAACATCTGGTCTAAAAACCAGCTGGCCTGAAAACAATTACACCCTTCTATGATATATACATCGATCAAGTGTTTGAACTCCACCAACGAAACTAGATCATCACATTTTAAAATGTTCAGGAGAGAATTCCAGGACCACGGTGCTAAGCAACTAAAACTATTTCTACCATGACCTGTTCTAATTTTTGGTACTATTAGAAGCAAATCAGAATGGGACCATCATTGATATTTATTTACTAACCTGACTAAAAAAGAACAGAGATAAAATGGCATTTTACCCAATATGGCCTAATAAATCAGTGTACAGTGGGGCAAAAAAGTATTTAGTCAGCCACCAATTGTGCAGAGAGTTGTATGGCATTGAAGCTCATCTGGAGGTTAGTTAACACAGTGTCCAAAGAGGGGCCAGAAGTATACAGAATGGTGTCGTCTGCGTAGAGGTGGATCAGAGAATCATCAGCAGCAAGTGCGACATCATTGATGTATACACAGAAAAGAGTCGGCCTGATAATTGAACCCTGTGGCACCCCCATAAAGACTGCCAGAGGTCCGGATAACAGGCACTCCGATTTGACACACTGAACTCTGTCTGAGAAGTAGTTGGTGAACCAGACGAGGCGGTTATGATATCGTTTAGGACATTAAGCGTGGCTGAGTTGCCCCCATGACCAGCTCGGAAACCAGATTGCATAGCGGAGAAGGTAAGGTGGGATATGAAATGGTCGGTGATCTGTTTGTTAACTTGGCTTTCGAAGACCTTAGAAAAGCAGGGTAGGATAGATATAGGTCTGTAGCAGTTTGGGTCTAGAGTGTCTCCCCCTTTGAAGAGGGGGATGACCTTGGCAGCTTTCCAATCTTTGGGGATCTCACACGATACGAAAGAGAGGTTGAACAGGCTAGTAATAAGGGTTGAAACAATTTCGGCTGATAATTCTAGAAAGAGAAGGTCCATGTTGTCTAGCCCTGCTGAGTTGTAGGGGTCCAGATTTTGCAGCTCTTTCAGAACATCAGCTATCTGGATTTGGATGAAGGAGAAATGGGGGAGGCTTGGGCCTGTTGACCAGTGGCCAGGTGGAAAGCATGGCCAGCTGTAGAAAAATGCTTATTGGAATTCACAATTATTGGGGATTTATTGGTGGTGACAGTGTTTTTTAGCCTCTGTGCAGTGGGCTGCTGGGAGAAGGTGCTCTTATTCTCCATGGACTTTACTGTGTCCCAGAACTTTTTGGAGTTTGTGCTGCAGAATGCAAACTTCTGTTTGAAAAAGCTAGCCTTTGGTATGATTTAAAGCTGATTTATTTATTTTTATTTTTTTTAACCTTTATTTAACCAGGAAGGGCTCATCGAGATTAAAATCTATTTTTCAAGAGCGCCCTGGCCAAGATAGGCAGCACCAAGTCATCACAAAAAAATTACAGACAGACAACATGAAAAACTACAAGTAATCTAGTAAAAACCATTGAATTCACAAGAGTATAAAACAGCAAATTAAAAACATTGTCAGGTCAGGGAATCAGCCTCAAAATCCTTCATCAGTGATTTAAAAACACCAATTGGGACAAGTTCTTCCAATTTAAAAGTATTTTGTAAGGTGTTCCAAGACGATGGCGCAGAGTACTAAAAGCCCTTTTACCAAATTCAGATCGGACATTCGGAAGAGTTAGCAGGATAAAGTCCAGCAAACGAAGAGAGTTCCAACCAAATTTCTGAACAATAAAAATGCACAAATAAAAAGGTAGTAAACCCAAAATGGCTTTGTAAATAAAAGTATACCAGTGACTGAGCCTACGAGTGACTAGAGAAGGCCAGCCAACCCTGGTATACAAGGGGCAGTTTTGCAGTTTAAAATGGATCGCAAAGTGCCATGGTAAAGAGTGTCAATTGATCTCAAACACTGAGCAGAAGCATTCATATATAAAATATCCCCATATTTTAGTAAAGGCATACATGTAGCTGACACTAGCCTCCTTCTGGCTTCAAAAGAAAAACAGGCCTTATTCCTAAAATAAAATCCCAATTTCAGCTTCAATTGTTTTGTAAGTTGTTGAATATGCAATTTAAAAGAGAGGCCGTCATCAATTAAAACTCCAAGATATTCAGTTCTCTGCTGCCAATGACTGGACAGAACTGCAAAATTCACTGAAGCTGGAGACCCATATCTCCCTCACTAACTTTAAGCACCAGCTGTCAGAGCAGCTCACAGATCACTGCACCTGTACATAGCCCATCTGTAAATAGCCCATCCAACTCCCTCATCCCCATACTGTTATTTATGTTTTTGCTCCTTTGCACCCCAGTATCTCTACTGCACATTCATCTTGTGCACATCCATCACTCCAGTGTTTAATTGCTCAATTGTAATTATTTCGCCACTACGGCCTATTTATTGCCTTACCTCCCTTATCTTACCTCATTTGCACACACTGTATATAGACTTTTTTCTCTATTGTGTTATTGACTGTATGTTTGTTTATTCCATGTGTAACTCTGTGTGGTGTTTGTGTTGCACTGCTTTGCTTTGCTTTATCTTGGCCAGGTCGCAGTTGTAAATGAGAACTTGTTCTCAACTAGCCAACCTGGTTAAATAAAGGTGAAATACATTTTTGAAAATAAATTATTAATCCAAGGTTGATGCAAGGATATCAATTAAATTACCAACGTCAGAATTGGGCGGCCGATAGATGCATTCAATTACCACTTTTTTACCACAAAAAAATGAACAGGAGGACATTTCTATGAAAAGACATTCAACATCAATGGTATCAAATGTAAGTGCGAGGTCCTCTATATAGTATACCATATACTGCGGGGGAGGTTAACCCACCTCCTTGGGAGATATTGTTTATGCATGGTTATGCTCCAACCCTGTGCTAACATACCTGAAACTGATCATGGTCATCGGATAATACGTGTGTTAGATTAGGGTTGGAGGGAAAGCCTGCAGGAGAAGGTTTGGGCATCCCTGATATACAGAGTATATTCTTACCTCTGTCTGTATCATGTTGATGCGTCGGGAGCAAAGGGTCTTGACACAGTTGTAGATGTCCACCACTCCCTCACACTCTGCCATATCCAGCATGACGTCCAGCACGATGTAGCAGCCTGTTCTGCCTGCTCCCATACTGACACGGAGGAGAGAGGTCAGGGGTTAGGAGTTGGAGGTTAGAGGTCATATCCAGCATGACGTGCTGCAGACTGTGCTGCATGCTCACGTACTAACACACAGAGATGTCAGGGGTTAGAGGTAAACAAGGTCAAAGAGGTGAGGGTATAAGCTCAGGAGCGAGAGACCATCTATAGGCTAAGCTACACCAAAAACAATAAGTATAAAATAAAGAGCCACACTGCATCACTCAGAGACAGGATGTGATGTAAGATGGTTTGTTACCTGCAGTGGACAACCACGGGCCCAGCGTCAGGGGGTGTGGAAGCCTTGACCCGTCGTAGGAAGGCCAGCAGGCCTGTGGCATGGTAGGGAACACCATGCTCTGGCCAGGAGGTGAAGTGGAACTGACACACCTCATGTTTGGCTGGGTAGCCCCTCTGGAGAGGCAAATACAGAAGGTCCAATGAAAATCATTATCAGCAAACAGACACCGACCGTTGGCACAGTAGGACATTTATTTAGACATCTCTATTCAAACATGCATATTAAAATGATGCAATATTTGTTAAGATATCAATGCCTCTATAAAGGCTGTGTGAACAAAGATTAAACAAAACACTCAAATTGGATGTGAGCCCAGAGGCCAATACATATCCAAACAATTTTTTATTTGTTAGATAGAAGGACATCAACTATCCGCTCACCCGCTCCATAGCAAAGGTGCGGACGGTGTACTCGGCCAGTGTTTCCGTTTTCAGCAGTGTGATCTTGATGTCACCATAGAGTTCACTGTCCTCGGGCCAGTACTTACAGCACTTCATCTGAACACACACAGAACATTTGGACTTTAATCAGGGTCAACAGCCAGTTACAGATTTAGCTGGCTTAACTCTAAACCAATGTTCAAGAGAACAATCAATACAATACAGTAGCCCATGACAATCATCTATATTTCTTGTTTACATCTAGAAAAGGTGGAAGACTTAATGGTTGTAATCTGGCTGTTATTTCAACCAGTTTTGCCCACTGGGTTGTAGACTTATTATACAAAGCTAGATCATTCCGCTGGTAGTTCTTATATTGTCCTATGCAAAGAGTGAGCCCGCAAAGGCACAGAAAGATAATCCTACCCTGCCCACTTCGACCAGTTTAGTGATCATGACAATACTGAAGCAGTTCTCCTGCCACACCATCCTCCAGAAGTCGTAGATCATCTCCTGCTTGGGACCTGAGGGGGAAGAGAGGAGGAGGAGGAGGTGGAGGGGGAGTAGGAGGAGGACAAGCAGAGGACAAGGAGAGAAAGGGGAGGCGGTGGAAGACAGGAGGAAAGACAGAAAGAGGTGGAGTAGGAGCATAAAAGGAAGGGATAGAGGGAGGAGAAATGGGATCATAAATCAGTAGAAATAGCAGGGATAACCATCAGGGTCGGGCTGGTAGAAACCATGCCAGAGACGAAAGTAACAGTGTGTCATTTCATGAACCATGGCTCTCCTCTCCTCTCTTTCCTCTCTCTGCTCTCCTAGCGTCTGCTGGTAGAATGTAATTTCAATACGCTCACAAATCCACAGCTGTTGTGCAAACAACAAGCGCCATCACTGTCTTCTTTTTCCGGCGAGGAGCGACACAAATCTCAACTCCTCGGCACGCATTGGCAGTTCCAATTGATTGCATTATACGGTGAGCTTGATGATATCACATGCCACTATGTCATACCATAGATAATGTAAGGGTGAACAAATACCATGGCTTTAATGATAAACATACCCATCCATAGAGTATATCATACCTCAGGTGGGTATCTGATTATTTTACGTTCATAAATGACATATTATTTGTGTTGAGAGCTAATGTTAGGGTGTATCATGGCTTTTGATGATGAAAACACTCATTCATTCCAACCTTTGTTATCTCTGCACGCACAATGCATTCATTCAATCTGTTTCCAGGGGCCTACTATGGTGCTGTCGTTAGCATAGATAAGACCGTTGTCAAGGAGAAGGTCATTCTTGATCACTCATGTTCAGTTATCATAGCTATTTTGCATTCGCTTTGTTTCCCTCGTTGTTCCACCCCCCTCTCTCATTCGCTTTGTCTCTTATAAATAAGCCATATGATCAAATACAACCAAGGCGGTTGTTGTTTCCGCAGTGTTTTTCACAGTTTGCCTTAACATGAAGCCTCCACAGTGGATCCTACTTGAGATGCCTAGCACCTAGCCCCCACGTAGTGTCTACTGTATTATTAATATGACGACATGTTGTTTCATTTCCAGCAGCACTCCTCACTGAGGGCCAGAGGGCCCGGACTGTCAGAGAAGTGATAGATAACGGTGCATCCTTCCAGGGCACATCTGTATGCTCAGCGTAATGTTGCTGTGTGGACACAGGGCTTCAGAGCAACACTCCTCCACTACCTCCTCCACCTCACCCTTGGACACCCGTTTCGCTCCAGGCACCTGCCTACACACACACACCTATACATACAGTATATACATACAGTGCCTTCAGAAAGTATTTTTGTGTTGCAGACTGAATTTAAAATGGATTAAATTGAGATTGTGTGTCACTGATCGACACAAAATAACCCATAATGTCAAAGTCAAATTTTGTTTGTAGCAACATTTTGAAATTATAAAAAATGTTAAAGCTGGAATGTCTTGGGTTAATAAGTATTCAACCCCTTTGTAATGGCAAGCCAAAATAAGTTCAGGAGTAAAAATGTGCATAACAAATCGCATGTACTCATTCTGTGTTAAATAATGATTAACATGATTTTTGAATGACTGCCCCATCTCCGTACGCCACACATACAATTATCTGTAAGGTCCCTCAATCGAGTAGTGAATTTCAAGCACAGATTCAAAGACCAGGGATGTTGTTCAATGTCTTGCAAAGGGCAGCAGCGAATGGTAGATGTGTAAAAAAAAAAAAAAAAAGCAGGTGCTAAATATGTGACCCTATTCAGGAAAATAGGCATATGTGGCAAGTCACGACTTCACAGAAGAACCGTTTGAACGTAAAAAAAATAATATTTTTTTATCTAAATGCATTTTCTTTGGCAGAAATGCCTTCTTGAATGTGCCTTAAAACAAACTTGTATGCCATCTGTAAATATGAATAAAATTGTTAAATTATGAGCCTTGTTGGTTAAGCAACCTTCCCACTAGCCATGATTGGCTGAGATAATGAGTGGGCTGAATATTTCGAGAGAGGAGTTCGGATTGGTCTGCCATAGAAGCTCATCAGTCTGTGTTGGTAATCCTGTCGAATGCGGCTTTTTAAAAAATGTGTTGTGTAGTGGAGCTGTCCACTTTCTGGAGGATCAAGTTTTGAAATCAGTGGAATTAGAGTATGATATCTAAAGAGACAGAGGAAACACCTGTCTCCGGATTACATCTTCAAACTAAGGGCAACCGTGGCATGGCATTCCTGTCAGGGAGACGTGTCCATGCTCAATGATGTATACAGGTAAGATAGTCTAGTGTCAGCTAGCTACATTTTCAGATATTACACGCTCTCTAATTTTGACAGAAAGTGGTTTAATTTCAAGCTAAAGTGTCAAGTGCGCGCTGCCTGGCTCCCTAGCTGATGCAGAAATAAGATGAGTGGGGCTAATGCATTGATTTAGCTGGGGACGTGGGTGTAAATGGCCGCTGTCGATGCTGAATGGGTGTTTAGACAAAGTAAACAAATCATCGGCCAGAGCTCTTCACGAAATAAGATGATAGCAAAACATTCAAAGGCAATTTTCAAAAAAAGTTTCAAAGCAGAATTACATTCCCATTGTTCCTCAACTGTAGTGTATGATATACCATTTTGTAGCTCTGAGTCTCTACTTTTATCTCATGTAAAAAACACCATTTCAACTTTTGCTACATCCAGGTGGTGAGTCACATATTCCTTTGAGCATGGTGAAGTTATTATTAATTACACTTTGGATGGTGTATCAACACACCCAGTCACCAGAAAGATACAGGCATCCTTCATAACTCAGTTGCCAGAGAGGAAGGAAACTGCTCAGGGATTTCACCATGAGGCCAATGGTGATTTTAAAGAGTTTAATGGTTGCGATATGAGAAAACTGAGGATGGATCAACAACATTGTAATTTCTCCACAATACTAACCTAAATGACAGCGTGAAAAGAATTACAAATATTACAAAACATGCATCCTGTTTGCAACAAGGCAAAGAAATGAAGTTTTTGTCATGAATACAGTGTTATTTGTTTGGCACAAATCCAACACAACACATCACTGCATACCACTCTTTATATATACTGAACAAAGATATACAGTTCATATAAGGAAATCTGTCAATTTAAATCAATTCCACTGATCTATGAATTTGAGCCACTAATCTATGAATTGCACATGACTGGGATAACAAATATGTATCTGTTGGTCACAGATACCTTAAAAAAAATAGGGGTGTGGATCAGAAAACCAGTCAGTATCTGATGTGACCACCATTTGCCTCATGCAGCGAAACACATCTCCTTCGCATAGTTAATCAGGCTGTTGATTGTGGCCTGTGGAATGTTGTCTCCCTCCCTTTCATTAGCTGTGTGAAGTTGCTGGATATTGGCGGGAACTGGAACATGCGGTTGTACAGGTCAATCCAGAGCATTCCAGAGCATTCCAACCATGCTCAATGGGTGATATGTCTGGTGAGTATGCCGGCCATGGAAGAACTGGGACATTGTCAGCTTTCAGGTGATGGCTGTGGATGAATGGCACGATAAGGGGCCTCATCACAGAATCTACATGCATTCAAATTGCCAACACTAAAATGCAATTGTGTTTGTAGCTTATGCCTGACTGCCTGCCCATACCATAACCTCACCACCCCCATGGGTCACTCTGTTCACAAAATTGTCATCAGCAAACAGCTCGCCTA